>NC_036856.1:6320410-6633775 GCF_002910315.2 Salvelinus sp. IW2-2015 | reverse complement strand
CACTACAGAGAGTATGGCCCAGTACATCACTACAGAGAGTATGGCCCAGTACATCACTACAGAGTATGGCCCAGTACACTACAGAAGTATGGCCCAGTACATCACTACAGAGAGTATGGCCCAGTACATCACTACAGAGAGTATGGCCAGTACATCACTACAGAGGTATGGCCCAGTACATCACTACAGAGGGTATGGCCCAGTACATCACTACAGAGGGTATGGCCCAGTACATCACTACAGAGGGTATGGCCCAGTACATCACTACAGAGGGTATGGCCCAGTACATCACTACAGAGGGTATGGCCCAGTACATCACTACAGAGGTATGGCCCAGTACATCACTACAGAGGTATGCCCAGTACATCACTACAGAGGGTATGGCCCAGTACATCACTACAGAGGGTATGGCCCAGTACATCACTACAGAGGTATGCCCGTCATCACTACAGAGGGTATGGCCCAGTACATCATACAGAGGGTATGGCCCAGTACATCACTACAGAGGGTATGGCCCAGTACATCCTACAGGGTATGCCAGTACATCCTACAGAGGTATGGCCCAGTACATCACTACAGAGGGTATGGCCCAGTACATCACTACAGAGGGTATGGCCCAGTACATCACTACAGAGGGTATGGCCCAGTACATCACTACAGAGGGTATGGCCCAGCATCACTAGAGGTATGCCCAGTACATCACTACAGAGGGTATGGCCCAGTACATCACTACAGAGGGTATGGCCCAGTACATCATACAGAGGTATGGCCCAGTACATCACTACAGAGGGTATGGCCAGTACATCACTACAGAGGGTATGGCCCAGTACATCACTACAGAGGGTATGCCCAGTACATCACTGGGGCCACGCTTCCTGCCATCCAGGGCCTCTAGGATGGCGTCAGAGGAAGGCCCAAAAAATTGTCAAAGACTCCAGCCACCCCTAGTCATAGACTGCTCTCTCTGCTACCGCACGGCAAGCGGTAACGGAGCGCCATGTCTAGGTCCAAGAGGCTCTAAACACCTTCTACCCCCAAGCCATAAGACTCCTGAATATCTATCAAATGGCTACCCAGACTATTGCCGTGCCCCCCCCCCCCCCCTTTACACCACTGCTACTCTCTTGTGTCATTATGGCATTTGTCACTTTAATAACTCTACCTACATGCACATACTATCTCAAATAACCAGTTGCCCCCGCACAGTGACTCTGTATCGGTACCCCCCTGTATCACAGTGACTCTGTATCGGTACCCCCCTGTATATTGTCTCGCTATTGTTATTTCACTGCTGCTCTTTAATTACTTGTTACTTTTATCTCTTATTCTTATCTGTATTTTTTAAAACTGCATTGTTGGATAGGGTCTCGCAAGTAAGCATTTCACTGTAAGGTCTACACCTGTTGTATTCGGCGCATGTGACTCATAAAATGAGGTTTGTACTGTGTGGAATATACACACTGTACTCAATTCCTGCTGTATTGTGAATAGAGAGGAGAGACTGTTTGCCAAGGCAGCAACGGTTCAGCTACATAATCAAGGGCTGTTGTCATGCAAAATGTCTGAATGAGCTTTCATAGTGAGACATGCTCTGCTCTAATATAACGCTATGCTAATTTGGCATGCAGCGCTATCCCTCCAGGTAGCCCTCTTAATGAGACACCCTGCTAGCTGTCATGCTAATGTAGCATTAGCGAGCAAGGTTTCTGAATGAGGATTTATTTGAGGMGATATTACCTCAGTCGTCTAGTAATCACATGTGAGTGACCTGTAAGCCTACACAGCTCTTTCAAACGATCAAAGTTTGATGGTTAGTTGATTATTGGAATCAGCTGTGTAGMTTAGAAATGAGCTGCTGCTTCACTGGGAGACATTCTGCAGGAGAGAACTGCTGCGTCTGTGCGCACGCCAGGGTTTCCTTAGCCGGTAATTGCCGGCTAAGGAAATAAAAAWAWAWAAATAAAAGCCCATAACTTCAATTGTTGCAGGCCATATTGACCAGGAGAAAAAACAGTGGTAGGCAGGTTATCAGCGCATCARCTTACAATGGGAGCTGGATGCGGTAGCCATTTTGAAAACATACTTAATTGTTTGAAACCTGAATGTTTTACTTATTATTATGAGGCATGTCTTTCCTTGCTTAAAAATCCAACCGTGGAAACGTGGAGGTGATTGTTTTATACAGGCTGTGAGCTTAGGGTCGTTGTCCTGGTGGAAGGTGAACCTTCGCCCCAGTCTGAGGTCCTGAGCGCTCTGGAGCAGGTTTTCATCAAGGATCTCGCTGTACTTGGCTCCATTCATCTTTCCCTCGATCCTGACTAGTCTCCCAGTCCCTGCCATTGAAAAACATCCCCACAGCATGATGCTGCCACCACAATGCTTCACCGTAGGGATGGTGCCAGGTTTCCTCCAGACGTTTGGCAAACAGGCCAACGAGTTCAATCTTGGTTTCATCAGACCAGAGAATCTTGTTTCTCATGGTCAAAATGTATCAAAATAATCACCTCACTTTTATCCTACAATGTAGAAAATAGTAAAAATAAAGAAAAATCTTGGAATGAGTAGYTGTGTCCAATCTTTTGACTGGTACTTGCTTAATTCATTTGATTAATATTATGTTTATCTATTCCAAGCAAAACGAAAAACCCTCTGGGTTTACATTAGGGTGGAAAGGAAATTATGGCGCTGTTCAGCGTGACGGTCATTAGTACAGTACTGGGCTATTTAGCTAAAGAATCCCCGCAGGGCACAAGGAAGAAGTAGGCTGTCCTGACTTGCCTAGTTAAATAAAGGTTACACTAAGAGCATAACATTTCTGCACCCTAATTTTCTAGTTCTTGTCTAACCAATACCCAAATGGAGATTAAGTGAAAATAAAAATCTCATCGATTTATCAAGACCAGTCCCCATGCTTGCCTCAGTGACACGAAACGGTGCTAAAATAGTTGTAGGCTTTTGCTTCCAACTTCAATATGCTCTTTAAATAAKTAAGGCCTACACCATTTTTAACAGCACATTACTGTACTCAACACTAGTGAGACTCAATTCGCCTATGGTACGTCTACAGTATATCGGGYYAAAAAATAATTCAATGACTCTCRGCCAATTACATTTAGAGGATTGGAGGATTCTAAATMAATATATAAGGGGCATTTTCTGTTAGGATCTGTGAGAATATCTAAGGGGCTTTTATGTAATTCTAAATTAATTAATAATAATGATAATCGCTTTGTTTAAAAAGTAACAGTGTTTTGGAGATTTAGTTTTCATTMAACCTAGAGTGAGTGAGAAATATGCAATTCTTGGACATGGGGTGAGACATTCTCACTGATTTGTAAATAAAGCCAGTTTGTTATTTAGAAAGGTTTATCCAGAAATAAATCAAACTTGATTATTTAGCACACATCACTTGCTTATATTCGACAAGRAAAGATGAACTGGTCAAGGCCATCAAGATGTTTTGGCTAGAGAAATTGACGATACAACAATGCAACAAATACATTGATCATCTCAGCAAGGTTTTACCTGTGGTCGTGGAGCTGGGTGGAAGTGCGACTAAAATGTAGTTTATATAAACATCCGCATTTGAATGTCATTTTTCCTCATTATTCCTCACTACTGTAATTAAAAACACAGCATCTTGTTTACATTCTTTGTGTCCCACATCATTTGTATCTACCTTTCCAATTACTTTGTTTGGGATTTACAAATGTGCACTTTTAATTATTAGTTACATTGTTTAAGTCGAAAGTGCAGACTATTTTTTCTTTAAATTATTGTTTTGTGTAGGATGCTACATTTTTGACCAGTTAACTTGTAAGTAGGCCTTAATAAAAAAAAAAATCTACTTCTGTTAAGCCTCATAACTTAATAACGAGTCACAAACCCGGATCCGGGATCCCCCCATCAAAAAAAGCTGACTAGCATAGCCTAGCCTAAAGCCACAGGGATATCATATAATAAAATGTWKATGAAATCACAAGTCCAAGACACCAAATGAAAGATACACATCTTGTGAATCCAGCCATCATTTCTGATTTTTAAAATGTTTTACAGGGAAGACACAATATGTATTTCTATTAGCTAACCACCATAGCAAAAGACACAACTTTTTTTTCTCCACCCTTTTTTCCCCTGCGTAGGTAGCTATCACAAATTCGACCAAATAAAGATATAAATAGTCACTAACCAAGAAACAACTTCATCAGATGACAGTCTGATAGCATATTTATTGTATAGCATATGTTTTGTTTGAAAAATTTGCATATTTCAGGTATAAATCATAGTTTTACATTCAGCCACCATCACAAACTTCTCACCAAAGCAACTAGAATAATACAGAGGCACAACGTGTGAATACCTAAATACTCATCATAAACAGTTTATGAAAATACACACGGGTACCAGTAAGCAAAAGAAAGAAACAAAGATCTCTGTGTGAATCCAGCCAATAATTTCAGGATTCGTTAAGTGTTTTACAGCGAAAAACAATTTAGCATTAATATCTAGCTTACTACAATAGCCAACAACACCAACAGCAGGTGATCAAGCCAACAGTAGCAATATACGAATTAAACCAGCAAAAGATAATAAATTTTCACTAACTCTCAAACTCTTCATTGACAGTCCTATAACATCATATTTACACCAATAATATTTGTTTGTTCGAAAATGTGCATATTTAGCGGCACAAACGTGTTATGTGTGTGGCTCGTTGGTAGAGCATGGCCGCTTGCAAACGCCAGGGGGACCAGGATGAATTAGTATGAACTTTCCAATTTTGTAAGTCCCGCTTGGATAAGAGGATCTGCTAATACCTTAAAATGTAAATGTTATTACAAATGAGAATAGAGGCCCAAAGCTGCCAACAAAAAGTCGGCGAGAAATCTGGGAGAAGGCACCTAATCTATCAAAACTAATCATACACTTGACCAAAAAATACAGGTGGACAGCAAATTAAAGATACATAGTTCTTAATGCAACCCCTGGTTAGATTTTTAAAATTAACGTTACTACAACATACAGCGTGCGGCTAAAGCGAGGACGCACCGAAATTCATGCCCGAATATAGTTTTAATTTTCAACAGAAAACGACAATAAACATCATAAATATTCTTACTATTTTTGATGAGCTTCCATCAGATCTTTGGCAAGTGGTCCTTTTGTCCCAGAATCATCTTGCTCGGTTGTAGAAGTCGTCTTCAAACTTTAGGGAATAGCAGCAAAATTAAGCATGTGGCGAAGAAAAATATCAACCTTTATGTGCGTGCTCCAAACTCACCATACACAGGACAAAGAAATATCGAAAATCGACAATATACTGATATAAAACTGATATAAGCTCGGTTTAAAATAACTACATTATGATGTCTTTAACCACCTATATCGAAATAAAAATCAGAGCCGGATATATCTAAGGCCTATAACGAGACTCAGAATGCCATCTGAGTCCTCCTCTGCGCCATGACGAAAACGTCGGAAAACGAGCGCACCTCCGGTTCCATGAGACTTTTTATGGCCCTCCAGAATCTGCCTAGCGCAACACCAATTCAATTCTCCACTGCTTACTGACATCTAGGAGGAATCGCATGGCAGTGCATGTCGACTCAGGATCACATTGCAATTTAATAAACTGATCCTGAAACAGAGCATCGATTTCAGATTTCTCCACTTCCTGACAGAAGTTACTGCAACTTGAGTTCTGTTTTACTCACAGATTAATTCAAACGGTTTTAGAAAAACTAGAGAGTGTTTTCTATCCAATAGTAATAATAATATGCATATTGTACGAGCAAGAATTGAGTACGAGGCAGTTTAATTTGGGAACGAATTTTTACAAAGTCGAAATGGCCCCCCCTATTGACAAGAAGTTAACTGGCTGTGGTAGGCTATTTTATATAGGTCTAGGCTCAGAGGAAATTGACTCCAACTAAGCACTCTTGTTGTTTGTAAAGTCAAATTAAAATGAAGATTATTGTTGAAATGAATTGCTCGATTGGTGTAGGTTTTCGCCATCTGTTGGTGTGCAATATTTGCATAACAAGTTAGCTACAGTTGAAGTCGGAAGTTTYCATACACCTTAGCCAAATACATTTAAACTCAGTTTTTCACAATTCCTGACATTTAATCCTAGTAAGAATTCTCTGTCTTAGGTCAGTTAGGATCACCACTTCATTTTAAGGATGTGAAATGTCAGAATAATAGTAGAGAGAATGATTTTTCAGCTTTTATTTCTTTCATCACATTCCCAGTGGGTCAGAAGTTTACATACACTCAATTAGTATTTGGTAGCATTGCCTTTAAATTGTTTAACTTGGGTCAAACATTTCGGGTAGCCTTCCACAAGGTTCCCACAACAGAACATGTCTCCTTCCTGAGTGGTATGACGGCTGCGTGGTCACATGGTGTTTATACTTGCGTACTATTGTTTGTACAGATGAACGCGGTACCTTCAGGCATTTGGAAATTGCTCCCAAAGATGAACCAGACTTGTGGAGGTCTACAATTTTGGCTGATTTCTTTAGTTTTTCCCATGATAGGCCTTGAAATACTTCTACAGGTACACCTCCAATTGACTGAAATGATGTCAATTAGCCTATCAGAAGCTTCTAAAGCCATCACATAATTTTCTGTAATTTTCCAAGCTATTTAAAGGCACAGTCAACTTAGTGTATGTAAACTTCTGACCCACTGGAATTGTGACACAGTGAATTATAAGTGAAATAATCTGTCTGTAAACAATTGTTGGGAAAATTACTTGTGTCATGCACAAAGTAGATGTCCTAACCGACTTGCCAAAACTATAGTTTGTTAACAAGAAATGTGTGGAGTGGTTGAAAAACAAGTTTTAATGACTCCAACCTAAGTGTATGTAAACGTCCGACTTCAACTGTGTGTGTATGTATACTTCCGACTTCAACTGTGTGTGTATGTATACTTCTGACTTCAACTGTGTGTGTATGTATACTTCTGACTTCAACTGTGTGTGTATGTATACTTCCGACTTCAACTGTATGTGTATGTATACTTCCGACTTCAACTGTGTGTGTATGTATATTCCGACTAAACTGTGTGTTGTTGTCTAGTAATACTGTTCACTGTGTGTATGTATATTCGACTTTCAACTGTGGTGTGTGTGATATCTTCAACTTGTGTGTGTATGTATACTTCAACTGTGTGTGTATGTATACTTCTGTAACTGTGTGTGTATGTATACTTAACTGTGTGTGTATGTATATTCCAACTGTGTGTGTATGTATACTTCACTTGATGTGTGTGTATACTTCAACTGTGTGTATGTATACTTCAACTTGTGTGTATGTTACTTCAACTGTGTGTGGTGTATATTCCAACTGTGTGTATAGTGTATTACTTCGACTTAACTGATGCGTGTATTTACTTCAACTGTGGTAGTGTATGTATATATTCAACTGTGCGTGTAGTGTAACTTCGCTTCAACTGTGCGTGTATGTATACTTCGACTTTAACTGTGCGTGTATGCTATACTTCACTGTGCGTGTATGATATACTTCAACTTTGCGTGTATGTACTACTACTCAACTGTGCTTATATGTAAATATTCCACTCAATAATGTGCTGTGTATATTCAACTCTGTGGTGCAGACTATCCGTTTCAACTGTGCGTGTATGTAACTTCGACTTCAACTGTGCGTATTGTACTTCCGTACTTCAACTGTGCGTGTTGTGTAATTGCATTCAACTGTGCGGTTAGTGTATACTTCAACTGTTGCGTGTATGTATAACTTCCAACTGTGCGTGTCATTATGTATAACTTCAACTCTTTTTACTACGTGGCGTGTATGTATACTTCAACTGTGCGTGTTATGTTACTGTCAACTGTCGCGCGATGTATGACAAACTTACGACTGATTTGCTGTGATATATGCTACACATCCCTATCGACTAGTCAAAACCTGGTGGTGTACTGTATACTACTTACAAACTGTGGCGGTGTTATTATTGTATATATCTTCCTCGTACTATCAATGTGCGTATATCGAGAACTTCCGACTCAACTGGTTGTACGTGTATAAGCTCAAACTTCGGACTTCAACTGGTGCTGTGTATGTATAACTTCAGACCTTCAACTGTGACGTGAGATATGTAACTCTCACTTGTGGCGTAGGTAATAGATATCTTCACTCCTGGGGTGTATGTATAGAAATCTATACTGTGCCGTGTAATGTCATAATTTAACTGCTGCAGTGTGGATGTAATACTTCAACTGTGCGTGTATGTATTAACAGATACGAACTGTCGTGTGTATGTGTGTAGTATTCTATATATATAGGAGGTAATAATATCATTAATCGCGTGTAGGTAGATATGTGTGTAGGTAGATGTGGAAAGATAGATTGAAACGATTTGTTGCAAGTTGGCGGGGGGAGGGGGGAGGTTGTTCACACCTAGCTCAAGTTGGAGGGGGGGGGTTCACACCTAGCTTGGCTATTAAACAATTCTTTAGTAAAGGTTGAATAGTCTATTGTTCAGCTAATAGCTCATTCTGCTACGCTTGTGAAAAAATAACTATAATCCTTTTCCACGTGTTAAAGATTCCAATTTATACAGTGTTTTTAGCCACAATCTGCCCCAACCCCAATGAATACATTTGGGCACAGTCGATAGCGTGCACGACTTCAGGCTAGAATGTTGAGGGTTCGAAACCTTTTCCCTGCTTGTTTCATTACATTATTATGCTGGTCTCAGAGCAAATAGCCTGGATTTTTACTCCCATCTCGTTCCTCACTCCATTCCACGCGCCATTCTCCGCCTGAGTGGCTCACTTGTGGTTGTCCTGGCAGGATCTACATTTTTTTTAATTCTGTATATATGAATTACAAATCAGCCTATACTTAAATCATGTTTCTAGTCTATTGCATAGTTACAATGTGTAATCATTGTTCCAGGAGCAGGAGTTGTAAACACTGTTGAAGTGTATAATTGTAATACATATATGCAGACACAGCGTCATTAAAAAAATGGAGTTTGATACACCTGGTATTGGATATGACTGGGAAAAAACTTGCTAAATAGCGATTTTTGTAAATTAACTCTGACAAAAAAATATGCACAATCGTTTCTCTACATTAACTGACATTCCTCTCAATTGTATTTTTTTTGCATGACTCGTTATAACGTTATAATTACTTAAATTAGCTTCCACCGTAATGGTGTGTCAGCCATCTTTGAGATATCAGCTGATGTAAGAAGGGCTATATAAATACATTTGATTTGATTTGCTGAAGAAGGTCACCAGGGACAGGTGGCTCGCGTCAAATTCGTCATTGGAACCACTCGATATGATTGGTCATATAAAAACCTTGGGACCCAAATGCATAATGAGTGCTCTAACTCCCCCTTGTGGAGGTCTGGAGCAATGAAGCCGTGACGCTGGGTACCTCTTAGTCCCGCGGTGTAAGCTCGCAACTTTTTAAAAGAGGAGCCGRTGTACGTGTGCAGTCAAAGCGTTTGTGTCTTTGTGTTGTTCATGTGTGCTTGTCAAGTTTCCCTTTCTTTCATCACTATACCACTGTCCCAAATGGCACACTATTCCCTATTTAGTGCACTACTTTTGAACAGGCCCATAGGGTTCRGGTCAAAAGTAGTGCACTACATAGGGAAAATGATGCAATTTGTGTTGCAACCTGTGACTGTGCTGTGTTGCCAGGCCTGCTGTTAGCCATGTCCAGCGTTTAAGAGCCATGGCATGTAGGCTGGTGTTGTAGCATTGGAGGGGTGTGTGTGTGTGTGCGAGAGAGACCCATTGGTTGAATGTAGAACATTCTAATCACTAGCTACGTTATGCCATAACTCACATTCTGGGTCACCGATTCTCTACTGTAGCATCCAGGGGAGTGAACGCTTATTGTAGAATGATAGCAGTTATGTGTTTTGAATATAAATGCGTGTGTGCTTTCCATTCCAGAAAGCAGACTTGTCACAGCGCATCAACACACACTTACACTCCAGGGGCCAACTAGACCATTTGTGCATGAACCAAAAACACACTGAGGAGTTTCTTTGTGAGTTCACTGGATTGGATTTTAACATGTTCTGTGTGTATGTCAAATGCTTTGTAAACAACAGGTGTAGACTATCAGTGAAATGCTTACCTACGGGCCCTTCCCAACAATGCAGAGAACAAATAATAAAACACAATGAATAAATACACAATGAGTAATGATAACTTGGCTCTATACCAGTACCAGTACAGAGTCGATGTGCAGGCACTGGCGTAACGCATTTTCTCTGGACCCCCGCAAGGTCGGGATGGGGGGGATCTGTGTCAGCCAGACAGCCACTCACAAAGTATAGACTACCGATCGCTYTCCATGGTGCTGAAATTGTGACATGTCTATGCGGCTGCGTGTCGAATCGATGATGGGCTTTCTGTAGTGCCAGGGCATGTAGCTTACAGCTTTGGTTCAGCTGATAATTGTTTATTGGTAGGCTTATTTTGGTCGTCATTCCCTCAGCCTACATTTCACGAAGCTGTACATGGTGTCGCAGGGAGTCCATTTAGGCTGGTGGCAATAGTGTAATTTCTTGTTCAGTAATTAAAGTTGGAAATTCAAACATTTTAGAGTCTTTAATTCTCAGCTCACTGGTCACCATAGCAGCACCCACTCATAGCACGCGCTCCAGCAGGTATATCTCACTGGTCACATCCAAAGCCAATTTCTCCTTTGGTCGTCTTTCCTTCCAGTTCTCTGCTGCCAAAGACTGGAACGAACTGCGAAAATCTCTGAAGCTGGAAACACTTAACTCCCTCACTAGCTTTAAGCACCAGCTGTCAGAGCAGCTCACAGATCACTGCACCTGTACATAGCCCATCGGTAAACAGCCCATCTATCCACCTACCTCATCCCCATACAGTATTTATTTATTTATTTAGCTTGCTCCTTTGCACCCCAGTATCTCTACTTGCACATTCATCTTCTGCACATCTACCATTCCAGTGTTTAATTGCTATATTGTAATTACTTCYCCACCATGGCCTATTTATGGCCTTAACTCCCTTATCTTACCTCATTTGCACTCACTGTATATATACTTTTTGTTTTCTTTTGTTCTACTGTATTATTGACTATGTTTTGTTTATTCCATGTGTAACTCTGTGTTGTTGTATGTGTCGAATTGCTATGCTTTATCTTGGCCAGGTCGCAGTTGCAAATGAGGACTTGTTCTCAACTAGCCTACCTGGTGAAATAAAAAATACAAATAAAATGTAATACATTTTCAATACAACAGCCTACTAATCAGCAACCAATTGATTATCTTTATTTTATTTTTTWAAATGCAACTGTCCTGTATAGCCTACCTGAACCTGCATGACATGAGCCGTCCTCGCGCTCTCGCCCAGCTTGGATACAACGTTGTGAGTAAAACCAATCGATTTATGCCAATCTCTTTTTTTTCTATGTAGAGGCCTATAGAACTACATGCAGTATGTAGTATGTATGTTTTCACCATGGCCTGTAGATCTAGGTTGCAGACCCGACTGTTTTCTATTCGGACTATTCTGAGACGGTGTGTTATACTGTCCATATAATGTCCATTGCGCTGCACTCAATTTACTTAGTCTTAAATGATGCATGCCAAGATATACCACAGATAAGGAGCTGTTGATATTGCAACCACACAACTCAAACGCAGGTTCACCACCTGGCAAGTGTCTTCACTGACATTTTCAACCTGTCCCTGACTGAGTCTGTAATACCTACATGTTTCAAGCAGACCACCATAGWSRCTGTGCCCAAGAACACTAAGGTAACCTGCCTAAATGACTTCCGACCCGTAGCACTCACATCTGTAGCCATGAAGTGCTTTGAAATGCTGGTCATGGCTCACATCAACACCATTATCCCAGAAACCCTAGACCCACTCCAATTTGCATCCCGCCCCAACAGATCCGCAGATGATGCAATCTCTATTGCACTCCACACTGCCCTTTCCCACCTGGACAAAAGGATCACCTATGTAAGAATGCTAATCATTGACGACAGCTCAGTGTTCAACACCATAGTGCCCTCAAAGCTCATCACTAAGCTAAGGACCCTGGGACTAAACACCTCCCTCTGCAACTGGATCCTGGACTTCCTGACTGGCCGCCCCCAGGTGGTAAGGTTAGGTAACAACACATCCGCCACGCTGATCCTCAACACGGGGGGGCCCTCAAGGGTGCATGCTCAGTCCCCTCCTGTACTCCCTGTTCACTCAGGACTGCATGCCCAGGCACAACTCCAACACCATCATTAAGTTTGCCGATGACACAACAATGGTAGGCCTGATCACCGATAACGATGAGACAGCCTATAGGGAGGAGGTCAGAGACCTGGCCTTGTGGTGCAAGGACAACAACCTCTCCCTCAACGTGATCAAGACAAAGGAGATGATTGTGGAATACAGGAAAAAGAGGACAGAGCACGCCCCCATTCACATCGACGGGGCTGTAGTGGAGCAGGTTGAGCGCTTCAAGATCCTTGGTGTCCACAGCGCCAACAAACTAACATGGTCCAAGCACACCAAGACGGTCGTGAAGAGAGCACGACAAAGACTATTACCCCTCAGGAGACTGAAAAGATTTGGCATGGGTCCTCAGATCCTCAAAAGGTTCTACAGCTGCACCATCGAGAGCATCCTGACTGGTTGCATCACTGCCTGGTATGGCAACTGCTCGGCCTCCGGCTGCAAGGCACTACAGAGGACAGTGTGTACTAGAGGTCGACCGATTTATGATTTTTCAACGCCGATACCGATTATTGGAGGACAAAAAAAAAGCCGATACCGATTAATCGGCTGATCTGCGTGTAATGAACGCAAGAGAAGTGACACAATTTCACCTGGTTAATATTGCCTGCTAACCTGGATTTATTTTAGCTAAATATGCAGGTTTAAAAATATATACTTCTGTGTATTGATTTTAAGAAATGCATTGATGTTTATGGTTAGGTACACGTTGGAGCAACGACAGTCCTTTTTCCGCGAATGCACACCGCATCGATTATATCAAAGCAGGGCACGCTAGATAAACTAGTAATATCATCAACCATGTGTAGTTATAACTAGTGATTATGATTGATTGATTGTTTTTTAGAAGATAAGTTTAATGCTAGCTAGCAACTTACCTTGGCTTCTTACTGCATTTGCATAACAGGCAGGCTCCTCGTGGAGTGCAATGAGAGGCAGGTGGTTAGAGCGTTGGACTAGTTAACTGTAAGGTTGCAAGATTGAATCCCCGAGCTGACAAGGTACAAATCTGTCGTTCTGCCCCTGAACAAGGCAGTTAACCCACTGTTCCTAGGCCGTCATTGAAAATAAGGATGTGTTCTTAACTGACTTGCCTAGTTAAATAAAGATGAAATAAAGGTGTAAAAAAATATATTAAAAAGTCGGACAAATCTGTGTCCAAAAATACCGATTTCCGATTGTTATGAAAACTTGAAATCGGCCCTAATTAATCGGCCAACCTCTAGTGTGTACGGCCCAGTACATAACTGGAGCCAAGCTTCCTGCTATCCAGGACCTCTATACCAGGCGGTGTCAGAGGAAGGCCCAAAGACTCCAGCCACCCTAGTCATAGACTGTTCTCTCTGCTACCGCACGGCAAGCAGTACCGGAGTGCCAAGTCTAGGTCCAAAAGGCTTCTTAACAGCTTCTACCCCGAAGCCATAAGACTCCTGAACAATTAATAAAATGGCTTCCCAGACTATTTTCATTGCCCCCCCTCTTTTACGCTGCTGCTACTCTCTGTTATTATCTATGCATAGTCACTAACTCTATCTACATGTACATATTACCTTATTTACCTCGACTGACCGGTGCCCCCACATATTGACTCTGTACCGGTACCCCCTGTATATGGCCTCGCTATTGTTATTTTACAGCTGCTTTTTAATTATTTGTTACTTTAAAAAATAATTTACTTAACTGCATTGTTGGTTAATGGCTTGTAAGTAAGCAATTCACTAAGGTCTACACCTGTTGTATTCAGCGCATGTGACAAATACAATTAGATTTGATGAACAATTTGTTTTTGTTTGAGCCCTCAAGAACCGTTATCCACTAAAGATGATAATCTGTTTGCATCTGCCCACGTATTGTCTGTCCAGTATCCAGACAACCTGTCCCAGAGCTTCCTATACAGTTAATCTCTTCCAGTAACGTGTCGAGGCCGGCAATTAAGGACAATGACAGAGGCTCAATTAAAGACGTTGCGTATCTGCTGTATTTGAAGCACCCCACTCCCTTCTGCCCAGTTTCCCTGATAATGTTAAGGCAATAGCAATTAAGCTGTTTGTACCATCCCTGTAATTGTTGCATCTGCAGAGAGATCGTTTTCAGAACTAAAACTCAAAGAACTACCTAAGAAGCATTATGTTTCTCGGTCTGATATGTGCTTTTGAACACCTTCAATCAGTGTAGATGAAGAGGAGGAGACGGGTTAAAGATTGATTTTTTTTAAAGCTTTGAGATATGGATTGTGTATGTGTGGCATTCAGAGGGTGAACAGGAAGACAAAAGATTAAAGTGCTTTTGAACGGTGTATGGTAGTAGGTGCCAGGCGCACCGGTTTGAGTGTGTCGAGAAATGCAACGCTGCTGGGTTTTTCCACGCTCAACAGTTTCCCGTATGTGTCGAATGGTCCACCACCCAAAGGACATCCAGCCAACTCGACACAACTGTGGGGAAACATAGGAGTCAACCTTGTAGAGTCCATGCCCCGACGAATTGAGTCAGTCCTGAGGGCAAAAGGGGGTGCAACTCAATATTAGGCAGGTGTTCCTAATGGTTTGTCCACGCGGTGTATGTGATGAGTCAAAAGAGTTAGTATGTGTGCTTCAGTAGGTTCAAATAGGGCAGAGGTAATTGAGACATTACTGTGCCACTGCGTCAACACTCCAGAGGCTCAGCCACATTGCCTCTCCATGCGCTACCCCACCCCCCCCCCCCCCCCCACTACTGTCTTCAGTCACTCTGCTTGTGTGCGTTTCATTAGTCGTATGTACGGGATACACATAGTATACAAATGCTTACTTGTAGGTTCCTTCTCGGCAACAGTAAGAAACAAGGCAGCAGTAAACATGCCGTCCACACGAATCCTCCCTCGTGGGGACATATTCCACGTGCCCATTAGAACGGCTATTTTAAGCTTATGGGTTAGTATTAGGGTAAGGGTTTTAAGGGTTAGGGAAAATAGGATTTTGAATGTAAATATATGTTTAGGTTCCCACGAGGATAGAACACAACGAGTGTATGCTAGCATGTGGTTATCCTTGAAGACGAGGTGATGGACTGAGTCATAGGTGTTAAAGACCCACTGTTGGCCTAACCTTCATATCCAGTCTAGATCGTTTTCGCTCATGTTTGGTCTCGGGGGAGGTTACCACAGAATTCAAATAACTTGTTGTCACTGGCGGTTATATTTGCAGCTTTACAACCAAGTGTAGCGGTTAGCCTGAGGGTCTACCTGTTTGTGCCATCATGCCAACTCTCTGGCCCTCATTTGTCATGCTAAATGTTTGCCTTGACAATGACAGCAAGGGTGTTGGCAAGAATACAAATAGACCTGGGACCAGGTTACAGGGGCTGTGCTTCTGACTGGAAACCAACGTTATAGATTATAGGCTCTATTTTAACAAACCTAACACAATGGTGGATCTAAGTGCTGGCACTAGCGCTATACATCTGGGGGGGGTATCAGAAATATTTGATGCTATTTTCACAGCCGTTACTATGAGCGTAATAGCTGGCGGTAGTGGGAAAGGGCTAGGTTTTGATGACTAAACAGGTCAATCAAGGCGTTCCGTGGCTTAATACTGCATGCTCTCCTGTCAAGTTGTAATGTCACATGCACAGCGAAATGTACAGCGAAATGCTTTAAACCCCAAAATGCAGTAATCAATAACAAGAAATAAGAACACAAGAAAGTAAGTAAGCATACTATATACAAGGTCAGTCAGTTCCAGTAGCATATTTACAACGTGCAGGGATAGTTATATTTGTATAGGGGTAAGGCCATCACGATATATGATAAACAGAGTTCTGTAGGTTATTGACGGTCTTTGCGTTGTCATCAACTCCAATTCGGCTGGACTATTCTCATCCTAGTCCATTGTGGATTGCTTGATACTACAGACCAAACAGCATTGGGCTACACTAACGAGTGATAGCAGCAGTACAAGAGGCCGGACAAGAGGCTTTGTAAGAGGCTTGGGAATGTGAATGGACACAAGCTGAATGGAGTGTGCACTGCAGGTAGGCCTGTGTGACGAATGCAGAAGCATGTTTGGTCGAAAGCCTCACGAATATACCGCTTAGAAACGTTTTATGGATAGGCTCCTTGGCTAATGCATGGCCAGGATAAGAAAGTCACCCGACGTATTGCTCTTGAACCAGCTTTCGTTGTTGTAGGGTAAGGGTAGCCTGTAAGGGCTTGTTTTATTTTAATTACGCAAAACTGAAAACAAGCAATTGTTACAGGACACTAACTTAAATGTTTCTAAATACTCTAGTTCCATGATAGCCTGCATGTATTCTTTTTTTTTTACGCACATCCAAAATATTTACAGGATCTGGTAATAGCCTACATATACTGAACAAAAATATGAACAAAATTTAAATGCCACGTTTCATGAGCTGAAATAAAAGATCCCTGAAATGTTCCATACTCACAAAAAGTATGATCATTACACAGGTGGACAATAAAAGGCCACTCTTAAATGTGCAGCTTTCACACAACACCATGTCTCAAGTTTTGAGGGAGTATGCAATTGTCCACCAGAGCAGTTGTCAGATAATTGAATGATCATTTCTCTACCATAAGCCGCATCCAACGTTGTTTTGGAGAATTTGGCAGTAAGTCCAACCGGCCTCACAARGCCAGCCCAGGACCTCCACATCTGGCTTCTTCACCTGCGGGATCGTCTGAGATGAGCCAGCTGGACAGCTGATGAAACTGTGGYTTTCCACAACGAAAGAATTTCTGCACAAACTGTCAGAAACCATCTCAGGGAGGCTCATCTGCGTGCTCGTCGTCCTTACGAGGGTCTTGACCTGACTGCAGTTCGGCGTCATAACCGACTTACGGGCAAATGCTCACCTTCAAAGGCCACTGGCACAATGGAGAAGTGTGCTCTTCATGGATAAATCCCAGTTTCCACTGTACAGGGCAAATGGCTGACAGCATGTGTTGTGTGGGCGAGTGTTTGCTGATGTCAACGTTGTGAACAGAGTGCCCCACGGTGGCGGTAGGGTTACGGTATGGGCAGGCATAATCTACGGACAATGTACACAATATTTGAATTCAGAGATACCGTGACGAGATCCTGAGGCCCATTGTCATGCAATTCATCCCCCGCCATCACCTCATGTTTCAGCGTGATAATACACAGTCTCATGTCGCAAGGATCTGTACATAATTCCCGGAAGCTGAAGATGTCCCAGTTCTTCCATGGCCTGCGTACTCACCCACAAATCCATAGATTAGGGCCTAATTAATTAGTATAAATTGACTGATTTTCTAATGAACCGTAGCTATGTAAAGTCTTTGTTGCTTGTTGCATTTATATTTTTGTCCAGTGTAGATAAAAAGGGGATATCCACTCACTGTTCTCTGTTCTGCTGCCGCCAAACTTGATCTTTTAATAAAACCTTGGTGATTTAAGATTTATTTCAAAGAACCAAAGCCCTTTATCGTTAGTCTTGACTACTTGGTGAATGCATTGTGTATGACAACAACAACAAAAAATCCATTGGGAGGATATGCGTGTTTTTTAATGAAATTCAACTAAAGGGGGYAAAAACATTTAGCTTACGTTTCAAAATACGAGGTTTACAGGCATTAAAAAAAAATATCTCGTGGTGTGAACCCTCCKCTCTGTCTCCGTCCCTCGATAGCTCACTATGAAAGATGCAAGTGTTTGTGTTCTCGGAAGTACGGCAACTAATCGGTCTCCTCCGTTCCAAAAATACTGAATCTCAGAAATTTTGACACTCGGAAATGGGAGTCAACACCGGAAGTCGACGTGCAAAGAGTCGAGGAGTCAATTATTTTGAGTCGACTTTCTACCACTACGTCACTGTTGTTAAAAGTTAGAAAAATGGCAGAGAAAGGCACGCGACAGAAGGGAAGTCCTCTATGGCAAGACTTTGAGAAGTTAAATGAGAACAGTGCAAGGTGCAATTCAGGTACAGTAATGATGGTACAGGTGCAATGCATTCAGAAAGGGAGGCACCGTGAGACCCAAAGCATTGCTGGCAGCTGCATTGTGAATTCACCTGTAATTGTATTCATTTCTCTTTGTAAAACTTTTTTAAAACTTTATTTTTTTAAATGGCAGTTTAAATGTTAAGACATTTTTGGCTGGATAGGCTGCCCTTCCACTGTCAAAATCCATGCCCTAACCAACCGCTTTACCGATATTCAACCAGCTTTCGGTTGGCCTTAAATATCCCCACCAGTGCATACTGAAATTGGCACTTTGGAGTACGTTTTTTAAGGACACACCTCAGCGCAAGCGAGCTCATATAAAACGGGCAAGTTACCAATCCTGGCGCTAGGGTTTGAAAATAGAAGATCCCCGGCTTTAACAGGTCGAAATTGCGAACAAGCATACGTTTGACAAATGCACTGGTTTAACACCAGACACGAACACTGTCATGGTCCTTTTTCCTTTGAGTAAAAAAACACTGTTGGTAATCTATCTGTCAGCCCAACCAACCATCTCTTCACGTTGTCATTTTTTGTTTGTTTTCTTTCGTCCCATCTTTACGTCCCAAATAGCACCCTATTCCCAATACAGTGCACTACTTTGGACGAGAAATAGTCAATAGGGTGCCATTTGGGATGRTGACCTTTTCTGGCTTGGCTACATTTCTGTGGGCATCCCTTAATCCTCTCCTCCAATAGAGATAATCTCACCTCAATTGAATTGACCTCGTGGGGTAAATGATGGAGAAAGGAAATGATCCCTAGTGTGTATGAGACTATTAGCTGTGTTTGTGTGTCTATTTGGGATCAGGCCATTGGTAAATCGACAGCCCAATCATGGCTGGATTATTGCTGTCTCCCTTCCACCCACCCTTGTCTCAGCTGGCCGCTGCCGCCACCCCCCCCCCCCCCCTCCTACCCACTGTTTGTGCCAGATGCAGGCTGTGCACACACACATATATACACCACACACCAGTGCATACAGACTTGCTCGCACGCTCTCGCTCTCTCTTAACTCACTCTCACCACACACACACACACACACACCACACACAACACACAACAATAGCAACACAGCGTTCCCTGCGAAAGCAGAGAGCTCTAATTAAACAGCAGCAGCTGTCCTGCCTCCCACCCTACTGGGTGGAGTTGACTGTTACGCTATAGCCACTCCTGTTGTGTGTGTCTCTCTCTCTGTGTGTGTGTCTATCTGTCTGTGTCTCTCTCTCTCTGTGTGTGTGTGTGTCTTTGTCTCTGTGTGTCTCTCTCTCTCTTTCTGTGTGTGTGTCTCTCTATTTGTGTCTCGCTGTGTGTCTGTGTCTCGCTGTGTGTGTGTCTGTGTCTCGCTGTGTGTGTTGTGTGTCTCTTGTGTGTCTCTCTGTGTGTGTGTATGTCTCTGTGTGGTTCGTGTCTCTGTGGTGTGTGTCTCTGTAGGTCACGAAGAGCGATGAGTTCACGATATGTATTCTTATCCAACCCCCAGTCTATAAAAACTATCATAAATTAACTGTAAATTAACTACACTGCTCAAAAAATAAAGGGAACACTTAAACAACACAATATAACTCCAAGTCAATCACACTTCTGTGAAATCAAACTGTCCACTTAGGAAGCAACACTGATTGACAATACATTTAAATTTAAATAAAGGTGGAGGTAGCGGTCCTGCTGCTGGTTGTTGCCCTCCTACGGCCTCCTCCACGTCTCCTGATGTACTGGCCTGTCTCCTGGTAGGCGCTCCATGCTCTGGACTACGTGACAGACCAGCAAAACCTTCTTGCCACAGGCTCGCATTGATGTGCCATCCTGGATGAGCTGCACTACCTAGCACTTGTGTGTGGGTTGGTTTGTAGACGTCCGTCTCTATGCACACTGAGATGAAGCACCGCGCGGCATTCAAAAAGACCGGAAACATCAGCCCGCAGGAGCATAGGAACTGAGAAGTGGTCTGTGGTCACCACCTGCAGAACCACTCCTTTATTGGGGGTGTCTTGCTAATTGCCTATAATTTCCACCTTTTGTCTATTCCATTTGCACAACAGCATGTGAAATTTATTGTCAATCAGTGTTGCTTCCTAAGTGGACAGTTTGATTTCACAGAAGTGTGATTGACTTGGAGTTACATTGTGTTGTTTAAGTGTTCCCTTTATTTTTTTGAGCAGTGTATTTACATCATTGGATTCTAGGCATTCTTCATAACTCAGACTGTCAACAAAGCATTTTAACACTACAATAACTTGCAGGCTTTTGACCTTTTTGTTCTCTGCGGCAATGTGTTTTCAATTCAATACCGAAATTGGTCCCCACAATCAAACGGCTGACTGCGATGAAAGCCTCTACTGCCAACCGGACTCAAATATCAAATGGTTAGCGAAAAAGACAGAAAAAAGAATGAACACCCTGTGCACAGCAGAGTCTCTAGACCCAGGTGCTGGTTTTGGCAGGAWCAACTAGTCTGTAGGGAATAGTGTGCCATTTTGGATGTGCCCATGGTACGTGTTGGAGATGCACAGATTCTTCACAATCAACACATCTTCACAGTGCCTGGAGAGGAAAAGTATTTCACTTATCAACGTGGTGTAATATTCTCATTCTGTGCAGAATGTGTCATGAACACACACAGACAGATGAGCCCAAACACCCCCAAACTTGAGACCAATGGCGCGAACATGTTAAAAACCCCATCGTCTTTTTAATAGTATTTTTTTTTAATAATCTTTAACAGTGATTTATTAGACATAGTTATTTCATGAAAATAACTCAAAATATATTTGTAAATCATTTATTTCCCTGAACCTCTTTTTGCCATTGAAATGCTCAGTCTGATTGTGTGGGTGTATTGATATTAATATTTACATACACAGCCCTGATTGGTGGATAGGATCATCTAGACTGGAGCCTACCCCGCTTACCCCTTCGAAGTAGGAGGATACATATGCAAATAAAAGGTGACTGGTCATTTGTCAGAATAATCCAATTGTGATGTCATGATCTGGTCCAAAAACTCCATCCTACCTGAACAGGCTGAACCCCTCCCCCAAACAAAATCCCCCCACGAAGAGTGGACACACCTACTCATTCAAGGTTTTTTTTCTTTTTTCTAATAGTGAAGACATCAAAACTATGAAATAACACATATGGAATCATGTAGTAACCAAAAAAGTGTTAAACAAATCAAAATAGATTTTATATTTGANAGTAACCAAAAAAGTGTTAAACAAATCAAAATAGATTTTATATTTGAGATTCTTCTTCTTTGCCTTGATGACAGCTTTGCACGCTCTTGGCATTCTCTCAACCAGCTTCACCTGAAATGCTTTTCCAACAGTCTTGAAGGAGTTCCCACATATGCTGAGCACTTGTTGGCTGCTTTTCCTTCAATCTGGGGTCCAACTCATCCCAAACCATCTCGATTGGGTTGAGGTCGGGTGATTGTGGAGGCCAGGTCATCTGATGCAGCACTCCATCACTCTCCTTCTTGGTCAAATAGCCCTAATACAGCCTGGAGGTGTGTTGGGTCATTGTCCTGTTGAAAAACAAATGAAAATCCCACTAAGCGCAAACCAAATGGGATTATGTATCGCTGCAGAATGCTGTGGTAGCCATGCTGGTTAAGTGTGCCTTGAATTCTAAATAAATCAGTGTCACCAGCAAAGTACCCCCACACCATCACACCACCCCCTCCATGCTTCAAATCTCAAATTTCCACCTGTCTAATGTCGGTTGCTTGTGTTTCTTGGCCCAAGCAAGTCTCTTCTTATTATTGGTGTCCTTTAGTAGTGGTTTCTTTGCAGCAATTTGACCATGAAGACCTGAGTCACACAGTCTCCTCTGAACAGTTGATGTTGAGATGTGTCTGTTACTTAAACTCTGAAGCATTTATTTGGGCTGCAATCTGAGGTACAGTTAACTCTAATGACCTTATCCTCTGCAGCAGAGGTAACTCTGGGTCTTCCTTTCCTGTGGTGGTCCTCATGAGAGCCAGTTTCATCATAGCGCTTGATGGTTTTTGCGACTGCACTTGAATAAACTTTCCAAATTGACTGACCTTCATGTCTTTAAGCAATGATGGACTGTCGTTTCTCTTTGCTTATTAGAGCGGTTCTTGCCATAATATGGACTTGGTCTTTTACCAAATAGGGCTATCTTCTGTATACCACCCCTACCTTGTCACAAGACAACTGATTGGCTCAAATGCATTAAGAAGGAAAAAAAATCCACAAATTAACTTTTAACAAGGCACACCTGATAATTGAAATGTATTCCAGGTCATGAAGCTGGTTGAGAGAATGTGAAGAGTGTGCAAAGCTGTCATCACGGCAAAGGGTGGCTACTTTGATGTGTTTAACCTCTAATTCCTCCCAAACCCGGATCCGGGAGCACCCCCCACAGTAAAGAAGCTGACTAGCATAGCCTAGCATAGCGTCACAAGTAAATACTAGCATCTAAATATCATTAAATCACAAGTCCAAGACACCAGATGAAAGATACACTTCTTGTGAATCCAGCCATCATTTTCTATTTTTTAATGTTTTACAGGGAAGACACCAATATGTTAAATCTATTAGCTAACCACTTAGCAAAAGACACCACTTTTTTTACTCCACCAGTTTTTACTCCATCAGTAGCCATCACTAATTCGACCAAATAAAAGATATAAATAGCCACTAACCAAGAAACAACTTCATAAGATGACAGTCTGTTAACATATTTATTGTATAGCATATGTTTTTTTTGAAAAATGTGGATATTTCAGGTATAAATCACAAGTTCTACATTGCAGCTGCAATCTGAAATAGTGCCCGAAGCTGCCAGAATAATTACAGAGACCAACGTCAAATAACCTAATTACTCATCTTAAAACATTTCTGAAAAATACACAGCGTACAGCAAATGAAAGCCCAACATCTTGTGAATCCAGCCAATATGTCAGATTTTTTAAGTGTTTTACAGCGAAAACACAATATAGCATTATATTAGCTTAGCACAATAGCCAGAAACACAAGCAATTTACAGCAGCGCACAGGTTAGCGATCGTAACAATACAGCAAAAGATATATAATTTTGACTAACCTTGATATACTTCCTCAGATGACAGTCCTGTAACATCATATTACACAATGCATATAGGTTTTGTTCGAAAATGTGCATATTTAGCAGCACAAATCGTGGTTATACAATGTGATCAGTGGCAACAGGTCATGCATTCTGACCGGCGCCATCTTGGAAAGGCACCTAATCTAATCAATAAATAATCGTAAACTTGACTAAAAATACAGGTTGGACAGCAAATGAAAATGCATTAGTTATTAATGCAACCGCTGAGTTAGATTTTTAAAATTAACGTTACTAGACATACAGTGTGCGTTACAGCCAGACTAGTGCCCGCAATAATGGCGGACAAATGCGTTTACATTTTTCCACATAAATACGGAATAACATCATAAATAGCTCTTACTTTTGGACGAGCTTCCATCAGAATCTTGGGCAAGTGGTCCTTTGTCCAAAAGAATCGTTGCTTGGTTGTAAAACGTCGTCTTCAACTTCGGAATTAGCAGCTAACAATAGCTATGTGGCCAAACATGCCCAAATCCTCAAAACGCAATACTAAGGAAATTCCGAAAATAGCAATATACTCGCATAAACTGATATAACTCGGTTTAAAATAACTTCGTTATGATGTTTCTAACACCTATATCGAATTAAATTACAGACGGATATAGCTAAGCCGATAACTGAGCGTTTCAAAAATGCATTCTGAGGTCTTGCTTTGCGCAATGACGAACGACGAAAAGAGACTCCCCTCGTTCCTTGGCCTTTTTATAAGCTCTGAGAACTACGTAGAAACTCCATTCCACTTCTCATTGGTACTGACATCCAGGGGAAGGCGGGTGCAGTTCATGCGACCCATAGGATACATACAGAACTTTAAACTGATCTGAAGACAGAGCCTCGTTTTCAGACCTTCGCAGTTCCTGTCATGGATTTCGCTGCAGAAAGAGTTCTGGTTCACCCACAGACATAATTCAAACGGTTTTAGAAACTAGKGATTGTTTTCTATCCAATAGTAATAATAATATGCATATTGTACGAGCAAGAATTGAGTACGAGGCAGTTTAATTTGGGAACGATAAATGTCCAAGTTGAAACAGCACCCCCTGTAGTGTCAAGAGGTTTTAACACCTTTTTGGTTACTACATGATTCCATATGTGTTATTTCATAGTTGTGATGTCTTCACTATTATTCTACAATGTAGAAAATAGTACAAATAAACAAACTCTGGAATGAGTAGGTGTCCAAACGTTTGACTGGTACTGTATATTTTTTATGTAAAATCATGTTTTTGACTGCACTGCCCCTTTAACATTTTGTGGTTTGTGATGAAGCTAGCCAACACGCGATTAGCATTAGCAGCTAACGTGATTTATTTTACCCACAACTTGCTGAGAAAGGACAAGCCTAGCTTTTTGCGGACAGTAAAATACACAAAATAATAGTGTGATTATAGAGCACTTGTGAATTTATTTTAAGAAGCAAAGTGGAAAGCAGCGTCATTGTCACCATCTGCAGCATTGCATCTGCACTGCAGCGTTGACCATGCAGACTGACTCGTGGTAGTGCAAGAACTGGTCTCCTTGAGTGACTGGAGACGGGGCTTGGTGTGTGTGTGGAGGGAGGGGGAGAGAGAGACGACTCAATTAGAAAACCGAGTAAACTATGAAAACGAACATTGCACACGGCCGCGTAAACATATTTAACAAACATTGAAATACCATTATACAAGATAAATTATAAACCCAAATCCTTATCCATTTATCAATACCAGTATATAGTTAAATAGGGCATACTGCCCAGCCCTACGATGGTAGTGGAGCACTGGACAGTGATGGAGGAGCCTCATTAACCAGTAGATGCTGACGTTGATGACCTGACACTCTATCCCATCGTCTCTCCCGCACGTGCTTGCTCCCTCTCTCTCTCTCTCCCCCGCCCTCGCTCTCCGACTGAAGTCTTAAACACAGCTACTATGCCACAGCTAAGTGTCGAACTAACGGGGACTAGCTTCTGTCAGACACTCCTTTTCCATTCCTTCTCTCCACGGGATCATTCACAGGTCCTCTTAGCCAGCAGCCTCACTAAGGGCCTATTCAATCAAATACGGTCATGCCACTCAATTCCCCTTTTTCCTGTCATCTACACACACACTCTCTCTCGCTCTAGCCTTTTGGGGGCCTTAAGGCATTTTGTTGGATGTAGAGAAATGTCGTTTTAGAATTGCAGCAAACTTTAGACATTTGCCATGGTCGGTGAGAAGATTTTACAATTTTCTAACTCATTTCATGCAATTCTACACATTTTGCCATGGGGCGGAGAGAAGAATGTGCAGTTTTTAATATATCTGAGTGACTTAACAAAATCAAGGGGGGGCCCTCTGTAATTCGCATGATTACCTCTAGTTTAGGTAGCTGGATAGACTATATCCGGCTAGACGAATTTACCAATTGAAAAATTGTTAATTGACATGGGCTAATTCAATGACTCTCGGTGACTGTCATAACTAGAGAAAAACTGTTGAAATTGCACCTTGTGTATTCTACTATGCTAACTGTCCCCCCCAAAATCCTGTGTGTCTGTTGGATGAAGTTATGGTTTTGTTTTTTCCACAGCCAAAGCGTTGTCACTAAAACCACTGATACAGCCAGTAACTGTTTTAAACCGCTCCTAATAAAACGTTCTGGCAACGTTTCTGAGGTTGCGGTTTTCGGACCAGAACGATGCGCCTCCATTTTCACGTTCCTCATTTTCTCTCTGTCCGCATCTCTATCTTGCTACCTCTCTTAGGACTGAAGAGAGGCAGAGAAATGTCTCATCTTCCCTTTCTCAACCCATCCAATTTCTTCCATCTCTTCCTTTCTCTTTCCCCTTAGTTTCTCTCCTTTCTCCCCCCAACCCATCCGCCCTCCCTCTTTTCCTCTCGCTTCTTACTTTTCTCCATATCTCAACCCATCCACAGTTACTATCTCAAAGGTCTCTTGTTCTTTTCACTTCTTTCCCCTCTCTTTTCCACTCCTACGCTTACATTCAACCCATCCATGTAGTAAGGTATCTCTCTTCCTCTTTTCCCTTGTCCCCCCCCCCGCTCATGGAGTGATTCTCTCCCCCTCATTTTTATCGGTTGGAATTTATGGACCTCTTTGGGCTTTTAATTACTCTTCTCACGGCGTGACTGGAATGTAGATCTCTCTCCCTCCCTGTATCTCTCCCTCCTTCCCTCTGTCTCATCCCCCCCTCACTCTCTCCTTCCTCCTTCCCTCTGTTTCCATCTCTCTCTCTGCAATAAAAAAAGAAAATTAAAACATTGAGGGCCGCCTCAAAGGTCACAGATATCATCCCTCCTTGTTATGTCACTCTCTTCTCTCTCTCTCTCACCCCCTTCATGTTTACTGTGTTTTTAATCAAAACAGGAGTGAAAAACTATGCTGGACAGAAAGGAAAATAAAAAGGGAGGAGAGGAAAGGGGGATATTTAAGTGTGCATCATGTCATAGGGCCTGACGGCATTATGAAAGGTGAGGAGTTTTGTGAGCAGGGTCATTAATCCCAGTCATCCATCAAAATGTTGGAATAATGTTGGCTTGTTATTGTCGGGAGGCCTCAATAACGTTGCGTTGTGGTTTGGGAAGCATCCATCCCATTTGTCTCCGCCAAATAACGACCCGTGTGAACCTGTTTGCTGAATGGACGATCAGGTGATGGGATAAATGAGTTGGACGGAGGAATCTGTGTGCTATCAAGTTAACTCTGGAGTGGGTGGCTTTTTCATGATGTTGCCAGCAGGACCAAATTCCCTTTTGAAAGTGTTCTCTCTTCCCTACTCTCACGCACACACACAACATAGATGCACAGGTTTGTGTGTATCAAGTAATCAGTTACGACAATTGCAGTTACATGTCTTTTACTTTTACTAGTGTATGTGTGAGAGAGTAGATGCTTGGCTTGTGCTTTTTAGTTGAAAAATGCCTCTCGAAARGTTTTCAATTGAATGAAATGCTGCGCATGAGAAGTAACCGTCTCTCTGCAGTTGGTTCGATTTAAAGGGGTAATCAGAAGTGGAAACAATAACAAAGCGGCCACCCCGCCCCTGGTARGGTGAAAAGCTGAGGGACAGGGCTGGAGAAATGTAACCACTCTAAAAATTCATAGACAGATATGGATGCAAGGACTTACCATCCATGATATCAAAATTATAGTTTTAACCATGTTTTCATGTGTGGGCAGAACTYAAAAAGCGTGTGCGAGCAAGGAGGCCTACAAAGCCTGACTCAGTTACACCAGCTCTGTCAGGAGGAATGGGCCAYAATTCACCCAACTTATTGTAGGAAGCTTGTGGAAGGCTACCAGAAACGTTTGACCCAAATTAAACAATTTAAAGGCAATGCTACCAAATACTAATTGAGTAAATGTAAACTTCTGGCCCACCGGGAATGTGATAATAATCATTGAAATAATCATTCTCTCTGCTATTATTCTGATATTTCACATTCTTAAAATAAAGTGGTGATCCTAACTGACCTAAGACAGGGAATTCTTACTAGGATTAAATGTCAGGAATTGTGAAAAACMGAGTTTAAATGTATTTGGCTGAGGTGTATGTAAACTTCCGACTTCAACTGWATATAGTGTTTTGTTGACGTTTTCAAACTGAGTAAAACAAGCTTGTATTTTGGTTCTCATGAAGTGCGACAGTTAAACTGAGCTCATGAGGCATTTCTAAGTTAATGGTCTTCAAGTATCACTGGATACACAGCATTCATTTAGTCCAACGATGGATGGAGCTGATTGTCCCTTTACAGGTGTTGCAGCAGGACCAAGTTTCCTTTGAAGATGTTCTCTCTGCCCTCTTTCTACACACACACACACACACACACACACACAGACCCAGCGTACATGCGCAGGGCTGTTTGTTCAGAAAGCAGAAGATGTGAATGTAATTTGTTTTGATAGGATTAGATTTCCCTCAAAGGCAGCTGCCTATCACGTAAGATGGGCATTCAGTATCTTCAATGGAACACACAGCATCGCCATCAAAAGTCAACGGGCGTGATTAGTTTCCATGACACGTACACACACACACACACCCACTGAAGGATTTCAGTCAGGACCTCGGCTCTCCCCTGCCTTAGCCGTTGACCGAGGGGGGGGGAAATAAGAAAGGAAGAGAGATGAGAGAACACACAGGCCTGTGGTCTGCCCGGCCATCCCTTTACCCACGCCAGAGGATTACAGTAAATAACAGCTTATCTAACCTGGCACCAGTGTAGATCTATCAGCTCTACAGCGGGACTCGGACACAGCCCTGGGGTACCCCAGAATGGATTGATTTGTACAAAAAAAAAGCACATGCAGTGGGCCAAATAAATGACTACTTTTTGAAAAGATGGAATGCAATGGTAGCCTGCTCCCTGTTTGTGCTATAATGTTAACTCCTTGCCATTCCAAACATGACGTGTCTGGCATATGATGGCACAAACAGACTGGTACCCAGGCTAATGCAATGGTGCATCCAAAGCGAGTTTTGAATACTGCTGCAATAGGGATTATTGSATTGCATGCAATTACTTTTCGTCCTCGGCGATCGAGAGAAACTAGCWAGCATTATAAAACTGGAACGCAAAGCTTAGACTTTAGCTAGAGAGCAGAGATGAAAAGGTTCCTCTGTGTATTGGAGGCAGCCCTGTGGCTCTTCAGAAAGTTGGGAGATATGGTCATTATAATAATTGCACTCGTGTATAATGGAACAGGCCAGGGTATTCCACRGGCTGGACAGGTCAAATTGTCATCACAGTAAAGAGAAAGAAGAAATGTGTGTGTGCCGCCTACGGATGTGTGTGCCAAGAATTCAGTCAGGAGGGTTGCCCTTGAGACCTCTTCTAGTGTGTGTGTGTGAGACTAGATAAATGGTATGCCGGTGTAATCTTTCCCCTCCAACTTTCTACAACACTGAAACACAGTATTAGAAATAACCACCTGTCTCTCTTCCTCTCCCTCAGAGCGGATCAGGCTGCGCTACGGGGAGCTGTGCGGGGAGCTGCTGTGTGTGGAGCTGGACAAAGAGCGCCAGGGCCTGGGCCTGAGCCTGGCGGGCAACCGCGACCGCTCCTGCCTCAGTATCTTCGTGGTGGGCATCAGCCCCGGGGGCCCCGCTGCCAAAAACGGAAACATCCGTGTTGGGGACGAGCTGCTGGAGGTGAAAGGGTCACACACACACCTGTGCGAACTCACACATGCGTATTGTCTCACATACGTGTGCGAAAAGACAGTCATACGCACACATGAGCCAATTGCAGGGGTTGATTAGGTGGACAAGGTAGTATAAAAGAGGCCATGTTGGATAGTCTGCCCTTGTTCTTTCACCTCTCTTCATTCCCTCTTCCTTTCCTCTTTTTCTCTCTCTCTCTCTCTCCCGTCCCCTGCGCATGCATTCTTTCATTTGGGATCGTCACAGCCCTTTCTCTCCCTCCCTCCCTCCCTCCCTCCCTGTAATAGTCTTATCCTGTTAAGCCCTTGAGGGAGAAAATGAAACGGCTCCATCACTGTCACTGTTGATGCCGAGGCCAGTGCTCCTCTCAGGCCACAGAATCCATCACAACACATCACGTGTGTGCGAATAGGGGCTGTGTGTGTGTGTGTGTGTGTGTCTGCCTCAGAGAAACGCAAAAAAAGTGTGCCTCTATACTTACTTATACTGTATCTGTTTCTCTACTTTTTAGTTTATTTTCTCTCTTTCTGTCTTTCTGGGAAGATTGCGAAAAAGCATTTGCTCTTGCTTCCTCAACGAATGAAAATAACTTGAGTGTGGGCCTACTACTAATGAATCTAAGCGGGGATTAGTCATGCAAAATAGATGCGATTAATTCTTCTGGTTGATTTAATTCTTCTGGTTTGATTAGAGTCGTTGCTGGGATTGAGCTCTGGGACTGGCAGAGTAAGTGTCTAATGAATGCAGTGAATTATAAATGTGTCAGTCTGGGGCTGAAGTGTTCTGTCGGTTTTTCAAAACGCTCGTCTGAGATGGTCTTCCACAAACATTGACACTAACGTGGAAGAGCCTGAATTGGAACTGACGTGTTGTCAGCTGACCTTAGTCTGTTACTATGACCTCTTCATTTATTTTTCTCATTCCATCATATCACGTTCTCCTCCCTCCAGCAACCGTCTGTTTTTTTTCTCTTCTCTCCATTCCTCCCACCCTCTCTGTTGTGCTCGCGCTGCTCATTACAACAATGTCACTGCCACCATGAAAAATGTATGTGGACCGCCACAAGCAGCGACAGCGGAGGGAGGGAGACCCGACCCACTGCAACACACAGGCTGATGCGCGCGTGCACACACACACTGTCACAGACTGATGCACACACACGTGCAGTGCCTTCGGAAAGTATTCAGACCCCTTGACTTTTTCCACATTGTTACGTTAGACTTATTCTATAATGGATTAAATAAAAACATATCGTCATCAATCTACACACAATACCCCATAATGACAGGTTTTTAGAATGTATTCAGTGTAAAAATTACAAACAGAAATACCTTATTTACATAAGTATTCAGACCCTTTCGATGAGACTCGAAATTGAACTCGGGTGCATCCTGTTTCCATTGATCATCCTTGATCATCCTCCAATTCTACTTGATTGGAGTCCACCTGTGGTAAATTCAAATGATTGAACATGCTTTGGAAAGGAACACATCTGTTTATATAAGGTCCCACAGTTGACAGTGCATGTCAGAGCAAAAGCCATGAGGTCGAAGGAATTGTCCGTAGAGCTCCGAGACAGAATTGTGTCGAGGAACAGATCTGGGGAAAGGTACAAAAAATGTTCTGCACGATTGAAGGTTTGCAAGAACACAGTGGCCTCCATCATTCTTAAATGGAAGAAGTTTGGAACCACCAAGACTCTTCCTAGAGCAGGCCAAACTGAGCAATCGGGGGAGAAGGGCCTAGGTCAGGGAGGTGACTAGGAACCTGATGGTCACTGACAGAGCTCGAGAGTTCCTCTGTGGAGATGGGAGAACATTCCAGAAGGACAACCATCTCTGCAGCACTCCACCAATCAGGCCTTTATGGTTGAGTGGCCAGACGGAACCCACTCTTCAGTAAAAGGCACATGACAGCCCGCTTGGAGTTTGCCAAAAGTCACCTAAAGGACTCTGACCATGAGAAACAAGATTTTCTGATCTGATGAAACCAAGATTGAACTCTTTGGCCTGAATGCCAAGCGTCACGTCTGAAGGAAACCTGGCACCATCCCTACGGTGAAGCATGGTGGTGGCAGCATCATGGTGTGGGGATGTTTTTCAGCTGCAGGGACTGGAAGACAAGTCAGGATTGAGGGAAAGATGAACAGAGCAAAGTACAGAGAGATCCTTGATGAAAACCTGCTCCAGAGCGCTCAGGACCTCCGACTGGGGCAAAGGTTCACCTTCCAACAGGACAACGACCCTAAGCACACAGCCAAGACAACGCAGATGGCTTTGGACAAGTCTCTGAATGTCCTTGAGAGGCCCAGCCAGAGCCCGACTTGACCGCCATCGAACATCTCGTGAGAACCTGGAAACAGCTGTGCAGCGACACTCACCTCCAATCTAACAGCAGCTTGAGAGATTGCAGAGAAGAGTGGGAAAACTTCCCAATGCATGTGTGCCAAGCTCTGTACGTCATCAACAAAGTACTGAGTAAAGGTCTGAATCTTATGTAATGTGATATTTTCAGTTTTTATTTCGAATAAATTAGCAACAATTTATAAAACATTTTTACTTTGTTCATTATGGGTTGTGGTGTCGATTGATGAAGGAAAAAAATGAGTCAATTTTAGAATAAGGCTGTAACGTATACAAAGTGTGGAAAAAGTTAAGGGTTCTGAATACCTTCCGAAGGCACTGTACTGTAAACACAGAAAAACACACACTCAGGGACACAACATTTTACACACACACACACACACACACACACCACACACACACACACACACACACACACACACAGTCATAAGCAGAAATGCAGACACACACACAGTCATAAATACAGACACCGCACGTACACTGTTAGTCACAGGCTGACCCACGTGCTCACACGCAAACACACACACACTCCTCCCTCACTGATGAACACTGTACACCCCACATAAAACCCTCACAAACAAGCATACGTGTCTCTGAGCCCATCTAACGCCCAGTCGGGATATGTGCTGTTCCAAAGCAAGGTGTTGGGGCTGTGTGCTGGCCATCGTATCTGCAGAGTGCTGAATTGCCTATTGATTACCATTTGGAAGTAGCGGATACGACTGAATGTGCTCATTTGAGTAGCAGGCAGGTTGGATTGTTAGGGGCAGCAGCGAGCTCAATGACCTTTCAGTAAAATCTGTCTCAGTTAGGGGGGGGGGGGGGGTAAGTGAATGTGAGTGTGGGTGTGTGTGTGTGCCCACATCAGTAATCATGTGCTAACGGCTGCTGCCACTAAACACTGTTGTCACACTTGGGCGGAAGCATCATGCTCATTGTTGCCATCTAGAAGGTTACTGTGTGTGGTGTGTGTGTTCTGCTGCACACGTGTGTATTTGCTTACGCCTGTATGTATTTATGCATGTTTGAGTCTTTTATGTTGCTATGTGTTTGTCAGAGAGAGAAATACATTAAATCCATCCCTTCTTCCTGTTTATGATAAATACCTGGGTTGTGTTCATTATGCATCAAGGTAAGAAAACGGACTGAAACAGTGAGGGGCAAACCTGAACTTATCCAATAACAAATCTTTTTTTTTTCTGTTTGAACACGTTTTGTTCCGTTGTGCCATAATGAATATGACACGGATTGTAGTTCAACTCTCTCCTTCCCTCCTCCCCATCAGATCAACAACCAGGTCCTGTATGGCCGCAGCCACCTGAACGCCTCCGCTATCATTAAGAGCTCCTCGTCCAAGGTCAAGATTATCCTCATCAGGTAAGCTAGTCAGCCGACCCTGGGAGCAAGGGCGTCAACGCCTATTCAAAAGGAGGGGACACCTAAAACCGGTAGTTATTTTGTTCATTAAATCAGACAAGACGCACTTAGGCTACCATGAGCACAGTCAACACAAATATATTTTATAGTAGGCTAAGAATATAATGAAATATAACCGACTGAAATGGAATCGCTGTCATATAATAAATTTAAAAAAATTTWAAAAAAAAGGTTCCATTTTGAAACAGCCCAAGGCAAGCCCTTGCTTTTTAAATCTGCGTTTCATCTCTTTCCCACCCTCACTCCACGTTTGTTAGGGAGCAGGCGTTGGGGTCATACATTGAGAGTATCTTCATCATGATACCCATACAAAATAACAGCAATCCTGTTTTATAAAATCATGCGAGTCTCTTGTTCATATTTCACGACCTCCGATGGGCTTTACGCGATCAAGCAAAAACAATGGCCAACACTTGATCTAAGGCTACATTAACCTATTGCACGCTAAATGTTTCTGATCAGTGATAGATTTGCAAATAAACAGATGAGCTATACCACTTCCTCTTATTTGCCCAGCCAGAGAATTAACCAAATATACAGAGGGAGATTCAGTGAAACAACATCACGTTGATTGATTAAGACAAGTCGCAGGCATTTGGTCGGGAGTAGACCTAGGCTAATACGTGACTGCGAGTCAAGAGGAAAATAATCCACTTGGTAAGCTACATAACATGCTGAAAAACATTTTTGCCACTATACAGTCTCCATATACAGGGCCTTCGGGGAAAGTATTCAGACCCCTTGACTTTTCCCACATTTTTTGTTACGTTACAGCCTTATTCTAAAATGGATTCGATACAAATTTTCCCTCAGCAATCTACACACAATACCCCATAATGACAAAGGGAAAAACAGGTTTATTGAAAGTAAAAAAACAGAAATACCTTATTTACGTAAGTATTCAGACCCTTTGCTAGGAGAATCGAAATTGAGCTCAGGGGCATCCTGTTTCCATTGATCATCCTTGAGATGTTTCTACAACTTGATTGGAGTCCACCTGTGGTAAATTCAATTGATTGGACATGATTTGGAAAGGAACACACCTGTCTATAAGGTCCAACAGTTGACAGTGCATGTCAGAGCAGAAACCAAGCCATGAGGTCGAAGGAATTGTCTGTAGAGTTCCAAGGAAAGATTGTGTCGAGGCACAGATCTGGGGAAGGGTACCAAAACATTTCTGCAGCGTTGAAGGTCCCCAAGAACACAGTGGCCTCCATCCTTAAATGAAAGAAGTTTGGAACAACCAAGAGCTGGCCACCCGGCCAAACTGAGCAATCGGGGGAGAAGGGCCTTGGTCAGGGAGGTGACCAAGAACCCGATGGTCACTCTGACAGGCTTCGGGACAAGTCACAATGTCCTTGAGTGGACCGGACTTGAACCCCGATCGAACATCTCTGAATGTTCGACCTGAAAATAGCTGTGTTTTATTTTTAATACATTTGCAAAAATGTCAGTTTTTGCTTTGTCATTCTGGGGTATTGTGTGTAGATTGATGAGAAGAAACCCCGATTTAATCCATTTTAGAATAAGGCTGTAACGTACCCAAATGTGGAAAAAGTCAAGGCGCCTGAATACTGTTCAAATGCACTGTAGTTATCGTACTACATTGTCCATGTACTTTTTGGCTTGCCATAACAGGTTAAGCCTCGCCACTCCATTCAACAAAAGCAGCCATAGTTCAGCATTTGTTCAGTTTTTTTTACCGTTTAACTCCCACAAGCATTCCAGCACAGGCTTCTTCTTGCGACAGGGATGAAGGAGTTCATTTTGTGCTTGACCACCTTAACGAGACGCCTTGTGACGCAGCTGGAGGACATTTGGAAGTCACTCCGACGTACCGTTCTACAACACAAAAGTACTGAACCACGTGATGTTTTATATGGACATTGCTCTCTAAATGGAGGCATGGCTCAATGGACCAAAAAAATCGAAGATAAATTGCTTTCTCTTGAAATAAATGTGTAATTCTATTGACGATAACGTTTACTGCAGCGGCAAGGGTTACAAGGGGGAATCGAAATGCGATCGTTTTGTGAGGCAGTTAGCTGAGGTAAAAAAATTGCACACCAATTGTTTCTGCTTACAAATCTGAGGTACCTGTATGTTGAGTTATCATTTTAATTAACTGAAGGAGGGAGGGAGAGAGAGCCTACATTTTACTCCACAACTGCTGTTTATGCTCCCTTTGAGTGAGCGAGCAAAGTGATGCTATTTTGGTACCATCCTTTCTCAGTGTACAAGCTGTCGATTACGGGGGCGAACAGTACTAGAGGACAGTTGTACCTCCTTTCTTTATTTCCTCCTCCACAGTCGTGCCAAATAACCCTCCGCTCTATAGAAATAAGATATTCTACCCTTCAGGGGGACGTTCTTAGAACCATTTTAACATTTGAAGGCTATTTTCTCCCTCAGCCAACGTTGACAGAATGCATATGTTACGCTCTGACAAGACCATTAGGCTGGTGGCACCATCGCTCCCTGTCATCTATGGCCACTATTACCCAAGGAAGGCAAATAAACCCCACGCACGACGACAACCTCTGTGTAATTTTGGGGATTTGTCTTATCGGCTCATGTGGAAGGGAGAGGATGAGGGAGGCAGAGAGAATGAGGAAAGGAGAGAGGGAGAAGTGGAGTCTCATTAACTGGGCTTCAATATCCGTCCACTCAAACACCAGCTATGAAGCCAGCCACTGACCTTCTACATCCTAAATCGCACCCTATTTTCTATATAGTGCACTACTTTTGACCAGGGTCCACAGGGCTCTATATAGGGAATAGGGTGCCATTTGAGACGCAGAACTGACTGCACTCGCTCGGTTCCGTCTTATTACTCATTATTTCTTGCTCTACCGCTCCCTCTCTCCTTCTCTCCCACTCTACTGCTCCCTCTCTCCTTCTCTCCCGCTCTACCTCTCCCGCTCTACCTCCCCATGTACCTCACACTCTACCGCTCCCTCTATCCCTCTGTATCTCACTCTACCTCACACTCTACCGCTCTACCTCACACTCTACTGCTCCCTCTCTCCTTCTCTCCCCCTCTKCCGCTCCTTCTCTCCCGCTCTACCTCCCCATGTACCTCACACTCTACCGCTCCCTCTATCCCTCTGTATCTCACTCTACCTCACACTCTACCGCTCTACCTCACACTCTGCTGCTCCCCTCTCCCGCTCTACCTCACACTCTGCCTCTCCCGCTCTACCTCACACTCTGCCTCTCCCGCTCTACCTCACACTCTCCCGCTCTACCTCACACTCTGCCTCTCCCGCTCTACCTCACACTTTACCTCTCCCGCTCTACCTCACACTCTACCTCCCGCTATTTATTTTTGCTCTCTCACGTACCTCTGTCATTCTTCCTCCCTCTCACCATAGCCGTCCCCCGCTCTCAAACCTTCTGTTTCTTGTCTTAATCGCTCTTGCAAACTCTCTCTCCATCCCTCTCTTTACCTCTTCCATATCCCCCCACCCCCTCGCACTGCTGCCTCTAGTGCCTAATCATCTCTCTGGGGAGCGAGGAGCACACAGAGCACGACGGCGACGCATCACCTAATTTCCTCCCCATGCCATGCGCCGCTTCTTGCCATCCTTAAGTCCCTGTAATTGAACACAGTGGGCCGGAGCCCAATCACCTGTGTTTTCCACACATATTAAAACATACTGAAGGGAGAGAGAGAGGCCTAGGATGGTGTCTAGGGCCCATATCCATAAAGCATCAGAGTAGGAGTGCTGGTCCCCCCTGTCTGTCATTTTATTCAATATGCTTTAAAAGGCAAAAGTGATCCACACTCTGCGACGCGTTGTGAATACTGGCCAAGGGAAGTGCATAAGCAGGCTGTTATGACGGCTGTCAAAATGTGAACGACAGACATGGCATCAGTGAGCAGCACATCCATTATTCCTGAGCTGCTGACGGGAAAAAGGCTGCGGAAAATATAACAACATGCTGATTTATGCATCGCCGACGTGAGGTTCTCTGTTGAAGTGTCTGGCCGCTAGGCAGCCCCTTTGGCTGACAACTAAAACGTCATGTATAGCAAGCACGGAATCAGTGTTTAAGGTGTCCTTTTGGTATTCCACGGAATTGACACGTCCATGGTGACACTTCATGGAACACGGCAGTGCTGTCATTCTGAGCTTGTGGTTATCGGCGCAGCTTTCAACCGCGTCTGTTAAGTTATGCGTCTCTCGTGCCAATGGCAGAGTCAAATAATGGGTTTTACTCTAAGATAAGTCCGTGTCTCAAATTACACCCTATTCCATATGTGTTGACACTCCGAAGTTCCAATGCGGCGATTGTTTGCTAGCGGAGGACTATTTGTGTAACCTTTATTTAACCTTTTATTTAACCTTTATTTAACCTTTATTTAACCAGGCAAGTCAGTTAAGAACAAATTCTTATTTACAATGACGGCCAAACCCGGACGACGCTGGGCCAATTGTGCACCACCTTATGGGACTCCCAATCACAGCCGGCTGTGGTACAGCCTGGAATCGAACCAGGGTCTGTAATGACACCGCTAGCACTGAGATGCGCAGCGGTCTAAGGCACTGCCACTCGGGAGCCACACTCAGTTATGTAGCAAACAAATCTCAATTATGCGCAAACTTATGGTGAAAAAGCAAATGGGAATTTTCTCATTCTCCACTCCTATGGTAGGACTCTGCTCGGGGCTAATGGATGTGTCCCTGCCTTGTCATCTGTCCCTATACGAATGGCCCGTGCTACCTGGAACTTGCCTGCCAAGGAAGTCGTTTCCATCTACTTCTCCTCCTCCATCCTGTCGTGGAGTAGACAGAGAACAGCAATAAGAATGTTTCGATCAGTGCTGGTCGCATGTCACAAGTCGTGGAACCCGAAGGCAGCGGCATGCTGCTAAGCAGACGGGAGTGTCTGCGAGAGGTTTGGACCAGATTGACATACAGTGCCTTCGGAAAGTATTCAGACCCCTTGACTTTTTCAACATTTTGTTACGTTACAGCCTTATTCTAAAACTGATTACAGAAAACATTTCCTCAATCTACGCACAATACAGCATAATGACGAAACGAAAACAGGTTTTTAGAAATGTTTGCAAATATATTAAAAAATAAAAACAGAATGACCTAATTTACATAAGTATTCAGACCCTTTTCTATGCGACTCGGAATTGAAATTGAGCTCATGTGCATCATGTTTCCATTGATCATTTTTTAGATGTTTCTACAGCTTGATTGGAGTCCACCTGTGGTAAATTCAATTGATTGGACAGGATTGTGTCGAGGCACAGATCTGGGGAAGGGTACCAAAGATTCTGCTGCATTGAAGGTCCCCAAGAACACAGTGGCCTCCATCATTCATAAACGGAAGAAGTTTGGAACCCCCAAGACTCTTCCTAGAGCTTGCCGCACAGCCAAACTGAGCAATTGGGGGTGAAGAGCCTTGGTCAGGGAGTTGACCAAGAGCCCGATGAATAATAAATACCAATACAAATGTAGTGCACTACTTTTCATCAGAACCCTATGTGCCCTGGTCAAAAGTAGTGCACTATATAGGGAATAGGGTGCCATTTGGGATGCAGACATATTGTCGCTGTCCGACCCACCCAGGTCTCAAGTGCAAGAGCGCAAGTTACCGAGGTAGAGCGAACAGGAAGAAATCGCTTGGTCATACTGTTGACATTTTGAGGACTTTGTCCTTCAGTGTCCCTGAATACTGTTGATTTGTCATAAACATGAGGAGAGCGGACACATCTCAATCACACGCATGCATGCGCACACACACACACACACACAAAATTAGGTTGATAGGGATTTTCCATCCTCATCAGATGTTGGTTTTCAGATTTATTGAAATTCACGTTTTTCTATCCCACTGGTCGTGTGCACTCTGCTGTCCAGTATTCAGCGTTTTGTTTTCCTCCGTTTGTCTGGGGGAAAATCCAGGTTTCACAGTAGCTGTGATTAGATTGCAGCCAATTCACAGTAGGAGCAGAATAGGTCAGTACGTGCTCAGGGGTTTGGTGACAAACTCCTTTAAAAAGGTTGGTGGGAGGGGTGGCTCGAAAAATGCTATATTGAGTCAAAGTTCGTTTGGCAATGAGCGGTGGGACGTCGAAAGGATAGGGCGCCTCGTAGCCATATCGCCATGGAAACATCAGCTGGCGCCGGCCAGGCTGCAGACAGGAAGAAAAAGGTCCGACTAGGAACGCAAACGGTAAAGTGTCAGCCCACCCAGCGCCCGTTCGCTCATCCAGCCTCGCATTGGAGTGAGTTAGTGCTGTGACGCCAGTGAGCGTGTTCGTTTACGCACACACACACACACACGCAAACAACACGTTCTACGACTTTGTCAGCTTACCATGGATTGGCCACATTTTCTTATTTTAGTTGTGGGAGAACGGGGATGTGTGGGGATAAGGCAACACAAGAAACTGATTGATTGATTGATACATTTCCACTGTCCCTACCATCCCCTTGGTGGAAGAGGGAACAAAAGCATTAACTGTAATTGGAAAAGGGTCACTTACTGGGCGTAGAGAATAACAGTGGAGAGAGGGAGGAAGAGAGTGGGGGAGAGGGAGGTAGATAAATGGCGTGAGAGAGGCGGAGAAAAAACTGGAGTATCGCGAGAGAGCGGGATAGAGAGAGGCGAAGATGGGGGTGGGAAGAGGGAGAGAGGAGGGTACCTGCACACATGAAGTGGGGGAACCACCACACATAACCACTTGAGGGTTGAGCTGGAAGGATAGCTGGATATCATCACTGACTGCTGGTCTGGGCTAGCTGAGGACCCTCCTTGTGGATTGGAGAAGCCAGAAGCTCCTGCTTTTCTTGGCTGTGTCTGACCGTCTGTCTAAGAGAGGAGAGGACAAAGTGAAGAGAAACCACGGGACAGATTTATGAGCGCACCCCCACCGGTTTTGACTGAAACCAGATAGAAGGGGGAGATTACAAGAGAGGAGATGAGAGGACAAGGGACGGCAGAGCGGTCAAGACACGGTCCAAAGACAAGTATCCTCATCTTCTTCCTCTTCTTTATCTCTGTGGGTCTCTAACCTACGCATACTGAACCACCCATTAGACTGACAGTTGATGACCTCTTTGACGCTGCCTCCAGTGACATAATGTATCACACGGCAAAGAAGGAACTATCCTATAGGACGACCCCGGAAGAAATGCATGCACTCACTCTCTTCTGCTGCACATGGTGAACCACTTTTACCTCTCAACAGTCCATAGCACCTGCCGGCCCTATTTCGCTCCCTTCCCGTTGGCCCTAATCCTTCAATTTGTGCAGATCTTAATGCTCTGCGTGGGTATAAGCAGTGTAGTGGTTGATCGTCCACCACATTGCTTCCACCTTACAGACATAGGGCCATGGTGAAGGGGTACGGAGCAAATTGGAACTGGCTCTCTCTTTACTTGACCCCGTTCATGTGTATTTCTGGTAATAGAAACTAAGACACAGATGGTTAGACTACGTAGAAAAGTTCATAAATCAAGCAACTCCTGTCAATTACCCCATGGGCTTTTTGCGCATGCCTCGCAAATCCATGAAGGTGTCTCCTCTGCCATCTGCAGACCATTAGTAACCCGAAAGCTTATTGTCGAATCCACTCGGAGCCGTTTGCATACAATAGGGAGTGATTGTTGACTCGTCTTCTCCTCCCTCATCCCGTGTCTCTCCGGCACTCACCTGGGGTGCTCTGTCATATCTGTCGGCTTTGACATTTTTCGTGTCCTTGTCTCGCAGTAGTCCCCTGAGGTGGCGTGAACAAACGCGTCGCCAAACTGTTTTGTTTTCCCCTTGTTTGCTGTTCCAAGTGTACACACAATTTCAACAGCTGTCTTTGAAGAGTGCGCGGACTGGTGACAGCAGTGGGATTCACGCGCACTGGCGGCAGCGGTGGAGCAGATTTCTTCTTCTCCGAGAGCACATGAATGACTGGCTTCGTCAGTTGCCGCCGGGAGATTCCGTTACCGCACAAACGGAGAGGGAATGAAAGAGGTTTGAACAAAAGGAAAGACAAAAGATATGCAAAATAGGTCCCATGTAGGCGGTGAGGAAAGGAAGACGTAAAAGAACTGGAGAACGCTGGCCTGTGGAGGGATACATATTTGTGTTGCCGATTCCTTAAAAAAAATATTTTAAAAAGTACTTTTTTTATTTTCCCCCCTGAAGTGACTGACTTGAATTTCATAGCACATTGACCGTAATTATATAACTTCCTCAACTAATTATCTTTGCTATTGGTAACCGATACAGGGTAATTGTTATCAATATAGCTATAATCGTTATCAATATAACTGATTATTATACCAATTTGTGTCAAGCCATTGTTTTCAATGGAGACCATTCTCTTCAGAGAAAGAGTGAGCATAAAGTCTACTCTGACCATGCAATGTTGAGCACGCGTGTTGTACGGGGGTTGTGTTGGGCTCAGGTGGTGCTATCGCAGCCGTCGAGTCCAAATCGCCTGATGTGAGAGATGATGAATGTCTAGCCTGGTTGGCCCTCTCAATCCCAAACCGAGCATTACTCTGGCTTTCTCCATCCTAGCTTCCATTTGTCCCCTGCAGATGTTACCAGAATCACAAGCCTCAACCCCCAGAATCACACCCTCAGCCCCCCGAGGCACTCCTGTAAATCTGAAAGGATTGGATATGTATAAGCATATAGTCAGACATGTCTAAATGCTAATTCGGTGTCCACAGTTGCAAAGGCGGCGGCCCATTGTGACATACTGTATCTACGCGGCTCTGAGACCACCGTCCGTGGGGGGACCCACTGCCCCAACCGTGCACCTCCCCAAACTTCCTAACCAATGCGGCTCCGCTTAAGCGGCTTCTATTCATTTGAATTGCTTGAGCCACGCTGAGATTCTGAGAAAGTATAAAAGGCAACAGTCCCAAAATTCTAGAACACGGCTGTGCGGATGCGTACACATTTTGAACTCCTCTGATTAGCACTTTAGTCATCATTCCACAAGTGCAATGGTGCAAGTTGTCCATTTTGAACTGGGCCTGTGGCCGGCTGTGTGTACCTGAGTCGTATTCACTAGGCACAAAATGGAAGAAAAACTGACAAACAGGGAAGAGCTAACCAAACGTCCAATAAGAAACTCCCGTTTTTTGTTTGTTGCTACAGTATGAATAATGAATAGGACCCTAGCTTCCTTTCCCATTGAGCTTCCTTCATATGTTTCCCTAAGGTCAGGGGGATATTGATCTAGACGAATGGAAATGATGTCCTTGATCAGCTTTATACCTGATGTCTCTCTCTGCTGTCCTGACCAAGCACCACACACACACACACACACACACACACACACACACACACACACACACACACACACACACACACACAGTCCGTGTTAATACCACACTCTGGTACACAGGAGGAGATGCTCCCATTAACCTTGGCATCCCTTCCAATGCAGCGGTCTTCACCTCACACTCTCCACACCATTGATTACTGCTAATACAATTCTATTGAATAGCACCTTCTCTATCTCTCTCCCCTCTCTCTCTCCATCTCTCTCTCTCTCCCGCCCTATAGGAATGAAGATGCTATCAACCAGATGGCCGTTCCCCCCTTCCCAACTCCACCTTCTGTCCTCTCCTCCACTGAGGTGAGTCTTATTCACACACACACACACACACACACACACACACTCTTATGGCCGTGTGGTCATCCAAAAGCTGAGAGAGCGTGGCACTAGCCATGACGTTATGCGATAGCATCTGCTTGGGGCTAAACACACACGCACTTCCAAAAGCAAACAGAACAACAACTGACATCGAGCTGAAATCGTAGGCCCTTGGTCCAAAACGGAGCCTTATCCAAAACATGCACGTTTTGATTTGTGCATGTCCGATCAGTGCACTTACCTGAAGATATGGACTGTTATTCAATTGAAGGAAATGACAGTGCTGTTGACAACGTTCTACTTTTGAATGTGTTTTTCCCCCCATGTATCACCACCATAATCATCATTATGATTATCATTGTCCCAGGCTCATCCCCCCACACCACCAGCAGCAGCAGRGGTATCAGCCTTGGCCCCCACAGAGAAGCCCCAACCTCCAGAGAGCCTGGTCCTCAGCAGGGGCCCCCTGGAGTCCTCCATCTCCATCAGCAAGGTAAGAGGCTCCACTCCCCACATTCTTACCTGTCCTGGGTTGTGTTAATTAGGCACCAAACGTACGAAAGCGGACGGGAACAGGAAGGTATTACCTGGACCTGGTCCAATAAGAAATGATTGTTTTCCGTTGCAAAAAAAAAAGAAGGTTTTTGAAGTGTTCCATCTGTCTCATTTTCGTAAAAATGTCTGCCAGTGTGGTGATCTTTCTGTGGCTCGGACCTCTCTCACACACCACTCACACACACACACACACACACACAGGGGCAGTCCAGTGTCGGCTCCAGTGGGAGCACAGCTACGGAGCTCATCTCCAGAGAAGCAACACTGAAGAGCCTCCGAGAGGGAGAGACCGCCTCCAAGGTCAGCTGACAGGAAGCCCCCGTGACACTTCCTCTTTGCACCCTACACGTCTCGTCCAGCTCTGTGAGCCTCAGTGTGCAGACTTTTGCAGCTGACTTTTTTTACTGACTTGTTTACGTACTTGTTTACTGACTTGTTTACGTACTTGTTTASTGACTTGGTTTCTCAGTTCTGAATTAGTTGAGCAACTTAAAAGTCAAGCATGAACACCAGGCAGACACTTCAGCACCCCCCCTAAATATACTTTCCTTTTAAGTTTTCCAGGCATAACTTACATACATAGACATAGGGCACTAGTCAATTCAATCCTGTGACCGTGTGTGTGTGTGTATTCATGCATGTACTTCTATGTGCTTTCCGCAGAAGCTCAAGGCCTCTGAGAAGGGGGCTGAGTCTTCGGAGAGTGTGCCTGTGCCGGATGCCAAGGCCCTCCTGGAGCAGGTGAGCATGACAGTGGATTTGGGTAACCTATTATACACGAGGCAATGTAGGGCATTCCACAGCACTGCATGTAGGCCACTGGACTCCACTCTGTGGGGAAGGGAGAGTGAAGCAGAACGGGCTCATAGTATCAGACAACTCGTGTTTAAAATTGAACAGTAAAATGCATTATTCAGTTATTCACAACTCGTTGTCTGGGCAAAGATCTGGTAAAATATTGACTATGATTTCTGTTCTGCGTAGACTGCCAGCCTGTCCAAGGTCTCGCAGAGCTCCAGTAAGGTGCCAATGGTGAGCGGTGTGGACGGAGGGCTGGTGTCCCCCCATGCCGCCTCCCTGCCCTCCTGCACCGGTCCAGACTTTGAGTACTGCAGCAAAGGTATGGACCCCCCCCTCTAACCCTCCTAACCTCCTCCCTGGAGTCACACTCACAACTAGCAGTCCATTCACAGTACAGGCCTGAGCCTTTTACTCAACTGTCTAATATTCAATTCTCTGTGCAACACCTTGTAAGTCAACATCTGCTTTTAAATTCCTTAGAAATATGACGCCGTCCAACAAAAATAGCAACTCTGTTTGCCGTGACGTTTTATTACAGAATCTCTCTCTCCATCTTTCCTCCAGTAGACCCAGCCACGTGTCCTATCGTTCCAGGCCAGGAGGTAGTCATAGAGATCGCCAAGGGTCGCTCTGGCCTGGGCCTCAGCATCGTAGGGGGCAAAGATACACAGCTGGTAAGATGACTAACTCTACTCAGGGGTGTGTGACTGGTTAGGTGAACTGGTTTCTATGTCAACAACGGTCACCAAGARGGACGTTAGCTTGACATTGGAATTTGATATGGGCTAATGAAAACGGCATGACACGAGCCAAGGTCTGCCTTTATTCAAATAAAGTGTCAACTTTTAATTGATTTGCTGTTTGCCCAGTCTGTTGTAGTTGATCTCTGTTCGGTTTATTTGAAGTTACAGCGCATTGTCTCAGCCAGAGGTGAGAGACACACTGCAGAGAGTGGTCTAGCTCTCTCTCTTTCTCTCTCTCACTGCCATTGTCCTTAGTCTTCTGGGAACACGCAGCAGCCTCAGGCCACCGCAGAACAAAGGAGTCGCCTGCTATTTAATTGAATGTTCTGTAGCCGTGTTGCCCAAGGACGAGCATTGAGAGAAGCATTCACTTTGTTTCAACTGATCTTTCCAGAGGCTTTCAGTGCAGTTAGTTATATCGCCTAGCTTTGATTCGTTTGTCTCTCGCTCTCTCTCTCTCTCTCTCTCTCTCTCATTCAATATGCTTTAATGGCATGAATGACAAGGTCAATGTTGCCAAAGCGAAGTGATACACAAAAAAATTATGAAAACAACAGCGACAACAATAAGAATCGTAGCTATAATACTAAAGAGAAAAAAATATTTGTGTATATATATWTTGTCGGWCGGAACCGGTACCAGAACAATGCAGCTTACATCTAAGAGGTTGCCTTAAGTAACCTTTTGTCTTATGTTACCATACCAAACCCTTCAAATCATACTAATTTCTGAGGCTCTGATTTTATGTTTACTATGTTACGTCTAGTCTATGAGACCGGGCTGATATTATATGTGGTTGGAATACTGTCCGATTGCATAACAGTGCAAAGATGACACATTACACGTGCATTCGCAAACTCTCAAGAGATGCTGAAAGAAAGAGATCCTATATCTCCACTCCTGTTCCTGAGACAAAATTAACATTTGTTCTATAAATATACCGCAAGAAATGCATAATTTTGCAGGAGTTATTKATATATTATGTTACATGTTATAGGCCTACAGTCAGTGTCCGTATTTCAGTTACTATTCCATTTAACCCATATTCTTAGGAATAGGAATATTCTGTTTATTCATGGATGTCAACGGTGCATGTAAACAGCTTATCCCAAATAAGACCTTGAGCGGGATATGAGCTACTATCCGGAATACTTTGTGCATGGACACTACCGTTCAAAAGTTTGGGGCCACTTAGAAATGTCCTTGTTTTTGATAGAAAAGCAKATTTTTTGTCCATTTAAAATAACACAAAATTAATCAGAAATACAGTGTAGACATTGTTAATGTTGTAAATGACTATTGTAGCTGGAAACGGCTCAAAATGGCCAGAAACAAAGCACTTTCTTCTGAAACTCATCAGTCTATTCTTGTTCTGAGWAATMAAGGCTATTCCATGCGAGAAATTGCCAAGAAACTGAAGATTTTGTACAACGCTGTGTACTACTCCCTTCACAGAACACCGCAAACTGGCTCTAACCAGAATAGAAAGAGGAGTGGGAGGCCCTGATGCACAACTGAGCAAGAGGACAAGTACATTAAAGTGTCTAGTTTGAGAAACAGACGCCTCACAAGTCCTCAACTGGCAGCTTCATTAAATAGTACCCGKAAAACACCAGTCTCAACGTCAACGGTGAAGAGGCGACTCCGGYATGCTGGCCTTCGTAGGCTCCGACAAAGTTCTGACAGTGTCAGAAATCTTTCCCAAACTCAGCTGATTCATATAATCAACTAATCATCAAGSTTTAATCATTTGAATCATCTGTGTAGTGTTAGGGCAAAAACCAAAACGTGCATCCCTTGACCGAGTTTGGGAAACGCTGCTTTATCGTGTAGTGTGGCTGGTGTTACGAGCCGATCCCGGTGACTGACCAATAGGAACATGGCCGGCATTGAGTATGCATAKAAAATAATACGATTAGCCTATTGTGAATAGTATGATTCATGTAATAGTTTGATTTTAACATTTACATGCTTTGCAAGAAGAACGAATCCCCTGTTAATCTTGGTTACATGACACATCTGAAACCAAGCTACCTTGATAAATGCAGAAAKTCAGTATAAACGTTTTCTTTCCTTCCTTCCTTCTTTCCTTCCTTCCTTTCGTCACACCTTGTCTAACAAGACAACGTTTGTATGTGACAACTATTTCGAAGATTCATTTTTCCAGTGTTTCTGAACTCACTTCACTCGCGCATAATCATAGAGAGAGGCTTGCGCTGCTGGTGTCGGCACATGCGCAGATCAAACGCACCGCTGCAGTTGGCGCAGCCTACGTCGGCTGCGGTCGTCCRGCAAGGCAATCGCAGAATGTSACGACAAAACTAAAGCAAATTGTACCATTTGGCCAGGTTGATATCAAGATTTAAATGTGGTAAGATCGCACAGTGTGACATAATAACCGTAAAGGGCTGAATCCGACATACAGTGTGGAAAGGCCTTAAAGTGAAGTCTCCTTCCAATGTTCAATCGCATTCCATCTTTCTCTGACCTTCAACCTCACTTCCCCAATAGTAATGTAGGTTTTCTTATTATTCTCCTCCAGCAGTCTAAACTTGGTGTTCATTTCAATGTTTTTGTTTTTGGGCCCGTTTTGTTAAGGGTTCACTCTGGTCAGAGACAGTTCTCCATTAATGCTCTCTGCTTGTATGAACCTTTGTTGGATTGGTTGCACCCAGAATGTGCATGCCCTTTTTTCAGTTGGCAGTACAAGTGGAAGTCTTCCTGATGTTTTTGCGAAATTCAAGCTGCTGTTTTTCTGTGGATGTTTTGTGGGTGGGAGCGCTCTCCCTCTCTCTCTCTCTCTCTCTCGCTCTCTCTCTCACAAGAATCGCTGTTGAGGGTTCATATAAATTGCTGATGTTTGAAAGTGCTGTAAATGAGAGCGGTATAGGCAGGCGTGAGTGGTTGGGTCTAATAGTCGCCATAAGCAGTCCAAATGTCCTATTCACTGTCATCTCCTCTTTTCTCTCACTCTCTACCCCACCCCCCTATTCTACCTCTCTCTCTCTCTCTCTCTCTCCCCCTCTGTCTCGGACTCTATCTAGGATGCCATAGTGATCCATGAGGTTTATGAGGAGGGGGCGGCGGCACGGGATGGACGACTCTGGGCTGGAGATCAGATCCTGGAGGTTAGTCTCTCTCTCTCTCTCTCACTCACACCTTGTCTAACAAGTCTGTTAGCTGTGCAACAGAGAGGAAAATAGAATAATCACAGACCTCACTGCACCTTTTCCATCAATGCACATGGTAGTGTCATGCTCCCCAGTGCACTAAACTAAGACAACGTCTCCCTCTACTGGCTTTCACTGAGATCAAGGAGTAGTTGAGTGAGTGACAGCGTGAGGTCTGGCGTACCGGGCAGCCCCTGCAAGGCGGGGAGGACCACGAGCTCTGGGTGCTAGTGCGCCTGTCATCGATGTCTATTTATTTTCWTTTTTTTATAAATAATTTTGACAGTAACGCTCCAAAAAGTKATTGGGTTGGCAATACTCCGTATAGAAAACTGCTGGACCTGCAGGCTGTGGTGAAAACACTTGCACCCAAAAAAGGAGGACTTCAGGGGAGTTTCAAGTTGGATTTCATTTGATTTAATAAAATGGACCTTGAATGTTGCATCCCATTTGTGTAGACTATTTGCCAGACAAAACCCGCTYAGTTAAACAATAGTGGCTGAATGTATCCTCAAGCCGAGTACTTTTTTTCTTAATTGTTAGGCTATTTGATGTGCAATTTTTATATATTTTTTTAAAGTTTATAAATAGCAGCTAAATACTGTATATAGGTGGGAGAACTCCGACCAGAGAAACTGAGTTACACCAGTGTATGTGTGTATGTGTACGCCCATCCAGGTGAATGGCGTGGACCTGCGCAGCGCGGCCCACGAGGACGCCATTACAGCCCTGCGGCAGACCCCGGCCAAGGTGCGTCTGACGGTGCTACGAGACGAGGCGCAGTACCGCGACGAGGAGAACCTGGACGTGTTCAGTGTGGAACTGCAGAAGAAGGCCGGCCGCGGCCTGGGCCTCAGTATCGTCGGCAAGAGGTACAGTTGCTACTCTGACACCCGGGCCGGATTTCTCACAAAGTGTGCACTACCTCATTTGCACACTCCCCGTCTTAGATTTAKCAGTGGTGGAAACTCCCTCAAGCCAATGCTTACACCAATCCGAAGCTTTTAAATCCATGACGGGATTTATGCAAATGCACACTTTGGGAGGAGGGTGGAGAGTTGGGATGCGACCTCCTTGTGTCTCCGCTGCAGGAGTTTCACCCCTATCAGGAAGTGTAATGTTAACTAGCAAGACATGTAACAAGGAACTGCTGTAGCCGTTCGCACTCGCTTGCTTGTTAGCTACAGGATCTCCATCAAACGGCAATGAAGGGTTAACCAGCATTTTCTCAGGCTTACAATGTCAGATGGATTTAAAAGCTGGAAAATGTTTGTTGGAATTATTTTGCAATACATTGGCTCGGCACCTGTTCAGATGGCTGTTGGTCTGCGTGCACTGTAGGAACGGCACCGGGGTGTTCATCTCGGACGTGGTGAAAGGGGGCGCCGCCGAGCTGGACGGCCGACTGATGCAGGGGGACCAGATCCTCTCTGTCGACGGCGATGACATGAGGCAGGCCTCGCAGGAGACGGTGGCGGCCATTCTCAAGGTAAGGGGAGGGGCCAGACCTATAGGCTCAACGTCACACCAGACACAGACTTGTAGACACAGACTATAGGAACACAGTCCTAGCTCAGACACAGACTAGTAGACACCAGACTTAGCTAGACAACAGACTAGTAGACACACGACTAGTAGAACACACGACTAGTAGACACAGACTAGTAGACACAGACTAGTAGACACAGACTAGTAGACACAGACTAGTGTGAGACACAGACTAGTAGACCACAGACTAGTAGACAACAGACTAGTAGACACAGACACTTGATGTACCCCAACGCACACACAAAACTGTAGTTCACGGACCAAAACAAAAGAACAACGGTAGTCACGACAAAACAAGAACAACTAGTCACGGACAAAACAAAAACAATAGTCACGGACAAAACAAAGAACAACGGTAGTACATGGACCAAAAACAAAGAACAACGGTAGTCATAGACAACACAAATAACTACAGTGGTCCAACTAAAACCCATAACAACAGCTAATACTTGCCTCAAAAATAACACAAACAAACATCCCTCTCACCTTCACAGACCAAGACAATACCCAGCCTGTCCGTAACCACCAAACTTTCCTTCCTTCTACCACAAGGGGTCACCGTTGGTACTGTTATTGTCAAAGGCTGCAGTGCTCTTCAGAAGTGATGTGCTTTTAGCTGCAGCGGCGAGGCCTTCTGGACTGGTGGTTCTGGCTACAGTTGAGCACTTTGTGGAGTCCTTTTAAAGTGGGTGCTTTGTGGACAGTTGCTACAGTGGTGTATACCTTTGCCAGCGCCCTTACCAAAGTATATAGTAGTATTCAACTTCTTGCTTCCGTCTATGACCTGGAGTGGGTATCCTGGCTGCAGTTGTGCGTTAAATGGGTTGTATTGTTGTCTTTGTATTGCACTATGGCTGCGTACCAAATGGCACCCCTATTCCCTATATAGTGCACCATGTAGGGAATACGGTACCATTTTGGGACGCGGCCTGTGAAGTGGAGACCCTGTARGATTGAAGCGTGTGCCCTGTCCTCTGTCGTGGAGATCCCAGCAGGCTGCATCAGCCAGTAGTTAACTAGGATGTGGATGTAGACTCTGTAAGGCCTAGTCCCTAGCTGCTCTGCTCTGGTAGTGACGTGCTGTGCTGTTGCTGTTGCGTTACCTGTGCCTCTGCAGTGCGCCAGGGGGATGGTGCTCCTAGAGCTGGGCCGACTGAAGGCTGCCTCCTGGATCTCTTCCAGACACACCTCCCAGGGAAGCCAGGTGTGTGTGTGTGTGTGTGTGTGCGTGCGTGCGTGAACTCGCCGGAGGAGAGTGTGTGCGGCCATTCTCACCCCTGCTGCCTGGGAGCTTGCATGCAAAAGCTCAGTCACACTGACTCACCCTGGCTGCTGTGTCATTAATACCCACTGTCTCACCTCCTCCTCCTCGCTCCATTCATCTCATGCATGGGAGCCAAAATGGCCGCCTGCTGGACGTTTACCAGACTCATTCGGGTGTCAACTGTGTGTCAGTGACTCACTCACCTTGCCCAAAACAAACTCGCTGCCACCGGGCAGCATGCCTCAGTGTGTGTTTTTTCTCCTGACTGGATCACAGCTGTTTCCCCTCCCTCTCTCCCTCCCACAGATGAGCCACGTGATTGCCAACAGCACAATCGCCACGCCCCACCCCCCGCTAAACTCCACCCCTTCCACCTCTCAGCTCCTCAACAACGCCAGGAAGCCCATGACGGAGAGCATGACCTCATCAAAGAGCGCAGGTAGGACCACTTTGCTCCCCTGGATTGGAACCTAGCCTCTCCGTCTGAATGTTGGTACTGCACTTTTGGTCTTTTGGAGTGCTGAGCTCTGAGGACCGGGATTGGATACCAGTCAGTTCCCTGTGTAATGCCCGGCTGTCCCTCTCTCTGTGTTATAGGAGCAGAGATGGGTGTGCGCACTGTGGAGATCACGCGGGTAAATGGAGCGCTCCTCTTCTGTTCGGTTCATAGTGATTGCTGTGGTCATCAGAAGATGAGTCACCAACCAGACCAATCACCTTTCTCCTTCCCTCTCTCTCAGGGTCCTACTGATGCGTTGGGGATCAGTATAGCTGGGGGGAAGGGCAGTCCTCTTGGGGATATCCCCATCTTCGTGGCTATGATCCAGGCCAACGGGGTGGCAGCCAAGACACACAGGCTCAAGGTGCGTGTGTGTGTGTGTCAGTGTGTTACGATCCCCTTACTGTCTATAATCTCTCACCATGGTGTGTGTGTTTTTTGTCCTCCAGGTAGGAGACAGGATCGTGAGTATTAACGCTCAGTCTCTGGATGGCCTGTCCCATGGGGATGTGGTCACCATGCTGAAGAATGCCTACGGCAGCATCATTCTCCAGGTAGAAAAACACACACACTGCAAGCATGCACATGGAACTCATACACATGCACACACACACATATACACTCACTGGCCAGTTTATTAGGTACACCACCCCCTTCACGAAAACGGATCTCTCCTACAGACAGTGAGTCACGTGGCGGTGGCTTGCTATATAAAGCTTGTAGGTATCGAGGTATTCAGTTACTGTTTATTTGAGCGGTACAGGCTGACTACACCGCTTGCGTCGCAAAATAAATTTAGAAATCTATGTTATTCAATTATTGCACCCACACTGCTCGTTCGCGCCAACGAGCGTCTACATTGCCAAAGGCTAAAATAGAAGTCAGTTCTATTTCTGCTGCAGATTGCGCTGCAAATCCTGCCTCTCCCATCTCCTCATTGGTTTATAGAAGCAGYTACCCACGTGCCATCRCCTCATTGGTTATACCCACGTGGGTGACTGAAAGACGAACGAGGTCAGTGGCGGTAATGCACCTAATTTATGAAAGTTGCCAATCGCAATATAAAGTCAAGAGAAGAAAAGGCCTAGAAGGAGGAGAGCTGACTAGAAACGATTCAGTTGACCGTTTTATGTGTGGATTAATTGTCGGAGTAGAGGACCTTGTGCATTTCAGGTAAAATAACAACTCAATGTTTATATCCCAGGACAAATGAGCTAGCAACAGCAAGCTAGCTAAATAGGACAAATTAGCTAGCAAGTGCAGGCTAGCTAGCTAAATTGCTTAAAATGTTTAACGCTTTTTGACCTGTCCCCAATTAATATAATTGGTTCAGAGTTTGTTTTGATATTTTAACCTGCYTGTCGTGATCGCGTTTGGTGTGTGTGGTAGATGGTGGGGGGGCAAAATCWATTTGTGCACGATGGCGCACGGGCTCGGCCGGGGTGGGTACGATGTAAGCGTGGTATGATCGTCGGTGCTAAGTGCGCCGGTTCCGGTATCTCAGAAACGTCCGGACTTCTGCGCTTTTCACGCACGACTGTGTCTAGGGTTAGGCCCGAGAAAGGTGCAACTAACAAAAAACATCCAGTCAGTGGCAGTCCTGTGGACGAAAACAACTTGTTGATGAGAGAGGTCGAAAGAGAATGGCAAGAATCGTGCAAGCTAACAAACAGACATAACTGTGCTGCACAACAGTGGTGTGCAGAATGACATCTCGGAACGCACAACTCGTTGGTCCTTGTCACGGATGAGCTATTTAGGGCTCCCGAGTGGCGCAGCAGTCTAAGGCACTGCATCTCAGTGCAAGAGGCATCACTGCGGTCCCTGGTTCGAATCCAGGCTGCATCACATCCGGCCGTGATTGGGAGTCCCATAGGGCAGCGCACAATGCCCAGTGTCATCCAGGTTTGGCTGGGGTAGGCCGTCATTGTAAATAAGAATTTGTTCTTAACTGACTTGCCTAGTTAAATAAAGGTTGAATAAAAAAATTGCAAACAAGAAGAAGTGGCTCTAGTGGGCCCGATATCACCAACACTGGACAACTGAGGAGTGGAAAAACATTGCCTGGWCCGACYATGCCCGGTTCCTGTTCCATCATGCTGATGGCAGAGTCAGGATTTGGCGTAAGCAGCATGTGTCCATCCTGCCTGGTACAGGCTGGTGGTGGAGGTGCACTGGTGTGGGGAATGTTTTCCTGGCACACGTTAGGTCCCTTGATACCAATTGAGCAACGAACGTTTCCAACACTTTGTACAATCCATGCCCCGAAGAATTCAGGCTGTGTAAAGGGATCCGACCCGGTACTAGATGGCTGTACCTAATAAACTGTCCGGTGACTGTAGACAGACATACGTACATAAACACACAGTCTTGTACAGCTAACCTTGTGGGGACACACAATTCAGTCCCATTCAAAATCCTAGTTTCCCTAAACCCTAACCCATACTCTTGCCCTAGCTCCTAACCCTAGACCTAATTCTAAACCTAACATTAATTCTAACCTTAACTCTAAACCCCCTAGAAATAGCATTTGACCTCGTGGGGACTAACAAAATGTCCCCAGTTGGTCAAATCTTTGTTGGTTTACTATTCTTGTGGGGACTTCTGGTCCACACACACAAGCACACTAATACCCCACCCCACTACTCATCTTTATATGGCCAAATAAAGTATCAGTTTTCAAACGTAACGACACATCACCCAATGTGACCATATAGTTTTTTAATTGCAGATTATTTTACCTCCATCAAATACATATTCCCTAATAATGGACAATGATGCCATTTTATTTACAGATATGTAAAAAATACATTTTCCAAATATAAATTCTTTAATTTTATTTGACCATGATGTGTATGTATTTATCAATGGGGGTGTGAGTGTGTATGCACATACATTCGCTATGTACCGTATGTGTGTGCAGTAGAAAATACTGCCGTGTGCGCGCACACCCGCCCATGCACTGTGTGGTTATCAGCTCCGTGCAGCCGGCTGGCAGTTTGGAGAACTGGGCCAGATAATCCCAGGCCTTTATGCTAATGCAGCTTTATCAGTCCAGCTCCAGGAGCCTCAGCACTGGACTGTTAGACTGGGCTAGCCCTGCTGCATAGCGCTGATTACACCCCACCCACCCACACACACACAAACACACACACACACACACACACACCACCCAGGACACCCAGCAATTACTGTTGACTACTAACCCCCTCCCTCCACACATCTCTTTCTCGCTCAGTGTCTGACTCGATCTCTCCCTCTCTCTCTCTTTCTAGTTTGCTCTGTTTCCATCTCTTGCTGTCCCTCACTCTTTCTCACTCCTTTCTTTCTCTCCCTCTCTTTCTCCAGAAAGAAGGTGTCAGTAAGATTAGTGCAGGCGACGGCTGGGGAGCGTTCCACTAATGTTCCCTCGCACAGCCAACAAGTCGTCCGTTAATTAGCCTTTGTTTGTTGTTGTTTTCATATTTTTAATTGCCTCCCGCTTGATTTAAATATGGAAATGAACGGATGCTGACGTCGCCGCCCGCCGTAGTTGGCTGACTGACTATTTCGTTAAAAGAGAGGACTAAAACCTAACGAACCTGTTTTCCTTGCCAAAGTTGGAGAGAGTGAGAGGGGGGGATGATCAATGATAACCACATTATGCTTTGTGTGGCTCTCTGTGACATTGAACCTAGACTTTGAACCAGGAGCCATATTTGTAGTACATAATTTAAATAAATAAAAAAAGTAATTCTATTCCATTTGAAACCCACATCACATGTGCCCTGAGACTCATCCCCGTCTATAACGCACACAAGCGCACACAGATTATACCCTGTGAATTCTAATGTAAWAACTTAACACCTGAATTGTTTTGTCTCCTGTCATTTGTGCATACTAATTTGTGTGTGTTGCAGGTSATCGCCGACACCAACATCAGTGCCATAGCCAGTCAGGTGGAGAGTATGTCCACTAGCACCAGCCTTCCCAACAGCCCAGACACACAGCCAGGGGAGCCAGAGTGAGTAGGACMWAGTTGCTCCTAGACACTGATCTAAGGTCATTTTTGCATTCACCCCTAGTGGTTAAGGTTTGGATTAGGGGAGGGTAAGCTGACCCTAGAGCTGTACAATAACACTAAATTAAAGACATTCAATTAAAAGAAGAGTAAAAKTAATGGGTCCCATTGTTTGAGCAAGTAGGACAAATTTACTCCTAGACACTGATTTGGGGTCAGTTTTGTGTTTTCTCCCCTTATGGTTAAGATTAGGATTAGGTAATGGTAAAGCTGATCCTTGACCTGTTTAATAAAAGGCTCAGTGCCTCCTAGTCCTAAACCTCTGGTTCCTACATGTCTCTGCAGGGCCCCCAAGCCCAAGAATATCTCTCTTGAGAAGGGTTCTGACGGCCTGGGCTTCAGCATCGTAGGGGGCTTCGGAAGCCCTCATGGAGACCTGCCCATCTACATCAAGACTGTCTTCAGCAAGGTAACTAACTCCACTTTGCACCATCACACGTGCCTGCAGGGTAATGTGGCTTAGTTTGCCATAGGGCAGAGTGTGTTTTGAGTTCCCCTTTGGGACACCAGATGGCAGCAGATGTTCCTTCACCACATACACACACACACATTTACACACAAACATWTAATACTAACTAACCTTGTGGGSGGACACAATTCAGTCCCCATTCAAAATCCTATTTTTCCTAACCTTAACCCCAAAACCTAACCTTAACCCTAAACTAACCCTAAAAATAACTCTAGKTCCTAAACCTAATTCTAACCTTAACCTTAAACCCCCTAGAAATAGCAACTGGGGACTAAAAATGTTGGTCAAAACATTTTTCTTTTACTATTCTCGTGGATTAATCTAGTCCCCACAAGTATACTTAAACACATCCACACGATAACGCATTGAAAAACAGATCCGTGATTACTTCTAAAATAGGAAGTCCAAGTAGAACTGCCTGCGTTTTAGCAACATGTGATCTTATTAAACCACTGAGAAGCGGGCACTTAGATATGGTCATTTTCACATTTTCATACATTCATAGAATGTTTGGGAATGACGTATAGTAAGGCATTTGTGAAAATTCTAGCGCAATATAGAGTGGSAATGCAGCCGTGCGTTTGGACAATTAATAGACACTGCAMTAAATAAAACCTAATAAAAACATCTGTCATGTCCAGGACCGGTGCGCCATAGCCAATCAGAGCTACAGTAGGCCTTTATGCAAATMAGCSGTTMGCCACACGGACCTGCCATRATTTATTTACATTTACAGTAGCAACAGCGTGACTTTAGATCATTTAGAACGAGTTTGCCAAAKGCCACAAAATACACCTGAATGGATTTCTGCAAATATGTAAACACCATGGGAGTCCTCTTACATTTGGGAACTTTACAGTCCTATTGATCAAACAACCATGAAAAGGTAGGCTCCCTCTCCCTCTGTTATTCACATCAACAACTAATGCTAGCCAGAGTGAGGTYAGCTAAAATCTAACGAGGGAACATTAGATTAACCCTCGCAAACATTTTGACATCTGAATGGGAACTTGTCTGCTTGCCTGCCCATTTGATCGAAGTCAAATACATTTGATTGAGAACTAAGGGTGCGCTCCTTAATTGCATCCATTGTGTCAGAGTGCGCTCTGGMTMGTTAGTAAATTCAGAGCGTTGTCAGATTGTCTGTTCGTAAATTCAGTGTCTTTCACTCTCCYAGTGTTCTTTGCGCACACTGCGCTATTGACACTGGACGCTCTGGCCGAGGAGTAGGGTTGATCCGAGCCTTCCTCACAGCGGTAGTCAAGCACCCAAGCTAACTACCTAAAGATGGCTAGCTTTCTAGCTACTTCCAGACACGAATGAGAGAACYCCTCACTCTGACTGTTTTACTCGTCCTAGCAGAGCTGGTTAGGCTGTTTACATGTTATCTAGAGCGTTAGTGACCAACTGATGCTGGCAAGAAATTTTTGGGGCGAAAGTTTACTGACACCAGTCATATTCAGCAGGTGTTGCGCGTTCATAAATTCATCAGATATTTTGCGCTCTGGCACACTCAGATGACAGTGCTCTGAAATCGGAGTAGATAGCCAGAGTGATTTTACAAACGCACGATATGCTAACTGGATAACAGTCGTTCAAGTTAAACATAGCTTGCTAGCTAACCAAATGAAACCTGCATCACTAGCTGTAGCCACCGAAAAACAATATATATTTTTTATTTTATTATTATTACAAAACCTGTCACTCGCTCACCCGCTCCTCCAATGACATGACATCCTCCCAGCAGCTAACTAGCTAGATAACGTCACGCTCTTTGTTTTTAGCTTGCTAAATAAATAGGTAGATAAATAGATACTCCAGCCTATTAGCCACGTTATGACTGACTTGTAATCTTTGRCATTGCTAGTTTGATTGTATGGACATTCCCAGCCTTAGTTACATTCGCCCGTTGTTGTCCTAAATATTGAGTCATTGAAACGGAAACGGTGCATCCCGAATAGGTGGAGGCAGTAAACAATGTACCAGGCCATCTGTGATGTACAACCTGATAGTAATATTTGTTTGACTACCAAGAAATGTATTGGTGAATTATATTACATTTTTACATTTTAGTCATTTTAATCATACATTGCACTGGATCCATCTATTCTGCCAACAATGCCTTAGTGTACATCATGGAATGTTCAGTCAAATAGAACCTATCTTTAAAACCTCTTKTGAAGTTGCTTTTGTAGCATAAACAGGGAATTTGATATGTTTTACTGATATTATGATTGTCTGTTTGTAGTTAAAACGCTGTCAGTTCCAAGGATCATAAGGTTGCTTCAAAAAAACATTTTATGTCTAATTTCCACCACCTCCCCACCCACTTACTATGTGTGCTCCCCTGTTCTCCCTGCAGGGGGCAGCGGCGGTGGACGGGCGTCTGAAGAGGGGTGACCAGATTCTGTCAGTAAACGGAGAGAGTCTGGAGGGGGCCACCCACGAACTGGCCGTGGCCATACTGAAGAGACAGAGGGGGGCCGTCACTCTGGAAGTCCTCTCTTAGCTCACACACACACCTATACCCCCACTGGCAAAGCGACCATTATGGGGTTGAACTGGTTTCAACTTTCCAACGTGCAAAAAAAAAAACAAGACTCTGTTCCGTTAAGTTGGCCAACATCTGATGCCCATCTTCACCCTTATAAACAGCCCATTAACGAGAAGGGGGCATTGGTTCTGGAAGGATTCGGGTCACTAGGTGGCACTGCCAAGGAGAGCCCTGCCCTGTAGCGATGTAGAGAGAGAACATGTGTGTCGCACTGCGTTCAGCTGTGCCCTCAAGTGAACCACGAGAAATAAGAGGACTATATCTGGGGGGCTGCAGGAAGTAGTGACACCTAACTTCCTGTGTGCCATCTTAGGAGCTTCACTGTGAGGGCGGTCCGATCGCTACGCTGACTGGATACACACCACGACTTAAAATGGCTAATGATTGGATATTATACAGCAAGAAACACAGGGAAGCTTTACAGTCTCTGTGCCATTTCAGCTTTTTTTTGTGTGATCGCACCCGTGCTTCCTTCATAGAACACTGGTAGAACAATACGAGCGGTTCAGTTGGTCTAGGTCTCTTCAACGTTAGCCTAGCGTTAGCTTAGCATCTCCCTGATCGGGAGACACTGGTTAGCTGTTAGAGATGTCAGCTTCATTTGCTGCTAATGTGTTAACTGTGAGGGTGAATGGTCTCGGCAGGGAACGGGGCTGCGACACACTAGACTGGAACAGGTCATTTAGACACACACACTGTATATACACACCCACACACAGTAGGCTAGTGAGTCACTGTCAGGTTGACGCACATCTTCTCATTCCTCATTATCCACACACGATTTAAACTCATAGTGTCATACTCTTACGCAAAGGTAGTACATTCAACAGTCTAGTCCCCTCAAACACAACTCTGGACCTTGAAGCTAGTTCCACTGCGTTTTCTTGCATTGTTGCCCTCTAATCAAGGGTCTCATTTAGACCTGGGAGGTGGGTGCAATTAATGATCAGGTAGAACAGAAAAGCAGGAGGCTTCAGACCTCGTAGGGTAAGAGTAGAATACCCCCTGCTGGTTTATCACTATGCAGTATGTTGTGTAGTCCTGCTAAGAGTTGTAAGCTTTTGTGCGTGTCACGAAGGAGTTTCGCCTTGCATATGCAGATGTGAGACAGGTTATTAGTACACAGTGTTGCCAAATTATCTGAACCCCCCCCTACCCCCCCCCTTGAATCCGAGACCGTTTAGCAAAGCGAGGAAAAATATATACACTATGCGTTTGTTAGCATTGTTGCGGCAGACACGTTTCTATTAGCGATACAATGTAATGTAGGCGAATCTCAGGACTTACATCGGGCATTGTCTGTTGCCGGGGCTTGCTTGCTTTCCCCTAGTGTGGGTTTGTATGGAGGTTAGCCAAATCTTTACCTCCTTCGTCGCTGACCCTGGAGTATCCCTGTGAGCCTATTAAGGTCCTATGAAATGGTGTCAAAATACATCCATGTCTTAACTAGTCTGGTCCAAGATATTTGTGCTCTACTCCCATGGTCATTGTCACYCCAAACAAGACCGCACAAACAGGACTGGATCCAGGCTTTGTCTTAACTGATCAAAGGGAYAAGGATCATCCTGATGAATCTTTGAGTTGGACAATCCACCTCCTAGCCAATCCCGATCATTTTAACTTTGTGGACTGGACACGTGCATTTCAATGAAGTGCTATTACTTTTTGTTTTACCTGCCTTTGTCATTGTTTTTATTTGTGTCATGCGGATGGTACTGCATGCATGTTACTGTAAGCCTATTCTTTTGTTTAGACATGTCTTGGTAAAAACATATACCAACATTTCTGATCATTTGGGGCACTATCAGAAGCAATCAATTTCTTGTTGTGAGCCGTTGTCATCATGTATCAAGGGTGCATTCCTTAGGCATCAAATGGAAGAAAATGGACTGAAACAGGTAGGGACAACCTGAACTTAATAAATGCTTGTTTTTGTAGCAAGACATTTTGCTACGGTGTGCACTAATGAATACAAACCATGTGTGGCTGTAGCTCCACACTGTTCTGTCCAGCTGCGAGAAGCTCACCACGTCCAACAATTACAGGATATCCTGTCTCCCTCGGCTGGAGCCCGTCGTCTGTTTCCCGTGTCGCTGCAACCCCTCCACGCTCACAGGAAGTGACAACACGTTCCTCCAAGACACTTTGAGCCCCCCTCCCCCTCGGTTGTATTCATTAGGTCCCAAACGGGAGAAAGCAGACTGAAACAAGGAGGGACTACCTGAACTTGCCCAATACAAAAACACTTGTTTTCCGTTGCAAACCATTTAGCTACGTTGTGCCATAATGAATATGACCCCGGTTAACACTAAGGAAAACCCTGCATAGTAACTCTCGCGCCGTGCCTGTCTCAGTAAAAGTGGAAGTGCAATCTGGTGTGCGTCCTAAATACTTGCAAGGGGTCCTAGGATTTAGGGGAGGTCGGCCTATTAAGGGGACTGACTACTGCTCTGCCGTGAGTCGCCGATGTGCTAGAGTAGATTGTTGTGTGTGTTCATCATACATCAGTCTTAATTCTGTGAGAGCCTATTTCTGTAAGTCTTAATGCTCGATCCCTTTAAAGAGATTCAGTTTAAACTCACTGCTGCCTATTTCACTTGCTTCTTTTCCCTCTCTCATGCTGTGATCTCTCCATCTACTCTGGACTTTTAGATTTTGTCTGACTTTGTCCTATGCGTGTCAATCGGCAATAGGCTGTGTGTTTGTACACGTGTTCGTCAGAAGTTGGACTGATGATGATGATGATCCCGTCACGCCCAATAATCCCGTCTATAATGCCATCGATGAACTGCGCGCTCGTCCGTAGCGCCACAGAAAACGTCTTTCTTCACGTCATTGATCGATGGAACGCATTTTCAAATCCAAAGAAACCATCCACCCTTCCTATATATCGATGTGTGACAAACTCTGCTGTAATGACGTGTGGATACACAGTATATATATATAAATATATCTATAGAAAAATATATTGTCTATGATCACAAATGCAAGTCTCATCTTTTAAATGTGTGTAGCCTACTGACTGTGGTCATACACTGATACTCTTCGTGAATTCTGATGAACTGTTTGATGATGTTCCATGTTTTATTAAATACAAGAGGAGCACAATCATTTCCACCATGTCCTACCTCTGATCTCCAAGTGAATTTATTTCCTTAAGTTGTGATACCACGTGTCATTCATACGCTGATAGCAAATATTTCAGTTGCTTCCATTGTTATGAGAATTTTCCATTTTATTTTTCAGGTCTAAGCGTTGAATCACACTTTAGGCCCGTGTGTGTGTGTCCACGACAAACCCATACACATTGGTGTCTTGTGTTGGTTCTTATCGGTCACATGACAGTGACTTTGTCCTCCACCCTTTCAAGGGCCATGTTCTCATATGCACCCTCGTCATCGCCGTTCCTGTGGGACACACACCTATTAGAACACAACCCCTGCTGTAATTGCACACACACCCCAATATCTATGTATCTTTAGGTCACTAGTACCGTTTAGAAATGTAGACTACAAAACAACAGAAAATAAGTGTTTAAGTGGCATTGTTTGAGCATCTTACCTGACTGTATCCAGGCTGGTATTATAGTTGGTCTTGGCATAGCCAGTGGTCTCCACACACTCACATACTTTGGTCTCCAMCCTTCATGCAATTGAGAATGGTAAACGTTAGAATGCTGCCTTACATTCAATTAGAAGCAATTAGAACATCTGGTCAATCTCATATAGTTCGGTGCAGGTGGTGAAAAACGAGATTGTGCTAAAGACCCAAATTGTGTCTGTGGAGACCCAAAACTTGTCCCAATACTCTAATACCAAACATTAAGAACACCTGCTCTTTCCATGACATAGACTGACCAGGTGAATCCAGGTGTAAYCTATGATCTCTTATTGATGTCACTTGTTAAATCCACTTCAAACAGTGTAGATGAAGGGGAGGAGACGGGTTAAAGAAGTAAGGAATGGGATAGGATGACTTTAAACCCAACAAGGACAACACGAATTAGGACATAGATAAACAAATGCAAAACCAACAGAGGGAGAAAGAGGAAGGATTTCTGGAGGATAGTTCAGGCCTTGATAGGTAAACAAACATTCAGATAAACAAGCAAGCAAAATAGCACTTGGAAAGGAGGTAGAAAATTCTGAGCACAGAGTATCTTAATTTAGGTGTAATGTATTTAATAGAAAAAGGCATTTATCTATAGGTGCATTATTTCAATAAGTGCTTTCAGCAAGAGGCATGTGCACATCATTTTAGAGCAGAGTGCATTGTTTAAAGAGGTCACCATGGAGATGGATGCATTCTCTTGCCAGTGTTTCAGAGACCTTGCCATCTCGTATCCTGAAAATGTTACAAGTGAGTCAGGAAAAAATGTATTAAAAAATAAATTGCTAAGAGAATCCCCAGAGACTCTGAGGGCAGACTTCATCCTAAAAGCGAACATGGAAATAGAAGGAGACCTTCTGTTCTACACGGATCATCCTAATGCTTGGCACACAGCTCTCCGCAAGACCAACCATGAACTTAAAATGTCAGAGAACAGAACAATGGGGAACAACTATACGTTTGATTCCACACCCAAATMTAACATTCATATTTATAATAACGACACTGCGACGGCTCAAGGTTCGGAGGCCAATCTGGATCAATTTGTCCGCTACTTCGACCAAATACAACCTCTTGTTGCTCAACTTAAAACCTTCTCCACTGTCACTACCTACAACAGCCTCCTCTTCCTCTGTGCCCTAGTAAGTATTCCTATTCCTCCCTCGCCTGCAGCAGACACAGCCCTGAAGCATGCCTCTCACACGGGACACATGCAGTACCACAGCATCTTCTAGAGGAGGAGATCAGCCTGGTGCACCAGCATAGGGAGGAGATCAGCCTGGTGCGCCAGCATAGGGAGGAGATCCAGGAACTGTAGTGTGCAATGAAAGATGTTGAGTACAACAGGCTCTCAGGATGGAAGTGCACAGACTTACAGAGGAACTGTCCAGCGCAGTCTACACCAGTCACGTACACGACTTGCAGAAGGAGCTACCTGAGCTGAGGCAGGAATTTCTCAGCCACCACCATCCACTCTACAGCACAGCTCAACCAGACCAGGCCCCGTCTCAGCACAGCTCAACCAGACTAGGCCCGTCTCAGCACAGCTCAACCAGACCAGGCCCGTCTCAGCAGAGTCAACAGACAAGGCCGTCCAGAGAGCTCAACCAGACCAGGCCCGTCTCAGCAGAGCTCAACCAGACAGGCCCCGTCTCAGCAGAGCTCAACCAGACCAGGCCCGTCTCAGCAGAGCTCAACCAGACCAGGCCCGTCTCAGCACAGCTCAACCAGAGCAGGCCCCGTCTCAGCACAGCCTAACCAGACCAGGCCCGTCTCAGCACAGCTCAACCAGAGCAGGCCCGTCTCAGCACAGCTCAACCAGAGCAGGCCCCGGCTCAGCAGAGCTCAACCAGACCAGGCCCGTCTCAGCAGAGCTCACCAGACCAGGCCCGTCTCAGCAGAGCTCAACCAGAGCAGGCCCGTCTCAGCACAGCTCAACCAGAGCAGGCCCGTCTCAGCACAGCTCAACCAGAGCAGGCCCATCTCAGCACAGCTCAACCAGACCCCGCCCGTCACAGCACAGTTCTAATAGACCCGGCCCGTCACAGCACAGCTCTACCGACTAGGCCCAACTCAACTTAACCCAGCTCTACACAGCACTGACTACTACCCAAGGGTCTGGCAAAACACTGTCGAGGGTAGTGCACCACATGATATAGTCCACACCATGTATCATTCACATCATCAGCCCTCATATACTGAGAGTTTGAAGCTTCGCCAGCCATACTGCCCTCAACACCACCATCCTCAATTCCCCCCACAACCTCTATCCCAGGCTAGTTTTGGTTGGGACACTCATGCCCCCKATGGCAGCCCCAACCCTGCAACAGGAGCCACACCAAGGCCTCCTYTGCACACCCAGAATGGAGCACTGGCAGCCACTCCTATCCCCTGCAGCAGCTCCACTCCTTTGGCGGGAGCTTCATCCGGGTGGACTGAGCTCTGCCAACACTGCTCTCCCAGTTCCCGTCCCAGCCCCTTGCATCCAGCGACTTGAGGGAGGTCTGTCAAATGCTCAGTCTACTCTGCTCTCACACGGTTGGCCATGGACCTTGGCAAAGTCTCAGCTCACTCAACATAATAATCAATCGAATGCTCTTCTCTCTGCCAGCTTCTAGCTGACTCAACGGTTAACTCGTCAGCTGTGAGTCTTTGTTTTCATTTCAACAATTTACTYTCTGTTATGTGTTCGATACCTTGCTTAAGATTGATGTGTAAAAATAAAAATAAAAAAATCCACTGGGGCTGATATGCTTGATCCATTTTTGCTGCAGCTCTCTGTCCCCCAATTGCTAAATCATTAACCCATATTTTTAACCAGACAATTGTTTCAGGTACTATCCCCAAGGTTTGGAATGCAGCCCATGTAAGAATCCTTGATTAATTCTCAGWTAAGATCTTTCTTCTCTTTGGAATGTATTCTAAATGTACATCAGTCAGGTTTTAAACCACGTCATAGCAATATCTCTGCTGCATCCCTAGTTATAAATGATGTGGTTAACTGTATGGATAAAAGGCAACATTGTGCTTCGCTCTTCATTGGCCTGTCAAAGGCTTTCGATACTGTTGATCACTCACTGCTAATTCGGAGGCTTTTCTCAATTGGCCTAGACCAGGCTGCATGTAACTGGTTTAAAAATGACTTGACAGAACTCAATGTGTATCTACTGATGGTGTTAAATCAGATTTCCTGCATATTACAAAAGGTGTCCCGCAGGGGTCGATTCTGGGTCCTGTACTTTTGACTGTTTACATTAACATTATCGACTTGTCTGTAAAAAACAGTAACCTGCACTTGTATGCTGATGATACTGTTGTGTATTCTATTGTCCCCACGGTTGACCAGGCTCTATCTGAACTAGTCTGCCTTCATTGTATTACAGAAAAACTCTATTGACCTGAAATTAGTATTGATTGCATGTAAAACTAAGTATATGTTGTTCTCTAGAGCACGTCAAAATAAAACATGTACTTTGGATGGTGTCCACATTGATCATGTCCCGGCTTATAAATATCTGGGAATCTGMATAGATGATAAAGCTGTCTTTTAAAAAGCATATTGATGAGTTAGTTCATTTTTCAGTCGACGTTCTGCCACTTAATTAAAGCCGTTAGATGCAGTTTATCATAGCGCACTGCATTTTATTACGGGCAACATTTTAAGTACTCATCACTGCGTTCTCTACTAGAAAGTTGGTGTTCCCTCTTTGATGTCATGTAGGTTGATACAAAGCTATGTTTTCATATATAAAGCTCTTTTACAAAAAGTCCCACTGTACCGAACATCTTTACTTAACTTTAGACATACGAGTCACCACACCCGGTCTCAGGGATGGTTAACTCTGGGAATTCCTTTGGTCTCTACTGAGTTAGGTAAGTCAGCTTTTAGTTTTCTTGCACCTTATTTGTGGAACAATCCTTCAAAATGTTCATAAATGTGAATTTTTGGTGCCTCTAGGGCAATTCAGAAGGCTGATTGAGGACCTTATTACTGATGAATGTGTTTTTTTTATTTTTTATGACCATTTTGTTCTTTCTGCTTACATATTGTACTTATATTGATGTGTGTATTTTCTGTAATTTATGTCATTCAGAGCTCATCTGTAAAAGAGACCTTGGTCTCAGTATGACTCCCTGATGAAATAAAGTTACAAAAATTGGAGTCAGCATGGGCCAGCATCCCACTGGACCGCTTTCAACACCTTGTAGAGTCCATGCCCCGACGAATTTAGGCTGTTCTGAGGCCAAAAGGGGGGGTGCAACTCAATTTTAGGAAGGTGATCATGATGTTTGGTATACTCGGTGTACCTCAGAACCATGTCTGGCTACAGTATGTCTGAAATTGTTTGTTGTCAAATCCTTGCTTCCTTCATCCTTGTTTCCTCGATTCCTTGCCTCGCTCACAAAGCTCATTCGAGGAGGATGTCTGAGGGAGGAACCTTCAATCCTCTCCTCCGATGTGCTTTGAGAGGGAGGTGAGGAATTGCACAAAGGACAGAGGAAGCAAGTATTTTATGCCTATTAAAGTTTTCAGACTCAGCCTATGACAGTGTTGACTGTCCTACTACAGTAGCTGTATGGACTGGAGATGGTCAGGTGTCACAGCGATTTATAGGCTTACCTTGAGTCCTGACACCAGGCCTTGTTGACCAGAAACGCCACGAAGATGAGAAAGAGAAAGACGCCCACAGCTATGATGCCCGTCAGCCACTGGGGCAGTGCCCGCTCCACCTTACCTTTAAAAGAGTCAGGGCATAGACGGGTTAGCTGACAACGTCACGAAAACGATGCGCACGCTTCAATGGGGCAGAAGTCCATGTGTTGTTGTGATTCTGCATGGCCAGATAGCGATCAACAATCACAAGAAGCTGCCGTGTGGAGAATCGTAGGTGGCTCGTTTCAGCTAGATTTATTTAGTTTTTGATACCAGGTCCTGTTTTGAGGTGTTTTGACTGATATCATGTCTATGCTAATATGGCAAGAATTTGCTCATAGTGCAAATGTATTTGTTTTCAATAAACATGGAGACAAAATATAGTTTACATGTTGACAAAAATCTAAGCCAACCCCGTCTGTTTTACCCCATAGTTGCGCACGCATCGGTTTTGTTAAACTTCTGACCCGCCTATACTTTACTTAACTTCTTTGGGACTGGGGGGCAGTATTGAGTAGCTTGGATGAATAATTTGCCCAGAGTAAACTGCCTGCTACTCAGGCCCAGAAGCTAGAATATGCATATAGTTAGTAGATTTGGATAGAAAACAATCTGACGTTTCTAAAACTGTTTGAATGATGTCTGTGAGTATAACAGAATTCATATGGCAGACAACCTGAGATAAAATCTGACCAGGAAGTGGGAAATCTGAGGTTTGTAGTTTTTCAAGTCATTGCCTATCCAATATACAGTGTCTATGGGGTCATATTGCACTTCCTAAGGCTTCCACTAGATGTCAACAGTCTTTAGAACCTTGTTTCAGGCTTCTACTGTGAAGGGGGAGCGAATAAGAGCTGTTTGAGTCAGGGGTCTGGCAGAATGCCATGAGCTCAGTCAGGCGTGCGGCCGTGAGCGTWAGCTGCGTTCCTTTTCATTTCTAAAGACAAAGGAATTGTCCGGTTGAAACATTATTGAAGATTTATGATAAAAATATCCTAAAGATTGATTCTATACATCGTTAGACATGTTTCTACGAACTGTAATATAACTTTTTTAACTTTTTGTCTGAACTAAGTGATCYCGCATTGAGCATTTGGATTACTGGGCTAAACGCGCGAACAAAAAGGAGGTATTTGGACATAAATTCTGGACTTTATCGAACAAAACAAACATTTATTGTGGAACTGGGATTCCTGGGAGTGCATTCCAATGAAGATCATCAAAGGTAAGTGAATATTTATAACGCTATTTCTGAGTTTGTGACACCTCTCCTTCTTTGGAAAATGGCTGTATGTTTTTCTCTGACTTGGCGCTGACCTAACATAATCGCAAGATGTGCTTTCGCCGTAAAGCCTTTTTGAAGTCTGACACAGCGGTTGCATTAAGGAGAAGTTTATCTATAATTGTGTGTTTAACACTTGTATCTTTTATCAATGTTTATGATGAGTATTTCTGTAATTTGATGTGGCTCTCTGCACTTTCACCGGATGTTTGTTTGAGACAATGCATTTCTGAACATAACACACCAATTTCAAATGAGGTTTTTGGACATAAAGATTAACTTTATCAAACAAAACACACATTTATTGTCTAACATGGAGTCCTGGGAGTGCCATCCGGTGAAGATCATCAAAGGTTAGTGATTAATTTTTACGCTATTTCTGAGTTTTGTGACACCTCTCCTTCTTTGGAAAATGGCTGTATGTTTTTTTGTGACTTGGCGCTGACCTAACATAATCGCAAGGTGTGCTTTCACCGTAAAGCCTTTTTGAAATCAGACACTGTGGCTGGATTAATGAGAAGTGTATCTTTAAAATGGTGTATAATACTTGTATGTTTGAGGAATTTTAATTATGAGATTTCTGTTTTGAATTTGGCGCCCTGCAATTTCACTGGCTGTTGTTGTGGGACGCTAGCCTCCCACATATCCCAGAGAGGTTTTAAAGCATTTTTTTCAGTGCTTATATTCATCTAGGCAAGGCCAGGTGCAATATGTCTGGCACATGTCTGGCACATGTCATTCTAATGTTCTGTAATGTCATTTTCATTCTCTTGYGTTATCATCCCAGTTGATGGGATTACTAACATGACATTCATGCTGTTTTTCTTTTGGTGCAGTCCGGACAGGCCTTAATTTCAATGTCCACAGATATGCGGTTCGGACCGGTCTATTTTTTTTCACAAACATACACTGCATTCAGTTAGTATTCAGACCCCTTCCCTTTTTCCACCATTTGGTACGTTACAGCCTTATTCTAAAATGGATTAAATAAATACAATTCTCATCAATCTACACACAATTTTAAAACTTATTTTGTACAATACCCCATGATGAAAAAAGCGAAAACAGGTTTTTAAACATTTTTGCTAATATATTAAAAATAAAAAACATACCTTATTTTCATAAGTATTCAGACCCTTTGCTATGAGACTCGAAATTGAGCTCAGGTGCATCCTGTTTACCTTGATCATTTACATTTACATTTAAGTCATTTAGCAGACGCTCTTATCCAGAGCGACTTACCTTGAGATGTTTCTACAACTTGATTGGAGTCCACCTGTGGTAAATTAAAGCTGTCTATACTGTATAAGGTCCCACAGTTGACAGTGCATGCCAGAGCAAAAACCAAGCTATGAGGTCGAAGTAATTGTCGGTAGAGCTCCAAGACAGGATTATGTCGAGGGAGGTGACCAAGAACCCAATGGTCACTCTGACAGAGCTCCAGAGTTCCCCTGTGGAGATGGGAGAACCTTCCAGAAGCACAACCATCTCTGTAGCACTCCACCAATCAAGCATTTATGGTAGAGTGGCCAGACGGAAGCCTCTCAGTAAAAGGCACATGACAGCCTGCTTGGAGTTTGCCAAAAGGCACCTAAAGGACTCTCAGACCATGAGAAACAAGATTCTTTGGTCTCATGAAACCAAGATTGAACTCTGCACTTTCACKGGATGTTTGTTTGAGACAATGCATTTCTGAATGCTAAGCGTCACGTCTGGAGGAAACCTGGCACCATCCCTACGGTGAAGCATGGTGGTGGCAGCATCATGCTGTGGGGATATTTTTCAGTGGCAGGGACTGGGAGACRAGTCAGGATAGAGGGAAAGATGAARGGAGCAAAGTACAGAGCGATCCTTGATGAAAACCTGCTCAGGACCTCCGACTGGGGCGAAGGTTCACCTTCCAACAGGACAATGACCCTAAGCACACAGCCAAGACAACGTAGGAGTGGCTTCAGGACAAATCTCTGAACGTCCTTGAGTGGCCCAGCCAGAGCCCGGACTTGAACCTGACCGAGCATCTCTGGAGGGACCTGAAAAAAAGCTGTGCAGCGACGCTCCCCATCCAAATTGACAGAGCTTGAGAGGATCTGCAGAGAAGAATGGGAGAAATTCCCCAAATACAGGTGTGCCATGATTGTAGCGTCATACCCAAGAAGAGTCTGTAATCGCTGCCAAAGGTGCTTCAACAAAGTACTGAGTAAAAGGTCTGAATACTTACGTAAATGTGATTTTTCAGTTTGTTTAATAAATGTGCAAAAATATCTAATCCTTTTTTTACTTTGTCATTGTGTGTAGATTGATTTTTTTGTTATTTTTTWAATCCATTTTAGAATAYGTTTAACGTCACAAAKTTTGGACTAGGTCAAGGGGTCTGAATACTTTCRGAATGCACTGTAGACTTGTCTAATCGTTTCAGATTTGGTACGATCCGGACCGGCCTTGATTTGACACAAACTTATACGTCTATAATTGGTTCAGATTTGTTCCAGACTGCACCAAATCGGAACCAATRGTAGACATCTATGTTTCACAAGTTTGGACAGCACAGTAGAGCACGTCGGWGTACCGTACATAGAAAAGTAGTTTGAAACCAGCTCTGTCTCACATCAGAGTTAGAAGTATATCCATGTTTCTCAAACGTCACATTTTGAAGTGTTTAAGGTTAAATTTAGGCATTAACTCCGAAATCTTAAGGTTAGACATTAACTCTGAATGTGTAAGGTAAGGGTCAAGGTTTGGGATAGGCTTAATACAACAATCTCAAAAGCAACTTTCTAARGCTGGATTCAAACATGTAACCTTTGGCACCAGAGGCAGATGCTAACGCCCATCCCCTTGAACAACGACCATGCAAAACCCAAACCTACTTGAAGGTAACAGTGCCCATTGTTGCCCCTAGTGGCCGGTATCCACGTAATCTCCCGACCTCCTCAGACATGGATGGACGTCGAAAACTGACTTGTATCACGGGTGACCTGGCTGTAAATGTGTTCTTGTTTGGAGGGCAGAGTGCATTAGAATAAAACCCAGCATGTTTAGTAAGTGTTTGTTTTTACATTTACATGTTGGTAATTCAGCAGACGCTCTTATCCAGAGCGATTMACAGTCAGTGGATTCATCTAAYGTAGATAKACAACTACATATCGAAGTCATAGCAAGAAGAATACATTCTGTAACCGTTACTAAGAATGCTAATGTTGTTGAAGTGGTCTGTTTGTTCTGTGTGCAAGACAACTTTGAACATCATCGCTGCCAGGTTTTCAAAAAGCTAACGTAAGTGCGTGTGACCGATGGGAGAAATAATAAATATTATATGTTGCAATCTTCAGCCGGCTCCTCTTTCCTGTATTAGTAGGCTTGGAAAATTCTTATTGTAATGTAATGCTTACTTTTTTGAGAATMTGGAGTTGAAATTTGGCCATCGAATTAATGATTGAAATATATGTATTTATAACATCTGTAAATTACGTCTTTTCAATGTCCGGAAATGATGTATTTTCACATTTTATTCAGCACTTAAAATGCACCATTTTTGCTTACTGGGAATTGACAAGAGGGAACGAGTAAATAATAAGCAGATACATTCATCATTCTGGAATTTACTGTACAAGACTGAAAAAAAAGCCCATTGTTAGGGAATGAAATTACTTTAATCCTTCCCATCCTATTATCAACAGTGAATTGGACCAGCATGCAGAGTCACATAAAGGCAGCTATTTTCTTTATAGGGTACTATTAACTTTAAATAACCATGAGTTTCAGTTCTTACCTATTTGAGCTGTGACTACTCCCAGAGTTAGCATCAACCAAAGAATCCCTGTTGTCGCTCTACCCATTGTTGAGTCTTACTGAAAATCCCCWAATGTAGTTTTAGGATCACAAAAATGGGCTTGCGAGCAGCTCTTCAAAATATATGTGTGTACCGAAAGGCTTAGGATTGTTTTTGGAATGTAGAGCACACACATCCTGGTTCTGTAGTCAGTGAATGATTTACCCGAACTTGCTTAAACAAAACATCTGGTCATTCAATAATAACAGCGATAAGGTTTTATTTGTTCATTTTGGGAAGACATTGACATGTGTAGGCCATCCATGAACTTATTCAGTAGAAATATCAAATGGCAAAAAGAGAATAATCATGTACCCTTGATACAGATGATTTTACACTATAGTGACCAGGAAATACAGGACTAAGCACTTTTCAATAGCTGCGCAGTGAAAACACATGGAAACCTAGAGAATATACAGTCATCTCTGAAGGACTTTGGCTTGGTGAGTGTTCAATCAGTCTCATGGCTTCTAATATGTCACTGGAGGTCTGGTTTAAAAAGTAATCTATTGAGCTCTGTTTTGCCTACTAAGGAGTTAACATTTGACAGTGTTCCAAGATAAACGTGTGATAGTGTAATAGCCTCAATTCAGGCTTAACTATTCATTCTAACATTATTCAGATCTGTATGTAAGAATGATTTCTAAGTATAAAACTATATTCAAAAGGCGTTGGAGATCTTGACAAATGCACAAGCCTGATTGACCTTATGCAACAAGTGACTTTGCACTAAAAGCCAGCGTTCAGAAGAATGATGCTTTTGTACTTTCAGTACACAGCAGCTACTAGCTATTGGAGCCGACGTGGGTAAAGTTAGTGCGGTGGGCTTCACATACTGTAGGTGCATGTTGTTATTTTAGGCATGAGAGAGAACGGGAGAAAGTGGAAATGAAAGATGGTTGATTAGTAGAGCAGAGAGGGAGAGGTGCTGGAAGGACAGGGGACACACCCCCTCTGGACTCCAGGGACACATGATGAGCATCTCTTTGTGTGTGTGTGTCCGTCCGTCCGTCCGTTAGTCTAACCGTCTGTCTCTCTGTCCGCCTGTCTATACAGTGCATCGACACCAGGCTTTGTCCCAACCTCAGCACCAGCCAAATTAGCAGGTCCCTTTTCACTCAGCCCCGCCCCCTCATTAACAGCCTCCCGCCCCTCTCTCTCTCTCTCACATACACACACACACACACACACACACACACACACACACACACCTCAGGGGAGTAGGCAGGCTGTGATGTGTGGCCAGATAGCAGCCCTGAGAGCCAGTAGCAGCGGTTTTCCCCACTGTCCCGTTACAGGCTGAGAACCAGCCCTCTGTTCTGTTCTCTGGGGCCAGCACAACTCCCCTATGGCCCATCCCATCCAGCCCACCATCAACCACACACAGAGGGAGGGAGGAGGCCGTTAATTGATTTCTCTCCAGCCCTGTCTGTCTAGTTATCTCCAGCCATAAAGATGTTTTATTTTGTTATCTGTCTGTAACACTTGTCTTTGTTGGGAGGGTCCCTTGGAGATCTATCCTGGTGTGTGACACAAATGGAGCCCTAGTCCCTATATAGTGCACTACTCCGGTCAAAAGTAGAGCACTATGTTTGGAATAGGGTGCCATTTGGGATGCAGATCCGGTTTGTCGCCTGACTGCTCTCTTCCACCTGTGTTCTTATGGGAAACTGGGAGAAGGATTCTAAGAGTTAATTAAAAAGGGACAAGACCTGTTGCACTGCGGTGTGCTTTCGCTGAGTTGAAAAAGTCTTGATTGAATCCATTATTTGAATGGGTTATTTCAGTGAAGGGAACTCAATCTCATTCTCACTATGATGTAATGATATGAATGTGAAGTTATATTTGATCTATGGATAGATAATGAATGTACACTAGAGGGTTTCTTGTGGATGGGGCTGTTCATATGTCGAAAGTCTCCTTCTGAGTCTTAACCCGACAAAAAGCAGTACATAATTGGTAGATACTTTAGTGTTGAACAGATCTGTAATTAATATTGTTGGATCTCAGTTGGCAAGCGTATAAACGTGTGTGTGTGTGTGTGTGTGGTTACCATGCTTGAAAGTCTTCAACACTTTTCTTTACATAGCTGCATAACATACTTCACACTTTGATAGTGAAACAACTTTCATTTCATAAACCTGTAAAATACAATATATATAGACCTGTGTTTGTTTGTGCTTGTTGTGTCCGGAAAGTGGGGTTGAGAGAGGTGCACCTAATGTAGCCACATTAAACCTCACAATAACAAGTCCTTGAGGAGTCCCGAAGGGAACACCCCATCAGCCTCTCTACAGACAGCCCTTCACAGAAACAATACCGACTAATCACTGAAGCATCCCTCTCACCAAACTCTCCCTTTACCTTCCATGGCGTTTCACAGAGGGACACATTCCAGTCCTTTGCGCCACCTTAAGTCAGGCTAATGTTGTYTTCACAATTGCTGTATATACACTGCTGATGTAATACCTCTCCCTCACTGTGTGTTTGTTACTTTCTTTACGGCTGGTTCCCTGGACACAGATTAAACCTAGTGCTGGACACAAATGTACCTCAACGGAAAATCTCCATTGGGAAAGAGAAAGGGGGATACCTAGTAAGTTGTACAACTGAATGCCTTCAACTGAAATGTGTCTTCCGCATTTATTGAAAGTGCATTTAAGTAGAGGACCTGTATTAATCTGGGTCCTTAGTGTGCAGTATGAGGTGAATGTAGTCCTACTTATTGAAGAAGCTAACAATGATCATTTTTATGAATGAGTGTACTGAGTGTACAAAAAATTAGGAARACCTTCCTAATATTGAGTTGCACCCCTGCAGTTGAATTAAGCTGACAACTAATGTTATTTGACTAGTCACTTTCAAATATTGTACAAATATTCCTAATATTGAGTTGCACCCCCTTGAGTTGCCCTCAGAACAGTCTTAATTGGTCAGGGCATGGACTACAAGGTGTCGAAAGCGTTCCACAGGGATGCTGGCCCATGTTGACTCCAATGCTTCCCACAGTTGTGTCAAGMTGGCTGGATGTCTTTTGGGTGGTGGACCATTCTTGATACACAGGGGAAAACTGTTGAGTGTGAAACGTAGCATAGACTGAGGTGGGAACTGGTGATGTGCCAGTGTTTCACACGCACCCCTTCATTCGCTACGGGACCAGTAGCCTAACCTCACGGTCTCCGCTGATGGCTTTTTAATTGGCTGTGATCCTTATCAGTCATCAGCTCCAACTCTCCGCTCATCATAGAGTTGTAATCATGACATAGTGTTCCCCGGTGCCCCCTCAAATACCTTCTAGCTCAGACTGGCCACTCTATCTCTAGCACTATCTCAATCTAATAAGTGGATAATAACGATAGTGTTCAATTCATATGGTGGGAACATGGAGACTACATTGGACCCATTGCATCTCATCTAAGAGGCATCGCTCCAGATCGATTGTGGGGTCTGTCTGTGGATCGATTATTCAATTATGATGGTCATATTTAGGGATGGGAATTTGAAAAYCTGGGAACTGCCCTAAAAAATGTGTTGTAATTCTCATGGCATTTTTTATGGACAGTTACAGGGGTTGGGGTCAATTTCTAAAATGCCCCCTAAATTCCCTTAATTAAATGTCATCGTCATTCTATTTATCTCTATTTGATTCAACTTTGAAATAAATAAAACAAATTGAATTATTGCGCTTGGATTGTACCTGCCATGGCAATATAAACATGTCTTTGATTACAAACTACTGCATATACAGCCAGTCTACCTTTAAAAAACTGGAAGCATCTACTGGTGATGGGAGATGTACACTGTACTGTATTACTGTCATTTTCATAGACCCACATCTTTAATTGACGATTAAGAAATATTACATAGAAATTTGAATACACGATGAGCGTAACAGTATACTTTTCCCCTCATTTTTATTTTGTGGTATATAAAATTCTGAGATATAACATTGAATATATTTATAGATGTCTCCATAATCACCTTACAGCAAAAGAATATCCCTTTTTTTGTTTAATACATCAAAGACTTAAAGGTACCATTTCTGGTTACTCAATAGTCTGCTGAAATAGCAGACGTACATAATGTCAAATACAGTGGTAAAACACTTGACTAATGTTATCAATTAAAGAGAAATTGAAGAAGTGAATGTGAAAAAATGATCAACTCAATGTACCATGGTCACAATGAAAGAAGCAGTACAAAAATGGCAAGTTTCATTGTTCAATACAAATGTACATGTCTGTTTTTATGTACATTTGTACCTCTTACATTGCAAGATACAGAGATAATATATTGTTATTTTGTTCTATTATTGGACAGGAATCATGCCCTCGTGTGTGTGTGTGTGTGTGTCTCTCTCTCTCTGTGTCTCTGTGTGGTGCGCGATCGTGTGTCTGTGTCATGCGCATGTCATACTAATATGCCATCCATATTATTCCATACAAAAATGGCAACAATTTGACCTCAAATTTTGTATGGTAAATATTGTAACCATGTGGTTTATGTGAATATCACATTAACAAGTACACTTTTAAACATTTTGTTCTTCTCCCAACATTAACATTGACAGCAACACAGAGATCTCCCACTTTTTTAAAACTATTTTGTTAGTTTAAAACCGATTATCAGTTATCTCACTGCAAAACTGTGTGTTTGGGAATAAACTGTGTTATCCAACAACTTATGACGTGGTGTTCAAGAAAAATGTTTCTGGAATTCAGGTCGAAATACTATTATTTGATAACTCCAAATTTGAGTTACTAAAAGAAGAAAAAAAATGGACATTAGAGGGCTCTAAGATGAAAACAAATCACTTAAATTTAGTACAGTCCATAGTACTTAAGAACAAAATTCTCATTGTCGTTTAAAGAGTCAAGCAGTGTACCTAAACAAACTTTGATCTCAGGCTAGAAAAGGTACCATTATGAGATTCATGCTGTTTTTGGAAATTCCCTTAATTGTTTTTTGATATTATGATCTGAGTTACATTTTAGGTCTGTCATGACTTCCAATCCATCACCTGCTTACAACAGCAGTTGGGAGAAAGCCTTTATGTTCCACCAGAGAACATACCCACCTCTGGAAAGGCCAACGACAGACAGGGCCATTGAGGGAAACAGGAATTAGAGAAAGATCAAATTTGTACACAGCACGAAATGTATCGCCATCGGAACCATCCTATTGATGCCCATTCACTCCAGGTTGGTAGAAAATTGCCAAGCTCCTCCTTCTCACATTCTCTTTTCTTCTCCCCATAAAGAAAACGTAGAGTCATCTCTGGTTTTGTTCGTCCATGTGGAGTCCAGAGTGATGATGGAGGCCTCTGGAGGTGGGCATTCGAGACCCTATAGACAAATCCTGGTCATCGGTGTAGCTGTCGGGACTACCGTCCCCGTCCAGAAGACTCCCGCAACTGGAGTTGCTGGGCGACAGCATTCCCTGGAGGGGCTCTTCCCGGAACAGGCTCTCCTCGTGGGCCCGCGCCCCCACAATGCCACCGCTGTCGCCGGCCTCCAACACACCTTCCTGGTCGTCCAGGAGCTTGGCCAGGAAGTTTATGTACTTCATGGCCAGTCGGAGGATCTCGTTCTTGGAGAGCTTCTTGTCGGGCGGGTGAGTGGGGATGAGCTGGCGAAGCTCGGCGAAGGCACCATTCACATTCTGCTGGCGCCAGCGCTCACGACTGTTGGTGAATATCCGCCTCACAATTTTGGGCTGCGAGCCTGAGAGGGAGAGGAGGAGAGGGTGTTACGTAGGTATTCTGATCATGTCTGATTTATACACTGTATGCATACACCAGCAGTATGTAGGAATCAGATGTGTTAGAGTTGACCTGGAACAAAAGCCTGCACTGCGGCCTTCCAGGACCTGACAGTGGCATACCGCAGTTTCGCGTGGCCCCTGAAAAGCCTGAGCAATGACTTGTTATGACCTGTTTATCTGCTCTTTGGGGAAGGGAGGGAGGGACCTACAGGGGGCCCCCAATCCCCCATAGCCACCAAATCAAATGTTACAGTGTTTCTCTGTGTAAACAACACAATATAAATCTGATTTCAGTCTTTTTTTCAGGACATTATTCAACAATAGTGAGTCTTGAAGGAATGCCTTAGCAACTCTACAAGTGGCCAGATAGCTGTCCTACTGATGCAGCTTTTCTCTTTAAAATGGCTCATGTCCAAAACTCCCTTCTCTCCTCTAACCCAGGATAGGTTGATGCTATATACACCAGTCCATATTTCCAGAAATAGTGAAAAACCAAAGTGTGATATGTATATACACTACCGTTCAAAAGGTCACTTAGAAATGTCCTTGTTTTGAAAGAAAAACACATTTTTAATCCATTAAAATAACAGCAACTTGATCAGAAATACAGTGCAGACATTGTTAATGTTGTAAATGACTATTGTAGCTGGAAACGGCAGATTTTTTAATGGAATATCTACATAGGCGTACAGAGGCCCATTTATCAGCAACCATCACTCCTGTGTTCCAATGGCAAGTTGTGTTAGCTAATCCAAGGCGACTCTGGGATTACATTTACATTTAAGTCATTTAGCTGACGCTCTTATCCAGAGCGACTTACAATTTGGAAAGTTCATACATATTCATCCTGGTCCCCCCGTGGGGAATGAACCCACAACCCTGGCGTTGCAAGCGCCATGCTCTACCAACTGAGCCACACGGGACCACACGGGATGTTGGCCTTCTAGGCAGAGTTCCTCTGTCCAGTGTCTTTGTTCTTTTGCTCATCTTTTTATTGGCCAGTCTGAGAGGTGGCTTTTTCTTTGCAACTCTGCCTAGAAGACCAGCATCCCGGAGTCGCCTCTTCACTGTTGACGTTTAGACTGGTGTTTTGTGTGTACTATTTAATGAACCTGCCAGTTGAGGACTTGTGAGGTGTCTGTTTCTCAAACTAGACACTCTAATGTACTTGTCCTCTTTCTCAGTTGTGCACCGGGGCCTCCCACTCCTCTTTCTATTCTGGTTAGAGACAGTTTGCGCTGTTCTGTGAAGGGAGTAGTACCCAGCGTTGTACGAGATCTTCAGTTTCTTGGCAATTTCTCAAATGGAATAGCCTGCATTTCTCAGAACAAGAATAGACTGACGAGTTTCAGAAGAAAGTTCTTTGTTTCTGGACATTTTGAGCCTGTAATCGAACCCACAAATGCTGATGCTCCAGATAGTCAACTAGTCTAAAGAAGGCCAGTTTTATTGCTTCTTTAATCAGTGCAACAGTTTTCAGCTGTGCTAACATAATTGCAAAAGGGTTTTCTAATCATCAATCAGCCTTTTAAAATGATAACCTTGGATTAGCTAACACAACGTGCCATTGGAACACAGGAGTGATGGTTGCTGATAATGGGTCTCTGTACACCTATGTAGATACTCCATTAAAAATCTGCCGTTTCCAGCTACAATAGTCATTTACAACATTAACAATGTCTACACTGTATTTCTGATCAATGTTCTGTTATTTTAACGGACAAAAAAGTGTTTTTCTTTCAAAAACAAAAACATTTCTAAGTGACCCCAAACTTTTGAATGGTTGTGTGTGTGTATATATATTTTTTTGTTTTGTTTTTAAGTATAACAAATAAATATGATATGATCTTACCATTACCATCGTTGATTTCAATCTCATAAGGCGCAGGTCGACGTTTTATCCGATGGCTGGGATACATGCCATACTGTTCCATCTCGCCACCGTAGCCACTGCAGGAAGATCGTGGGAATTAGTCAAATTACAAATACCCTCTACAAATATATAAGCCTATATCCACTGGCCACAGATGTCAGTTAAACATCTAGATTTGAATTATATTTGGTTTAGTTGTCAACTAACGTGAAATCAACAAAACCTGTCGCCATGTCACTGGATTTAGTTTAAAAGTTGGGTGAAAAAGATTACATTTTGCAAATTCAATGAGTTGTCCCACGTTGATTCAACACGATTTTGGGTTGAAATGATGTGGAAACGAAGTTGATTCAACTAGTTTTTATCAGTGAGTATCTCAGGCTATATGTCGACTATTTTATTCTGGTGATTTTATCGAATTAAATGATGACAGTTAGGCCTAATGTAGACCAAATTAAAGACTTGATGTAATACTAATAGGCCTAATAATAATAATATGATAATGAAAACAAACTCTGAAAATGGAAATAGCGATGCACATTTCAGTCCTAAAAGTAGAATAGGCTACACCAATCAAAATATGACAGATAAACAGTGCACGCATGGCATAAACTTGTCCATGAAAAATCACATTATTACGACATATACATTTTCAAATGAATAGCTTGCCTTACCTGTTCATAGTAGCGAGCGGTTGAGCAAAGTTACTGTACAGCATCGCTCGTGCAGGGAGAGAGTACCCAGGTTGGCTCAACTGCACCATTCGAGTTTCGCTCAACAACGGGTCCCGGGGAGGCAGTGGCAGTGGAATAGGAGGTCTGCACAGCTCGGTGGTCTGTACCCTGTGATTGCCGTCTGCCGTCATGTCCTTAGCTTTTATGTCCACGAGCCCTCCTCTTCTGGCCAATTCGATAACAGGCACTTCCTTTTTTTGCTCGCTGTGGTACGCCGTTTCCTTGGTAACTGCATTAAAGAGGATAGTCCGGTTGCAGTGCTCCCCCGGGACACGATCCCTCTCAGCTGAGTTCGCCGACGCCGCTTCCTGTGTCTCACCACCAGCTTCGCCCCCCTCCCCACTTACACGACCTGCTATGGAAGTAGTCAGGCTGTCGTGATGTGGAGACTTGCATTCCTTGCCCATAGGACTGAGCTGCCCAACTTCTGGTTTCAGTTTTTCCATCATTTCCGCGGTTATTCGATAGATTAGACCGTGCGTAAATATGTTTTAAATTGTAAAAGTGCATTTGCTTAATGCCATCGACGGATGACTCCGCATCGAAACGATCTCTTTCATCCGCCGATATTAATCCTTGATGTCACCTGCAAAAAAAAGAAGCTTTTATGCTTTTTATGTATGAATCTAACATTTTCTAACGAATAAAATACCAAAAATGCAGACTGCGCGCGACAATGGAATGACCCAGAGCTCTAAAATGGTAGGCCTACAGTCAATCCCGCGCGCGGCAAGTCATCAACTAACTCAGCAGGCAGACCTGTGTATTCTGCACGGTGCTCTATCTGCACCTATGAGGGTTGGTGCATATACTGTCAATGTTTCTAACTACGAACGCACTGTTGCGTTACTGCTTCCCTTGTCAATACGGCTTTTAATCCAATTAACTGTTTGGACTGCACTCTTGCGGTCCGTCACATGGGAAAATCATATCCCTTCATGGCTAATACTTTAGAGGATATTATCAGAGCCAATGCCTTGCTTTGTGATGTTTATTTTTATTTTTAACAATTGTTGGCCTATTTGTTTGCCTCTGTTAAAAAACATAGGCTAATTGCCTTGGTTCTAAATTCACGATTTCCCAACATTATTGCTTCTGTCCAACGAACGTCGTGCAGTTAAACGGAAGCGTTATCTCTGCGTGGAAATCAATACAATTGATTGCCTTTCACTGTATCATTATCGTTATATAACATACTCATATTAATATAAGTGGAATGATAACCTCTGTCACTCGAGGGCCTGTTTTTCCAATTGATTTCATAATTCTTCGTTCATCGATTTGTCTTTTTCATTTGGTTTTTATTTTATTATTTCTGTTCTTAGCCTACTTTGTTGCGTGTTCATAATTTGAGTTTCAAAATAATCCGTTCCTTGCTCCTCAGTAAAATTATTACGTCATGTGAAAAAGGAACTGGTGTCGTTTTTTTCACCACCACTGTGGGAATAGTTTTTGGGCTATAGCTTGTAGGGCAAGTACAATGAAATGGAATAGAGTGCGTTTTGCGTAGTTTATTTATGAGCCTACTGTGGCTTTGAAAGCTTGAACCTTAATTGAGCCACAGTCCACAGAATGTTATGCATTGCCAACCTTTTCATTCTATAAAATGTGTAGGTACGCTAGGCCATCACACATTTTTACAAAAACATTGTGGTAGGCTACATCATTTTCTGTTTCACAATAGCCTATGAAGATATAATAGCCTAATGCGTCACTAACTTATATTTCAAATAGCTTTGCTGTTCATTGTTGCAAAATAAAATGATCACCCATAAATTAATATTAGCCTATCGGCTAGCATTCCCTGAGTGTGTAGGCTAGTCTGTTTGATTTAAATGAAAGCGTCGATAGACGGAGGACATTTTATCAAAACGAAAAAATATATGAATATATCGAATCTTTGTACATGTTTCGTGTTAAATCTAATTTTATTGGTAGATAAAACGAATGCTAATTCGATAGCCTAACTGATGTATTTCACTTCACCGAGGAAACAAATGTCAACCCGAAATAGGAACGACCAATGATAAACAATGTTCCAACTATCTATTCGCATTACCAATAACATATCCATAAATCGACAACAACATATGTGACTTGATAAGGCCTATTTGGGTGTGTTGTCCTTACCATAGCCGGAGTGTTGTTGATAGAGTAGCCTATGCGTGGAGCCATTTTGTCGAGGGTAATCCATGTCTGATGTTTTAGATTCACTGAAGTGCTGCGTGGAAGCTGGAAGTGAGGTCTATATAATTCCACATCACGTCCAGTGCGCCACTTAGTATGGGGAGCGAGCGGAACACAGGCGCAATGTGGTGAGGAGAGATAAGGGAACGCAGTTGCGGCCACTCCATATTCGATAAGCCCCTAAAACCATTATTTATTAAATTATTCATTATTATTTGGCTTTTTATCTTGGGCAAGCGCGAGGAAAAACTATTGCCTTATATTGTGAATTGATATGCACTGACATAGGCCTATAGCGGGAGATTTTAAGGGATAAAAATCCATGTTTATTACAGCAGGTGCATGCCTTGTAAAATGCTCCAAGTCTTAGTTCAAGAGCAATGGAGCGTATTTAAATCATATCAGTTGGGATGTTGACTTGAGAAAAATACCATTAGGCATGTGTATTTGTTTTGACTAATATTTTAACCTTTTATGAAGGAGAATTAATAAACCGCGAATTCACAAGTGTTTGATGAATGCATTTGAATTAATGAATGCGACATGTAAAATGAATACGATTGGGCTACTGAATGTATTTCCGATAGTTTTATATTGTGCAACAATGATAATTAAGTAGTCTAATACTTTGTAATTTGGGTCAAGCTCATATCATTTGACAACACTCGGAACACAATTATCTCCCTGTTTTTTGGACCATTCAGATAGGTTTGCATGAAAAACCAAACAACAGTGGACTCCAATATCAATTGAAGCAGCACAGTCTACCGGGTATAGTCTACATCACGTGTATGACTATCATCATTAGCCTGTTTAGCTGCATGGCTATACAATGAAAGTCCTATAGCCTAAATTAAATAAACATCGACCCACATAAGAGGAAAATAGGTACATCGGATAAATGATCAGAATCCTTTAATCCTCCTCTTGCTTTGTTATTTTTGCAGTGGATTGGATCGATCGCGTAGGGATGCCTTGAGACTTGGCAGAATTTGGTGTAAAGCTCAAAGGACCACCTTGCAGACAGAGATAAGACCGCCTGCAGGTTCATCCGTCAAAGCGGGAGGTGAGACACCCGATATTCTCAGAGATGCAACGTTTGGTGCTATTTTAGGTCTACATGTGTCCTTTAGGCCTACCAGTTTCGATCCATTCTTTCAAAGTAGGGGATGGAGGGTAAATGATGGGGTTCTCAAAGACATGCCATAATTAAATCAATAATCGTTTATCAGTAGACCTCTAGTGAACAAAACACACCTCTAAATGGCTAAATATATCCTATATGTGTGAGACCGTTTGGAAGATATATTTTTTTCTAGCAGATTGGCTAATTAGCCTATGTCAGATATTCATAAGCTTACTGACATTTAGGCCTGATGGTGGGAAAAAAAGAGAAACTGCTGAAATTATTTCCTTTTGTCATGAATTCTTAATCAACGCAGCTCCCTCTGTCACGACCATAGATAGATATGGTCATTGCTCACGACCAACATCCTGTCAGTGAAGACCAGCGACGACCATCGAGATCCAGAGGAGGCTTCGTCATAAACCCTCGAAGTTCCAGAATGGAAGGAAAATGGCAGCCATATTGGTCAGGGAGAAATCCAACCCTGTCTAATTGGAATGAATGTCAGAAGAGGCATAATCCTGATTTTACTTATGCAGGAAAATAAAACAAAGACGTGATGTATCAAAAAAGGTATAATATAGTTATTGTCAACCTAAAATATTGTCATATAATCATAAATACAGTTTACATGATTTATAGATGTTACTGTTATAAATAGCTTCTAAATATATGTAAACAGACCATACATTTCATATTTTCTATTGGAAAGCTGAGAATGCTATTATATGATAAAATACCAGTAGCCTACTTGTTACATTTACAATTTGTCAAAGTCCTATCATCTACTAATTCCAGCCAGTGTATGCATGTGTATTGACTGCATTGTTTGAATGGAATGTTGTCAGTTCATTTGAAAAATCTATGGAATCATTCCTCTAAAACTGGCTAGCTAACCAACATACAGTGCAGATAAATTCTTCAAATTCATTTTTACACAATATCTTATCACAGCACTGGCAAACCATGGTTTACCAACTCTCTGACCAAGATGGATGACCTTAATTCCATCATAAGAAGGCTCATGGCTATTCTAGTATTCTAATTCCTAATTCTATGGGGGCCACCTCCAGGCTAGGTTTTGAAACTTTTTCATATTTCTATCTGTAATACACTAAAGACATGCATGTAAAATGCATTTTTTGTGAATAAAAAAAAAAATCTAGAATAAAACATTTACAACATATCAACAATTCCCTCTGGGCAAGTCTGGAGAATATATATATATATATATATATATATAAGGATAACCACATGAAATGAGTTGAATGTAGATGCTTCTTAAGTATAGAGAAATTAGTTGGCGTGTGGGAAGAGTCTGACTTTCGAGAAATGGCATTTAAAGACAAGTACACTTTATTTAGACTGCCAAACGCCTATTTAGACCCAATCCCCATCCTTTCAAAGTAAGTTACTAAATAGTCCAGTTTGTAACACTCTATGAAACGGGCTATTCAATTATACAGTATGGAAATGTAGAGAGCTGCATGTGTCAGCTTCAAACTGGACAACTGCAGCAGGCAATCTTTATAAACATTGTACTTCCTCATTTTATGAGGTGGTGTTGACTGGGAGGGCCTGTGACACGGTGATACAATAGACAGCCAAGTGGTGAAGTGCATTTTGTTATAAAGAAAATAAGCTTTCTGATAATGCATTTCACAACCAAAATGACATCCAGTACTGGGTATTTTTTAATACAACTTTTTACAAGACTCACATTACCGTTGTTGATGAAGCCATTTGTGTCATCAGGGCAGTAACTTGGGTAAAGCTAATTCCACAGACACAAAGTCCTAAACCCCTCCTATTTCAACAATTTATCTTATTAAAATGTGATTTTAAACCCAACCGCAACCCTAACCTTAACCACACTACTAAAATTGACTTTTGTTTTCATCCATTTATACGTATAGACAATTTTTACTTTGTGTCTCTGGTAACTAGTGGAAACCCTAATTCTATGCTTTACAGATGTAGACTGTAGCTTCAGATTGGATTAGATTCACGGTATTGTGCCGAGTTCACATGCTAGTCGGAACTAGGAAACTCGGAAATATCCGACTTGCTGATTCGTTGAACTTGGCAAATGTCCGAGTTCCGACTAGCACGTGAATTCTGCATTAGTCAGACTCAGACATGAGTTAGCCACCACCATTGCTGCATCCATTGTTTAGTTTTGCCCTAGACAATACAGAATACACTTGTATGAGCTTTGAACTAACTTGCAAATTCGACTTGTAGGCTAACATTAGCTAGCCTGCCTCGCTAGCATTATCCAATGATAATTAAGCAGTAAGGCCCAGGGGGGTGTGGTACATGTCAAATATACCCCTTAGCCGTGGTATATTGGCCATATAACACAATCCCCAGAGGTGCCTTGTTGCTATTAAAAACTGGTTACCAACGTAATTAGAGCAGTAATTATAAAGGTTTTGTCATACCTGTCGTGTACGATCTGATATACCACTCCTGATCTACCAAACATCATTCAGGGCTCAAACCACCCAGTTTATAGTATTACATAGCCCAGGGCTCTTACGCTGACCTTTCTTTTTTTTTTTTACATAGAGCGTGTGTGCACCTAAGTTGGAAAAGGCACACACAAAGAAATGTAGGAGCACAATAAAAAATATTTCAGGTATTTTTACTTTTTCTAGGCGCACTGGTGTTCCTAAATTAAAATCCCAGGTCGCACTGCAAAATATTTATGAGCATGGAAGAGTAAATGGTTGCACTGTAGAGCCCTGCAGCAATATCTAGACAATACACAATAAACGTGTATAAGCTACAACCTAACTAAGTTATAATGACCTAGCTATGCTAACATTAGCTTAAAAGCTAGCTAGCCTGCCTCACTAGCTAATGTTAGCTAGCCTGCATCGCTTTATCAAAAGATAGCTAGCTACCTATATTATCTAACGTTGTTAGTTAAGTTATACCAGAGAGGTCATTATATTCCAGTATCTCTGGTTATACTCACCACCACCAGTCATTGCACACCGACCTAGCGTTACTGGTGCAGACTTGGGGACCGACAAACTCCAACCACCTAGCTATTCAGCATACTTGGGTCAGTCAGCAGGGCATGCAAACCATATAACTTTGGCTGTGGAGGCTTTTCAGTCTGTCGTCCTTTGAACATGTTGGGGGTGATGAGCCCCATTCAATGAAGGGAAGTGAAGTGGGTGGAGGGCCGATTTGTACATGGAGCTTGGAAAAGGGGCGCATGATTTGATTAAATAATTGTAATCCAAACCCAACATTATTTTACTCAATGTGACACACTGTTATTCCAAACTCTCTTTTAGACAAGACTTACTTTATGACCAAAATTATCCTATTTACACTTTGTAGTCAATTTTTAACTAGAATTATTGTTTCTGACTCATATCCGTGCAACTTAGTGTTTCGGGGGCCTCCTGGGTGGCACAGCAGTCTAAGGCACTGGATCACAGTGCTAGAGGTGTTACAACAGACCTGGGCTTCATTCCCAGACTGTGCCACAACCGGTCGTGACCGGGAGTCCCATAGGATGGCGCACAATTGGCCCAGCGTCGCCGGGTTAGGAGAGTGTTTGGCCGAGGGGGCTTTACTTGGCTCATCATGATCCAGCGACTCCTTGTGGCAGGCCGGGTGCCTGCGGGCTGACCCCGGTTGCCAGTTGAACAATGTTTCCTCCAACACATTTGTGCGGCTGGCTTCCCGGGTTAGGCTGGTGGGTGTTAAGGAGCGCGGTTAGGCGGGTCATGTTTCGGAGGATGCATGACTCCACCTTCACCTCTCCCGAGCCCATTGGGGAGTTGCCGCGATGAGACAAGATCGCAATTGGATATCAGGAAAAAGGGGGTAAAAAAATCTCTCTCTCTCTATATATATATATACAAATTATAATACCTAAATTATACTGCAATGGTGATATTAACAACTTGTTTCCCAACAGTATAATAAAATAGCAACCGCTAACTTGTAGCTAAGTTATCAATGGTTTCTGCTTAGTTTAGCCACACAGATAAAACACACACTTTTGGCTTAGCAGCTGCCTGGCAAGCTAGCTAGCATGGCAATGGTACAGTAACATTACAGTAACTCTAGCATTCATTTTCATAGGTAATATAACTGTCAAAGTTGGTGAGATTTAAAATAGCATGCAATCTGCTAACATTACCAAGGTTAAGTTATTGTCCATTGTAGTAAATGCTATTCAGCTAGCTACGTTTGTTAGCTATCTAGCTAACGTTTGCTAGCTATGTAAACAGCTTACATTACAGTCATGCATATAATTTGGTAACGTTACAGTAACATTCACTTTCAATGGAGGCAGCTATCAGAGTTAGTGTCAACTGATTTTCTTTTGACTAGCTAGGTAGATAGGTATTATTATGCCAGCTAATGATAATGTGTTGATGTCCAGGAGACGAACTTCTGTCTTGTAATAAACATTTATCTCCAAAAGTATGTATTATGACAAGATATTGGCAAAACATGCATAGGCCTATGACATTTGAACTTTGTGTTCATCTAGAAAACATACTGTGTTACTAGAAATACCTGTCATTAAATGTATTTCTTTACTAGTAATGAACAGCAACTTTATTATAATTTTTGGCCATCAAATTGTCATTTCATATTGTAACAAAGAGAGTATATGCACTGTCAAAGTCCCAAGCTGTGATCTTGTCAACCAATCACAACAGGTTAAGGAAAGTTCCAGAGAGAGCCAGAGTGCATCACCCCTTGACTTCCGGGTTTCTGATTAGCAGTTCAGACTCCTCCATTGAGGATTGTATTGAGCTTGTTGTCAATATTAAGTTTTTTTGTCACATTATTTTTCCTCAACTACTACGGCTCTGCTGCCATGATAGCACACTGATTCAAACAGGAGGTTGGGGGGCATTTTAATTGGGGAGGACGGGCCTGTGGTAATGACTGGCGAGGAATCAGTGGAATGGTATCAAACACAGTTTGTGTTTGATGCCCTTCCATTAGCGCCCTTCCAGGCATTATTATGAGCCATCCTCCCCTCAGCAGCCTCCCTCCACTGGATTCAAATAATCTGATTGAATCGAGCCCTAGAACTTCCAGATGGATTTTTTCCCCCTCTGTTTGCATGGATGTTGTTATATGTTTGGGTCCTGTCATTCACTAAGAATCAGTCAGTTGCCATACCCACTCATTACCTTGGGCCCCAAGGGGGTATGTGTGTGTGTGTGTGTTTGGAATATTCTCCTAACCCTCAGAAAACTGGACACATGAATGTTGTTGCAACGTCCCATAAAAAAGCGCCTAGTACATTAATGTTGTAGATTCTGAGAACATTGTAATCACGTTCGAGATAAGTTCTACTCGACATGCTGAAAGGGTTCTCAGAAGGTTTTGGCTAACATAGATAGAATGCTCCCAAAAACGAACGGAACACTGGACACTCAAACATCAGGGGAACATGGGTAACAATACAAAAACGTTCTCTCTCCCTAGAAGTGTTAGCGTGGTTAGCGCTTGCTATTTTTAAATGATACTGTTTGAAAACAAGTTGGCTCTACAGTTCATTCTCGATCGTGCACTCTCTGGACATCGCACATTTTTTTCTTGGTGGTTGGCTGTCAGCCAACGATGGAGGGGTGCGATGCTATTGGCTGTATCCTTCTTTCAAAGAAGGAGAAGCTATACATGATTGGCTTATGATACATGGACGGTGATTGGACATGTTTGCAACGCCAGGATATTGGGTTTGATTCCTGGGACCACCCTTTTGTAAAAAAATGGATCCATGCATGACTGTAAGTCGACTCGCTTTGGGAAAAAAAGCATCCGCTAAATGGCGTATATTATAATTTATATATTAGCGTCCGCCCTGGGATTGTAAGGTTGTGAGTTCGATCTCTGGCTGTCATACCGAAGACTGTAAAAATGGGACCCAATGGTCTCTGCTTGGCACTGCGATAGACTAGCTTCCTGTTCAGGGGGTGTACTTGTACATCAAGCTGCCTGCCTTACGCTACAGAAACAGGAGATCTGCCCCTATGAGACATTCCAGCTCGTACAAGGCAAGGCTACTTACTACAAGGCTACTGAACTAGCTCACTTGATTCACCTATTCAAGGGCTTGATGATTAATTGTCAAGTTGAATTAGGTGTGCTAGCTGTGAAATAGTTAAAATACATGGACGGTTTAAAACCCCCTAACCTAGGCTACATGGATGTGAATTCTTATGTTATGTTTTAACATCCTCTGCTGGTAATTTGCTGTCATCACAAGAACATATCTATTCTGCTTTCACATAGGATTGGTGTATATTTTTCTTTAAAAAATGTTTTGGCACAAACAGGCCTATTTTTAACACATTATTGCCAGCGCCTGTTATTTATACCTCCTATGTGATGAGTGGTAGTAACGGTGTGCGGATGTGGTTGGGCGTCTATTTTAATAAACCCATTGAACATACACCATCAAAAATAAATCCATTATTAATTCATTTTTGGCAGGAACTAAGAAACAAAAGACTAATAAAATATTTTCAAAACAATAGAATGCCATATTTTGAGTTGAATTATGTTACTTCCAAGTGAATTAAATCAAAATTCACTTATTTTGTTCTTTAAACAGACACACCTACCCCGATCACAGTCAGCACACATATTTTGTAGTAAGAATATAATGGAATATAACAGAGTAAACTACAATATTTTCCCCACACAATTTGTGTCACGGGAAAGTGTGAAACCGCTGTGGTAAAAAAAGTGATATTTTGAAACGGAGCCCAAGCCCATGCTTTTTTAAAACCCCGTTTCATCTCTTTCCTACCCTCACGTCACTTTGTTAGGGAGCAGGCGGTAGGGTCATACATTGAGAGTATCTTCATCATGATACCCATACAAAATAATAGCAATCCTATTTTTAAAATCACGCGAGTCTCTTGTTCATATTTCATAACCTCCTCGTGCTTTTGGAGTTGCCTATACGCGATCAAGCAAAGATATTTGGCCTACGCTTGATTTGGGCTTCATTATTGCATGCTAAATGTTTCTGATCAGTGGTTGCAACCTGGTCTTAGAGCATTTCGTATAATTATGTATGTAAATCTGAGATGAGCCATTTAGTATGACATGTTACATTTGGTATGGTTACACAAGACAGATGGTGATTTAACCCTTTAATCTAACTCCTGAACTCAACCCTAACACCTAGCCTAGATTTCACTAGGAAAGTCAGTTAAGAACAAATTCTTATTTACAATGACGGCCTACCCCGGCCAATAATGCTGACCCAGGTTCAGTTCCCCCTGCCCCCCAATGTAATATTATTCATTATGATCTAAAAGGAAAAACTGGTCCTGGATCAGCACTCCTCTACTATATGAATATGTGCCCTGATATACAGTATATACCGAGCCGGTCTCCCATCCAAATAGCCTACCAACCAAGGCCAGCGCTGCTTAGCCTCCGAGTCTAGAGATTGGGCGTGTTCAGGGTGGTTGTACATAAGCGATGATAAGGGAGGAAGAGATGCCTCTTATGGCTGTCATTATGCTTTTGGAGATGTTTGTGTCCAGTCTTTGGTGTTGAATGTAGAGAGGGGAGAGAGACAAACTAGGAGTAGGAAAAGATAGTGAGAGATAAAAACTGTGGCCAACATATGCACTTGGTCTAGAAGTCTTTAACAGGAGCACTATTCCACTCTTTAAAAGTGTGTGTGTGGCAGGGGGGATAGGTAGCCTAATTAAATAAAGGTGAAAATATTATTTTTTGGTCCCCTGTAATGAGGGATTTAGACCAGGGACACCAGATGTGTGCAATTAATTATCAGGTAGAACAAAAAAAACAGCAGGTTCTGGACCTCGTAGGGAAAGATTTGAGGAAGGACCCTGCTGTAAACCTTTTTATTGTTTCTCTCGTTCCCCAGCAGAGGGCAGTGGAACCCTAGCTGAAGCTAGGGTGCTGCACAACCTTATGAAAAAGTCCCATTATGCAGCGCTAAAGTGGTAACGCTACTATGGGGAGCCTGTCCCCCCACACCACTTGATCTACTCTACATCCCCATATTTGAAGATGTAATTAGGAGTTTGTCCTCCTCTGTGTCTGTCCTAATATCCACTGTAGTACACATACTGTAAAAATGGTTCAGATCAATAATAACTTTATTTGAAAAGCACTTTTGATACGTTATACTCATTCATAAGACACAGTATTTTAACCCTTGTTAAAATACCAATAGTGGGATTAACAAAAGAATGAAAAGAACAAGACAAAATGACAATGATAAAAAGTAATGGAAATAAAAGATAAAAAGTAACACTCTTAATGTATTGAAAAAGCAAAAAGGGAAATTTACAATTGATCATGGTTGGACGGAAGTCTGCTCAGTCCATGGTGCTCTGACACTTCAAGAGCCAGACTAATACATTGATTCCCTTGAGGGAACATTAGTCACTCTAATCTGTTGTGAATCTATGGTGCTTTGGCGCCAGCAAAGTTTCTGCAGAACAACCTTCAAGTGATTTCTGAACTTGATCCCAACAAATGCGTAGAAGACAGGGTTGAGACAGCAGTGGGAGAAAGCAATGAGTCGACACACGTAGAACGCATAGTCGAGCTTCACGCTGACCTCACAATCGTTGAAAGGTGCTACGGAGTAGTCAGTTAACAACCTCAGAAAGATCACCACATTGTAAGGCGCCCAGCCAAGGAAAAATACTGCCACTATACTGAAGATCAGGTTCATGGTTCGATTCCTCGTGTGTGACCTTGACTTGAAGATTGTCCTCAATATCCTCACGTAGCAGAAACCCATAATTGCAAAAGCAGCCAAGAAGAAGACGTTCTGTTGGTGTGTGCTCACTTTCTTCCACAGCAGAACGCTGTATTCACAATGCAAATGTTTGTCTTCTTTGTGGGGATTCTTTTGGACAGAGCTGAAAATCAAAGCGGGGACGGCCGAACCAAAACTGATCGCCCAGATGACGAGCGAGACCGTGACCCCGTAGCAGCCCTTCTGGGAGCCGTGGTCGGACAGAGGATGCACCACTGCCAGGTAGCGGTGGATCGTCATGATGGTCAGGAACAAAACGCTGCTGTAGAAGCCTGCGTAGAAGACAAAGGTGACGGTCTTGCAGAGGAACCAGCCAAAGGTCCAGCCCCAGATGTGGTAGGCTGCCCAGAAGGGCAGACCAAAGGTGAACACCAGGTCAGATAGGGCCAAGTTGAGAATGAAGATGTTGGTGAGAGACTTGAGGTTCTCGTACTTGGCCAGGATGACCAGGACAAGGATGTTGCCTGCTAGACTCAGGATGGTCACCACAGAGAAGAAGGCAGGGGTGGCGATTGAGCCAAACTTGACAACACGTTCCTTGTTACAGACCTCGTCTGTATATTCGTCATCATAAGTGATGTTTTTTTCGTCATATTCCATGGTCAAGTTGGAAGCTGGGGAAAAAAATGCTAATTGTAATTATCAATGACTTCTTCATGCACAGTTTTTTTTTAAAGGGACACGCAACACAAATCTCAAAATGACTTAACAATACGCCTACAATTACAGTAATTAAAATGTAAAAAAGGCATACAAAAATGAATGAGGAAGAAGTCATGGAAACATCTGAAACTGCAACAATTAAAATGTAACAACAGTCTTTTGGTTTTGATCTATTTCTTGGTTAGGCTAAAACTCTAGAGTCAAGTTTGAAGGATTAGGCTCACAAAATTATTGACAAAATCAAACTTACCTGTTGTGCCTGTCCTTTCAGTTTAGCTTGATGCCCTCCCGTTCCCATGTACACAATGATACGAGGTCTGTTGAGGTGTGATGTAGCTCAACAGTCCTCGGTAACAAAAGCATCAGGTTTCTATTCCTCCTATAGTTTGTTTCCGGTGTAACCTTTTTAGAGGGCAAACATGAAATATCCTACAGTCATAATTGCACAGCCGAAGGTATTTCCATTCTACGTAGGCGTACAMTACATGAAAAACAAAAATATTTTTCATCTGTCGTTTAACTCATCAGGTTTACAACCAACCGATAAAGTAACTGTGCCATCAAAAGAYGTGCAGTAGGCTAGCTGCACAAATATAATATCTAGTTGAAATATGTGTACTGTATCGTGTAGCATGTTTCAATTGTATAAATAGGCTATCATCTGCTTTTAATGTTTTATAAAACAAACTTTTCCTTTTTAATTTTTTTTTTAACATAAAACACTTTTTTCTTGTTCTTATTTTCTTTTTCTTCTTCTTCTTCACTAAAGCTTATTTATTTTCTTACAAATCCTGCCTATATGACTGTGTGGGACAGTCCTGACAAATTAACCAGACATTCCTACAGTGTCACATGATTTTACCGTTTAACTTGTAATACTCTACAACCAAACTTAGCCTACATAAGGAATCCTCTGTCCTGGTCCTGTTTCTCGCATTGTAAATGGTTTAGCTACTTGTCAATCCAGTTATTGTTTCCGCCCCACATAGCAAGGTTGTGTATGGATGGTAACTATCTGGATTTTCATGGATCGCCAAGTTTAAAGTACGTTTCTCTCTTAAATAATCAATGTCTATTTGTTGATATGAATATCAATGTGTCTTATGCAACTTCACTTCTAATGACAACTGATTTTGGCCAATATGCATACCAAGCATACTACACTCACTCGCTGTCACTTTGGATATCGATAATAACAACATTAGGCTAAATGTATCCTCTCTGAGTGGAACATATTTGTATCCTCATGGCTGAAACAAAAGTGTGGCCATCGCAAACTGTTGCGTAAGGACGGGGAACACCGAAAGGCGAAAACATTGTGCTTTCAGTAGACCTTTAAACATGTACTTATCACTGAAAGTAGGTTATTTCGCACACTAAATCTCATCAAACATGAGAAAGACGGTCAATCGATTGCAGTAGCGTGTGCGAGGCAAACAAATGCCGCGTTCACATACTAGTCGGAACTAGGAAACTGAAATGTCCGATTTGCTAACTGGATGTAGTTATACTCGTGCTGCGTTCAACTACTTATCAAATTGGAAATGGCAGAGTGTCCTAGTTCAGATTAGTGCTTGAACTCTGCAAAGGCTCGGCGCTGACTGTTGTTTTCGAAAGGGCATGTGCCAAAAAAGTGTCAACATAGTGTATTTTATTGATACGTTGTATAGTAGCCAGATTAGTCTGTGTCAGCACGTGGTCCTGTGTGACGACAAATGCAGTAGTCAGAATGGATCACTATTTAATAAATTATCTCGATTTGTAGCGAACTTCAAAATACTTCACCCTGGGGATCGAACTTGATCATAATAAACTAATTTTAGAGGCCAAAATTATTTCTGGGACGTTGTGGCGATAGGAATTTAAATATGCTTTCTAGGGCATACCAGTGTTTTTGGCACCGCCAGTTTGCTACGCAGTAGCCGAACAGTTTAGCTCGTGACTTGATCCAGACCGGACAGGCGCCCGCGCCCTATCTGTAACGCTTCAAATAAAATGAAATGTTATTTGTCACATGCTTCGTAAACAACAGGCGTAGACTAACAGTGAAATGCTTAGGCTACTTTTCAGTGATACCTATTAAATAGAGCCCAATGCTGAAAGAGGTGGGATAGACTGCGGGCTGTTAGTGTTTTGTTTCATTGTGTTATGTTTTTGTTCTCTTTTGTTTTGTTTCCTTATTTAATTATTTGTACTCATTTKATTTCTTTACATACTTACACACATCACCTCATGTATGCACTCTAAATAGCCTACAACTTAGATACTACATCAAGTAGACTATTACACTCATCTATGCATTCCTAAAATGCACACACCCATGCAAAATCATGTGTACAAGTCTGTATGTGTGCATGTGCTTGCATGTGTATATGTAAACACACACAAAAACAGGTTTTTAGAACATTTTGCAAATGTATTAAAAATCAAAAACGTTATGACATTTACATAAGTATTCAGACCCTTTTACTTAGTACTTTGTTGAAGCACCTTTGGTAGCGATTACAGCCTTGGGTCTTGGGTATTTTTATTTATTTTATATTTAACCTTTATTTAACTAGGCACGTCAGTTAAGAACAAATTCTTATTTACAATGACGGCTTAGGAACAGTGGGTTAACTGCCTTGTTCAGGGGCAGAATTACATATTTTTTTACCTTGTCAGCTCAGGGATTCGATCTAGCAACCTTTCAGTTAGTGGCCCAACTCTCTAACCACTAGGCTACCTGCCGCTACAAGTTTAGCACAACTGTATTTGGGGGAGTTTCTCCCATTCTTCTCTGCAGATGGGGAGCATCGCTGCACAGCTATTTTCAGGATTTGCCAGAGATGTCCTATCGGGTTCAAGTCCGGGCTCTGGCTGGGCCACTCAAGGACATTCAGAGACTTGTCCCAAAGACACTCATGCGTTGTCTTGGCTCTGTGCCTAGGGTCGTTGTCCTGTTGGAAGGTGAACCTTCGCCCCTGTCTGAGGGCCTGAGTGCTCTGGAGCAGGTTTTCATTAAGGATCTCTGTACTTTGCTCCGTTCATCTTTCCATTGATCCTAACTAGTCTCCCAGTCCCTGCCGCTGAAAAACACCCCCACAGCATGATGCTGCCACCACCGTGCTTCACTGTAGGGATCGTGCCAGGTTTCCTTCAGATGTGACGCTTGGCATTCAGGCCAAAGAGTTAAATCTTGGTTTCATCAGACCAGAGAATCTTGTTTCTCATGGTCTGAGAGTCCTTTGGGTGTCTTTTGGCAAACTCCAAGCAGGCTGTCATGTGCCTTTAACTGAGGAGTGGCTTCCGTCTGGCCACTCTACCTTAAATGCCTGATAGGTGTAGTGCTGCAGAGATGGTTGTCCTTCTGGGAGGTTGTCCCATCTCTACAGAGGAACTCTGGAGCTCTGTCAGAGTGATTATTAGAAGTCGACTTATTAATCGGAATGGCCGATTTAATTAGGGCCGATTTCAAGTTTTCATAACAATCGGAAATCGGTATTTTTGGACAACTTTTTTTCTTTTTTTTTACACTTTTATTTAACTAGGCAAGTCAGTTAAGATCACGTTCTTATTTTCAATGACGGCCTAGGAACGGTGGGTTAACTGCCTTGTTCAGAGGCAGAACGACAGATTTTTACCTTGTCAGCTCGGGGATTCAATCTTGCAACATTACAGTTAACTAGTCCAACGCTCTAACCACCTGCCTCTCATTGCACTCCACGAGGAGCTTGCCTGTTACGCGAATGCAGTAAGAAGCTGAGGTAAGTTGCTAGCTAGCATTAAACTTATCTTATAAAAAACAATCAATCAATCAATCATAATCACTAGTTAACTACACATGGTTGATGATATTACTAGTTTATCTAGCGTGTCCTGTGTTGCATATAATCGATGCGGTGCGCATTCGCGGAAAAAGGACTGTCGTTGCTCCAACCTGTACCTAACCATAAACATCAATGCCTTTCTTAAAATCAATACACAGAAGTATATATTTTTAAACCTGCATATTTAGCTAAAAGAAATCCAGGTTAGCAGGCAATATTAACCAGGTGAAATTGTGTCACTTCTCTTGCATTCATTGCATTCATATATTAACTACAACCTAAAACCTCTTACCTTGGAATATTGAAGTTTCATGTTAAAAGAAACCACCAGCTTTCATATGTTCTCATGTTCTGAGCAAGGAACTTAAACGTTAGCTTTTTTACATGGCACATATTGCACTTTTACTTTCTTCTCTTCTCCAACACTTTATTTTTGCATTATTTAAACCAAATTGAACATGTTTCATTATTTATTTGAGGCTAAATAGATTTTTATTGATGTATTATATTAAGTTAAAATAAGTGTTCATTCAGTATTGTTGTAATTGTCATTATTACAAATACATTAAAAAAATCGACCGATTAATCGGTATCGGCTTTTTTTGGTCCCCCAATAATCGGTATCGGCGTTGAAAAATCATAATCGGTCGTCCTCTAGTGACTATCGGGTTCTTGGTCACCTCCCTGGCCAAGGCGCTTCTCTCCCGATAGCTCAGTTTGGCCGGTCGGCCAGCTCTAGGAAGAGTCTTGGTGGTTCCAAACTTCTTATATAGAAGAATGATGGAGGCTGTATCAATATGCTTTGTGTTGTAGTCACGACAGACAAAGATATACACTACCGTTCAAAAGTTTGGGGTCACTTAGAAATGTCCTTGTTTTTGAAAGAAAAGCACATTCTTTGTACAAAATAACATCAAATTGAGCAGAAATACAGTGTAGACGTTGTAAATGTTGTAAATGACTATTGTAGCTGGAAACGGCTGATTTTTAATGGAATATCTACGTAGACCCATTATCAGCAACCATCACTCCTGTGTTCCAATTGCACGTTGTGTTAGCTAATCCATTTTAAAAGGCTAATTGATCATTAGAAAACCCTTTTGCAATTATGTTAGCATAGCTGAAAACTGTTGTTCTGATTAAAGAAGCAATAAAACTGTCCTTCTTTATACTAGTTCAGTATCTGGAGCATTAACAGTTGTGGGTTCAATTAGAGGCTCAAAAGGGCCAGAAACAAATAACTTTCTTCTGAAACTCGTCAGTCTAGTCTTGTTCTGAGAAATGAAGGGCTATTCCATGCGAGAAATTGCCAAGAAACTGAAGATCTCGTACAACGCTGTGTACTACCTTCACAGAACAGCGCAAACCGTCTCTAACCAGAATAGAAAGAAGAGTGGGAGGCCCCTGTGCACAACTGAGCAAGAGGACAAGTAGATTAGTGTTTAGTTTGAGAAACAGACAAGTCCTCAACTGGCAGCTTCATTAAATAGTACCTGCAAAACACCAGTCTCAACGTCAACAGTGAAGAGGCGACCTCCGGGATGCTGGCCTTCTAGGCAGTGGCAAAGAAAAAGCTTAACTATATACACTACCATTCAACATTTTGGGGTCACTTAGAAATGTCCTTGTTTTTGAAAGAAAAGCAACAACAAAAAAATCCATTAAAATAACATAAAATTTATCAGAAATACAGTGTAGACATTGTTAATGTTGTAAACGGTAGTGTATATAGTTAAGCAAACTTTACTATGCATGTTGTTAACATGCACATCCAGTACATGAAGACGGTAAGTAGCAGTGTCACGACTTCCGCCGAAGTCGGTCCCTCTCCTTGTTCGGGCGGCGTTCGGCGGTCGAAGTCACCGGTCTTCTAGCCATCACCGCTCCACCTTTCATTTTCCATTTGTTTTGTCTTGTTTTCCCGCACACCTGGTTCACATTCCCTCATCAGACTAAATGTATATTACCCTCTGTTTCCCCCAAGTCTGTGTGTGGAATTGTTCTTTGTGTTGGGTGTTATGCTACAGGCTGGCTTGCGATAGGTTTGTTCCAAACCTAGGTTTGTTTGTTTTGTTTAATCCGGTACATGTTACCGTGGTTGTTCTTTGTGCTGCCTCGCCTGTGTCTTTGGGCCAGGGTGTATATTATAGTTCTCCTGTTATCACCCATCTAGAAAGGCAGACTCCACCTAACTTTGGCTTGTAGTCCAAGTCTGCAATAAACCTGAATGTGAACTGAATGTTTGTTTAATGTCTGCCTGTCCATTACGTTATTCTTTAAAAAAAATTACATTCACACAAAGTCTTTCAGGTATTTAGGTCTTCGGATGGCCCTACCAGACCTTGTGTGGGGAGTGTTGATTACATCTGGAGGTGCTTGACCTGAGATGTTTGGAACTTCTTGTTGAGGTGCAGCATCCACTGCTGGGCGTCAGCTGGTGCTCTGTTTACTGGCTCTGTGCCAGGCTCTTCAACAGTGTGGAAATCCTCCTCTATTTCTCTGCTCTTCCTCAGGTGTCTCCTGTTCTTCCTGAAGACTTGTCCCTGTCCTGTCTTCACCTCGTTGGACCTTTGCTCCACAGGTCTGACTACTGTGGCCCTCTGCCACCACTGTTTCTGTCCTGTGAGTGGCTGAACTCTCACCCTGTCATCTCGTTGCAGCTCTGTGAGATCCTTAGCAGAGGTGTCGTAGTACTTTTTACTTTTCCTGTCTCTGCTGTCTTTCTTTGAACTTCTCCTGCTGACAGCTTGTCATCACCGGTCCCAGCAGATTTTTACTCATTAGCAGTAGTGTCTTTGTACATCTTCCCATGAGCTCCATTGCAGGGCTGCTGTCTGTTCCTTGTGACAAGGTATTTCTGTGATCCAGGTATGGGTCAGCACCTACTCTCTTTGCTTTTGCCATTAGTCTTTTGGCTATTTTCCACTTTCCCATTAATTTGCGGGTATCCTGTCGACCGGCTATTCCCAAACTGGGGCATACGAATTTTATTTATTATATTTCACCTTTATTTAACCAGGTAGGCTAGTTGAGAACAATTTCTCATTTGCAATGTGAGCAAATGAGGTGAGAAGGGAGGTAAAGGCAAAAAAAAGGCCATGGTGGCGAGGTAAATACAATATAGCAAGTAAAACACTGGAATGGTAGATTTTTTGCTCTGACAGGTGTGTGCCTTTCCAAATAATGTCCAATCAATTGAATTTACCACAGGTGGACTCCAATCACGGTGTAGAAACATCTCAAGGATGATCAATGGAAACGGGATGCACCTGAGCTCAAATTCGAGTCTCATAGCAAAGGGTTTGAATTCTTATGTAAATATGGAATTTCTGGTTTTTTATTTTTTTATAAATTAGCAATAGTTTCAAAAAAGCAATTTTCGCTCGGTCATTATGGGGTATTGGGTGTAGATTGATGAGGGAAACAATAATAATACTTTCCATATTTTAGAGTAAGGTTGTAACGTAACAACATTTGGGAAAAGGTAGGGGGTCTGAATACTTTCCGAATGCACTGTATATTGTCCCTTTTGTCTAATCACCATCACTATTATTATCATTATTATTGAGTATTTATGATTTCTTTTTTTACTGTTATTGTTGATGTTCTCTCACTTTGCTTTAGCAACAGTGGCTTTGTCATTCACGCTGAGAGAGAGAGAGGCTGTCACAGACACAGCTGACTGAATTGAGAAGTGTGATATTTTAGAAATATTTCATAGATATCTTTTTAGCCTTTTTAGCCTGAAGGAACAGCTGCTGTGGTAAATCACTCTACCTCTATGCAACCAAGCAGCCAAGAACACCATGTACTAAAAGCGATGCTGAGTTTAATGTGGAGCTCATAGTAAAACTCACAAACTAAAAGTACATCTAATTCTTTCATTCTCAGTCCAACACTGAGCTCTCAGAAGCTTATGAGTTCAAACCACAAGTTGGGAAGCACAACATTGTCTCCAGCAATACCTTGAAATTGGTAATGAATGTGTGTATATACAGTACCAGTCAAAAGTTTGGACATCATCATTCAAGGGTTTTTCTTTATTTTTTACTATTTTCTACATTGTAAAATAATAGTGAAAACAAAAACTATGAAATAACACATATGGAATCATGTAGTAACCCAAAAAGTGTTCCAAAAATCAAAATATATTTGAGATTCTTCAAAGTAGCCACCCTTTGCCTTGATGACAGCTTTGCACACTCTTGGCATTCTCTTAACCAGCTTCAACTGGAATGCTTTTCCAACAGTCTTGAAGGAAAGAAATTCCACAAATGAACTTTTAACAAAGCACACCTGTTAATTGAAATGCATTCCAGGTGACTACCTCATGAAGGGTTGAAAGAATGCCAAGAGTGTGCAAAGCTGTCATCAAGGCAAAGGTTAGCTGCTTTGAAGAATCTCAAATATAAAATATAATTTGATTTGAACACTTTTTGGGTTATTACATGATGCCGTATGTATTATTTCATAGTTTTGATGTCTTCACTAATATTCCACAATGTAGAAAATAGTAAAAATAAAGAAAAACACAGTAATAAGCAGGTGTCCAAACTTTTGACTGGTACTGTATACACTACCGTTCAAAAGTTTGTGGTCACTTAGAAATTTCCTTGAAAACATACATGAAATGAGTTGCAAAATGAATAGGAAATATAGTCAAGACGTTGACAAGGTTATAAATAATGATGTTTAATTGAAATAACAATTGTGTCCTTCAAACTTTGCTTTCTTCAAATAATCCTCCATTTGCAGCAATTACAGCCTTGCAGACCTTTGGCATTCTAGTTGTCAATTTGTTGAGGTAATCTGAAGAGATTTCACCCCATGCTTCCTGAAGCACCTCCCACAAGTTGGATTGGCTTGATGGGCACTTCTTACGTACCATACGGTCAAGATGTTCCCACAACAGCTCAATAGGGTTGAGATCCGGTGACTGTGCTGGCCACTCCATTATAGACAGAATACCAGCTTACTGCTTCTTCCCTAAATAGTTATTGGCTCCAATTAAGTGCCGTCCACAGGGTATGGCATGGTGTGGCAAAATGGAGTGATAGCCTTCCTTCTTCAAGATCCCTTTTACCCTGTACAAATCACCCACTTTACCACCACCAAAGCACCCCCAGACCATCACATTGCCTCCACCATGCTTGACAGATGGCATCAAGCACTCCTCCAGCATCTTTGCAATTTTTCTGCATCTCACGAATGTTCTTCTTTGTGATCCGAACACCTCAAACTTAGATTTGTCTGTCCATAACACTTTTTCCCAATTTCCCATCAATTTTCCCATCTTAATCTTTTAAATTTATTGGCCAGTCTGAGATATTGCTTTTTCTTTGCAACTCTGCCTAGAAGGCCAGCATCCCAGAGTCGCCTCTTCACTGTTGACGTTGAGACTGGAGTTTTGCAGGTACTATTTAATGAAGCTGCTAGTTCAGGACTTGTGAGGCGTCTGTTTCTCAAACTAGACACTCTAATGTACTTGTCCTCTTTCTCAGTTGTGCATCGGGTCATCCCACTCCTCTTTCTTTTCTGGTTAGATACAATTTGCGCTGTTCTGTGATGGGAGTAGTTCACAGCATTGTACGAGATCTTCAGTTTCTTGGCAATTTCTCAAATGGAATCGCCTTTATTTCTCAGAACAAGAATAGACTGACGAGTTTCAGAAGAAAGTTATTTGTTTCTGGCCATTTTGAGCCTGTAATCGAACCCACAAATGCTGATGCTCCAGATACTCAACTAGTCTAAAGAAGGTCAGTTTTATTGCTTTAATCAGCACAACAGTTTTCAGCTCTGCTAACATAATTGCAAAAGGGTTTTCTAATGCTCAATTAGCCTTTTAAAATGATAAACTTGGATTAGCTAACACAATGTGCCATTGGAACACTGGTATGATGGATAAAAAATCTGCCGTTTCCATCTACAATAGTCATTTACAACATTAACAATGTCCACCCAGTATTTCTGATCAATTTGATGTTATTTTAATCAACAAAAAATCCGCTTTTCTTTCAAAAACAAGGAGATTTCTAAGTGACCCCAAACTTTTGAACGGTAGTATATATGTGTGTGTGTGTGTGTGTGTGTGCATGTTTACGTGAATGTGTGTGCGAGTGGGTGTGATAGAGTGAGTGACTGACAGACAGACTGTATGAAAGAGTGAAAGGGATGTAGTAAATGTGTGTGCGTACATACGTGCTTGTCTTTTGTTTCTGACTGTCCCTCTGATTCTCTGATTCAGCAGACGGTTTATGACCCGGTGAACTGGTTGCCGGGGAGCTAGTCTGACCATGGCTGCCGGTGTGGCTTTGGGGGAGAGCCAACTTCAGAGGATTATCAGAGATCTGCATGGTACGTTCCCATTGAGTGTGCGTGAGTCTGCGTGTGGTTGCTCGCGTCAGTCTCTTTGTGACAACGAGTGCGTCCGGGCCTGTGTAAATGTGACAGGGGGAGACCGCCACTGTCTGCTGCCAGCAAGTGACAAAGAGGGAGAGAAATAGAGAAGGATCGTAGAGGTCAAGTGACAGAGGGGTTGCAGTGGCCTGGATGTGACTGGCTTGGCCTTGGCTATAAGCCAGACAGCATTTCTTTCAACACTTTGGTTGTCCCCGCTCCTCATTGGGAGGACATCATGGAGCCGACCCTCTCCCCCAGCCCCCTGGGGTCTGCTCCCTAGAGTGTGGCGGGGGCGACCCGAAAGGACCTGTCAGCATGCAGCAGGAGAGAGGAGGTGCTCAGCCTCCCGTCGAGCGTCTTTCCATTTTTTTTTTAAAGCTGGATGAGAGGCAGGTGGGTAATGTACTGAGCTGGGAGAGCTGGGATGTGTGAGAAAGGTGGAAGGGGACTGGATAAGGTCTTTGTGGAGGTAGAGATGAAAGGAGGATGTGGGGAGGGATTGGGGAGACATGCCAGGGTGGACATCCTGAGTTTTTGAATCCATCTGTTCTGACCTATATATGACCTGGAAACCATTTAAATGTATCCAGGCCGCTGTGAGGATATTCCATCTGACTGTATGTGTGGTGCGTTTTGTATGTGTATCTGTGTGTCAGTGTGGGACCTCAGTTTGTTTGTCATTGAATGGTGGGATTGTTTTCTCTGAGCTGTAATAAGCACAGAAACCCTGCAATTTCTAGAACCTAACTAAAAATGCTCCACAGGTTTTATTTATTTATTTTTATTTAAACTTTATTTAACTAGGCAAGTCAGTTAAGAACAAATTCTTATTTACAATGACGGCCTAGGAACAGTGGGTTAACTGCCTTGTTCAGGGGCAGAACGACAGATTTTTACCTTGTCAGCTCAGGGATTCGATCCAGCAACCTTTCGGTTACTGGCCAAACGCTCTAACCACGAGGCTACCTGCCTCCCAAAAAGGTAGCAGGACTATCGGATTAGATGGGTTGACATTTTTTTGCATTTTGTTCAGGAGAAAGAGGCTATCAGGTCAGAGAAATCATATTAATGTGTTTCTCTCAGCAGGTAAAGGGCATATAGCTACTGTAGTAGAGACTCTCCGTTTTTGTCAGTGGTGTCTGAGTGTGGGCAATGCACGTGTATAGTCGAGGTATATGCCTTTAAGTGTGTTTACATCTGTTTTTGTTCTGTGATGGACTCTCTCCTCTCTCTCTGAACCACAGATGCTGTTGCTGAGCTCACTAAAGAGTACAGGGAGAATGGGGAGCCAATCACGGATGATAGTCCCAATCTGCACAAATTCTCCTTCAAACTGGAGTACCTGCTGCAGGTGAGTCCTTGGGTGGTGGATCTTTCTTGATACACATGGGAAACTGTTGAGTGTGAAAAACCCAGCAGCATTGCAGTTCCTGGCACACTCAAACCGGTGCGCCCGGCACCTTACTACCAAACCCTGTTCAAAGGCACAGTTCACCCTCTGAATGGCACACATACACAATCCATGTCTCAATTTTCTCAAGACTTAAAAATCCTTCTTTAACCTGTATTCTCCCCTTCATCAACACTGACTGAAGCGGATTTAGCAGGTAACATCAATAAGTGAGCTTTCACCTAGATATACCTGGTCAGTCTATGGCATGGAAAGAGCACGTGTTCCTAATATTTAGTACTTTCTGAGTATAAATGTACACAGGAGTAATAGTGACCAGTAGCAGGATAAAATACATCGATACTAATGGTAATGGCAATCAATAATCAATCTATAGTAGTGTAGTGGTTGTAATACATCTAGTCAATAGTAATTTTAGCAGCAGCGTAGGTGTGAGGGGGAGCAGTAGTTGTGAGCCATTTAAGTCTTATGGCCAGGGGATAGAAGCTGTTTAGGAGTCTGTTGGTCTGAGCCTTGATGCACTGGTACCATCTGCCCGGATGGGAACAAGGCCCTAGCACGCAATGACTACATCAAGATTGTGACTCTACAAACACGTTGGATGCATTTGCGGTTAGTTTTGGTTTTGTTTCAGATTATTTCGTGCCCAATATAAATGAATGGTAAACAATGTATTTTGTCATTTTGGAGTCACTTATATTGTAAATAAGAATAGAATGTTTCTAAACACTTCTTCACGAATGTGGATGCTACCATGATTACGGATAATCCTGAATGAATCATGAATAACGATGAGTGAGAAAGTTACAGATGGGCAAAGATCATACCCCCAAGCCATGCTAACCTTCCCTGTTATTGGTAATGGAGAGAGGTTAACATGTCTCTGGGGTGTAACCTTTGACCCTCTATAACTTTCTTACTCATCATTATTCACGATTCATTCAGGATTATCCGTAATCATGGTAGCATCCACATTCATGTTGATTTCTTGATTTTAGTTTGTTATTTTTTGTGTACTTTTACATTTTACTGCACTGTTAGGAGCTAGTAACACAATAATGTTGCTACACCTATCTGCTAAACTGTGTACACATCCAATAAACTTTGATTTGATTTAGGGGTGGTTTCCCAGACACAGATTAAGTCTAGTCCTAGACTAAAAATCAAATCTGTGTCCAGAAGAATCCAAGTCAAATCAAGGCCAACCTGCTATGTTCACCAATATGGCATTGTTCACATCGCTATACAGTATGTCATGTAAGATTTGTTGCTGACACGTCATCTACACTTCAGTTTGACCAGAAGGAGAAGACAACATTTCTTGGCACCAGAAAAGACTACTGGGATTATTTCAGCGACTGTCTGGCCAAGATCAAAGGCGCCAACGATGGTATCCGCTTTGTCAAATCCATCCCAGAGGTATGGAGATTAGCACTTTTACAAGTCAATTATAAGGATTGTCAACTGTTATTACACAACGTTTAGTAGTAATTCATATGTAATGTTGTTGTTTTTTGCCACCGTTTTATAGGTCCCAGCAAACACTGTCACCATTTCTGTTTAACCTCTATCTGAAGTTATGTATAATATTACAGTTGTGGGTCTTATTGTTTTTTTACCTAATGTGAAATAATGAAGGAACAAATAAACTTGATCTACAAATCATGTACCAAATCCACTCAGACACATATTTCACAACAGTGATTCAAGGGATTGAAAACGACCTGATCGCTAATACTCCTGACATTGCAACTGTCATGGATTGCTTAATTAACGTATATGCATTCAGTTCTCTGTCTCGCTGATAACTGCCAAAATAAAGTAAACACTTGAGTAATTGAGCGATTTAAAAAAGTATATTGAAAGCAGGTTCTTCCACACAGGTGTGGTTCCTGATTTAATTAAGCAATTAACATCCCATCATGCGTAGCGTCATGTATAAAAATGCCCAGTTACCTATTTATTTTGGCTACCATGGCAAGAAGAAGAGATATCAGTGACTTTGAAAAATGGGTCTCAAATGAGCATACGGGGTTAAAGTGTGTGACAGTCACCAGATCTCAACCCAATTGAACCTTTATGGGAGATTCTGTTTTCCACCACCGTCAACAAAACACTAAATTATGGAATTTATTGTGGAAGAATGGTGTCGCATCCCTCCAATAGAGTTCCAGACACTTGTGGAATCTATGCCAATTTGCATTTAAGCTGTTCTGGCGGCTCGTGGTGGCCCAACACCCTATTAAGACACTTTATGTTGGTGTTTCCTTTATTTTGACAGTTACCTGTAGTAATAAGGACATGGGAGAATTTGGCATTCTGCTGGGTGGTGGACACTAGCCACGAAACACAAATACTCTTTGTAAGCAGGATCTACACAACAGATGTTGTTGAATATGGATGAATGATTATAAACCACTTTTGAGGAATTAAAATGTCTGACAAACGTTGATTTGAACTATCCTTTTAACGGACATGTTCAAGAAGCACATATGCTCATTTTAGGCCTCATTGGTGCTGCAGATGAACAGCTATCACATATATTTGCTGTACAGCACTGTGAATATGTTATTTACTTTCCCGTTCCAGCTGAAGACATCTCTGGGGAAGGGCAGGGCTTTCATTCGCTATTCCCTGGTGCACCAACGACTAGCCGACACGCTGCAGCAGTGTCTGATGAACCAAAGGGTAACCAGGTAAAACTCAACCCGGCACAGGATTTACAGAGGTCATGGGTTAAAACCCCTGAGGCAAAGAGGGGTTCATCTCTCTAATACGTTTCACACTTGGGAATGGCAAAGTGAGGAGAAAATCTCAAACCTGACACCACTTCTGGAACAGTTTTAGGGGTTGAACATGGATGCGTAGGGTCAAATTTGGGGAACATAATGATGTTTGGCTAAATTAAGGGACTGTTAAATGTTTTGGTTGAAGTGACAGTTCATTAGACATAGACTACTATTCTGAGATTTGGACTGATCTGACGGTAAGTTTATTGTTTCAAGTTAACATCATTTCCTTTAATTTCTCTTCCCTTGCGGGGTTTTACTTCTAGAAACCCATTTCTCTGTTCCTCAGGTGAGTAAAAAGAGGTTAGGTTACTGGAAGCAGTATCCAGTGGGTTTGAGGGGTTTATATGTTTTCAGATGCAGTCAAGATATATTGTACAGATCTGCTTCTCGAAAAGTTGCTTCTCCCTTCGTAAAGAGTCGTGTCTGTATGCTCGATGTACTTGTGAATTTTCTATGTGCGTTTACAAAAGGGATGTCCATTTTTCATATATGCACTGTACTTTTTGTGAGGTAATTGAATATAACGAACAGGCTAAGTATATTAGTGAAGGTATTTCTATGTGAATGTGTGTGTTTCTCCTTTCATTCTATCAATATGCTTATCTTCTTCTCTGTGCAGTGACTGGTACTATACTCGCAGCCCCTTGCTGAAGTCTCACCTCAGTGTTGACATCACAAGTCACCTGTATGAGCTCAACGAGGTCCAGTTTGACGTGGCCTCCAGGGGTCATGACCTTGACTCGTCTTGGCCCACCTTCGCAAGGTAACCGATCACCAAGACAGAGTGGTTTATAATACATCCCATTCTCCAGGTGCTGTGCATTGGATTGAGGAATTGACGTAGATTAAAACGATACTTGGTGACGTCACCTCATCACGTGTGTTCTGATCTCCAGGAGGACACTGGGCATGCCCAACTCACCTGGCCACATGTGGAAACCACCCAGTCGCAGCTCTAGCATCAACAGTCTGGCTAGCACCTACTCACAGGTAATGACACAGTCAGCCCTCCTCCTCAAAGCTTTTATTCTGCTGGCACTAATATGGTTCTATTATGAACTGGTCATATCTTAACATATTGCTAGTCATATTGCTAAGATTATACCATAATGAAACGTAAAACCATAAAATGAGTGGTGTCATCTGCACTAAATCTAACACTCTCTTTCCCCAACCCCCTAAACCACCGCAGCAGGCTCATGAGTTCCTTGGCAGCCCTGACAATGGCCCAAGCATTCTGAGCGAGTTGAACGAGTTGTTGCCTTCCAGCGTAGAGGTGAGTATGTTGGACGAGCTCCGCCTGGAGCTGGACCAGTCAGAGCTGAAGCAGCGGGAGCTCCTGGACAGGGTACAGCAGATGGGGGAGGAGGGTGCTGAGCTCAGGAGTGTGGTGGTGGAGCTACAGAGGCAGCTGGACGTGTCGCTGACCGCCCAGGAGAAACAGCAGGGTATGCAAGGGACCCTGAAAGACCTGGAGGCACGGGAGGAGGCCTTGTCCTGCGAGCTGGAGTCCCTGAGGGCCGGGGAGAGGGCCAGGGAGACCGAAAATCGCCACCTTCAGGAGAAGCTGGCAGCCGCAGAGGTGAAGAACGTAGAACTAATGGCCAAACTGGATGGCGTGTTGGATGAGAAGGGCCAGCAGGTGACTAGCTACTTTGACTCAGCACAGAAGATCCATGAGCTACTGGACAGACTGAAGGAGGCTGAGAGGGGGAAGATAGAGGCTCTGGCAGAGGGAGAGGATAGGAGGAGACAGGCCGACAGGCTGGCAGATGAGCTAAGGGTCAAAGAGGTGGCAGAAAAAAAGGATGAGGCCAAGCTCGAGTCGCTGTCAAAATCCATTGCAGAGGGGAACGCTAAGTTTGCGGAGTGTGCAGAGGAGCAGCGTAATGCCATTGACAAGCTCCAAGGGGCATTGACTTTGAGAGAGAAGGAGGTCAACAACCTGCAGAGGCAGCTGCAGGACCTCAAGAGTGTTCTGGAAGAGATGGAGAGACAAGCAGAGGAGGCCAGAAACAGAGCAGAGGAGGAGAAAGAGGAGATCCAGGAAAGCATAGGCAGTCTGAAAGAGGCCATGGAGGTGGAACTACTCTACCTGAAGGAGCAGTTGAAGAGCAGAGAGGCGGAGCTGCTCTCCAGCATACAGAGGCTTCAGCACCTGGAGGTCCAGAGCCATGGCCTGACAACGGAGAGGGACATCCTGAGCGCCAACCTCTCCAAGCTGGAATCCAGCATCAGGGAGCAGGCCAATAAAATCGAAGAGTACAAGACTCAGTGCACCAACCTGATGGAGCTGAATGGGAAGTTGCTTGACACAGTGAAGAGGAATGAGGAGCTGAAGAAGGACCTGGCAGAGAGCCGGGCAGCCCTGGAGGGTGAGGTGGCTGCTCTGAGGGCGTCTGACAAGCACCTGAGGGGCCAGCTGGACGACGCCAAGGTAACAGTGGATGAGAAGGACAGGAAGTTGCGTGAGGAGAACCGGGCCTTGGACGAGAGTTTACAGAGGGCGGCCATGGCCGCCGCGGTCTCAGATGCCTCTACCAAACGGCTGGAGCAGGAGAACCAAGACCTGAGGGAGGAGCAGGCTACGGTGAGGGCGGCGCTGAGCTCCATGCAGGAGGAACTGAAGTCCATCCACGGGCAGATCGGAGAGCTGGAGAAGAGCTTGGGGGCATCCCGCAGGAGCGAGGCCAGCCTGCAGGAGCAGCTCAAAGACAGGAAGGCCCAGCTAGAGAACAAGGAGAGGTGCTGTGCAGAGCTCCAGGCCAGGGTGGAGGCCCTGGAGGCCAGAGGAAGGGCACTGGAAAAGGCTAAGGCAGATGCAGAAAATGCCTGTGCCAAAAAGACAAAGCTGATAGAGAGGGTCACCACTGAGAAACAGACTGTGGAGAGAACACAGCTACAGAGAAGCTCTGCCCAGGCCAAGGAGAGCCAGGAGGTAGCCGCCAAACTGACTATGGTGGAGGGCCAACTGGAAGTGAACATGAAAGAGGTGTCCAGGTTCCAGGCAGAAGTGATGGATTTGAGAGTGCAGCTGAAGACCTCTGGGGAGGACAGAATGAGGAGCCAGGCCCAGCTGGAGGTGATGGAGGCCCAGAAAGACGCACTCAGGACCCTAACAGAGCAGCTCAAAGCCCAGACCGAGGCACTTAACCAGAGGCACGTGGCCGAGCTCCTGCAGTGCAAAGAGAGGGAAGAGGCTCTGAGCAGGGAGCGTGACCAGGAGGCAGCCACCCGGTCCGAGTCGGCTGCCGCAGAGGCCTCCGTCAGGGGAGAGCTGGCTACGCTAAAGGCGCAAAATGAGAGGCTGGCCATGGAGAATGCTGAGATACGTGAAGGCCTCCACCGGGCCAATACAGAGATGGCAGAGCTTGGGATGACTATCTGTAGACTGACAGCAGAAAGGGAGGAGGCCAAGGAAGGCTGGGCGGGGGAGGCAGACAGGATAGGGAAACTGGAGGAGAGAACTTCCGGGGAGGTGGAGCGGCTGGAGGCCTGCATGGCTGCCATGCGCCAGGAGAACACCAGCCTAAGAGAGGAACTGAGGATGACAGAGAACCTTCCGGGAGCCATGCTGGAGCTGCAGGACAAGCTGGAGAAGGCAGAGGGCCAGGTGAGGAGTCTCCAGGACTCCAGTCTGGAGGAGATGGAGGCGGTCAAGTTCCAGATGAGCTCCGAGAGCATGAATCATCAGAACCAGATCAAGGTGAGTCTGGCTGGAGTTCTGTCAAAAGCCTGTGACAGGTGGGAAATTATTGTGATTAATTAGACAATTAATTACTGTGTGTGATTCACAACACATTTACCTCTTTATTAAACAGTGTGCTTTTGCTGTGCAGGAGCTGCAGAATTCTCCTCACTTTCATGTTTTTGAATGACCGATTGGCACAATTTGAACACTTGTATGTTTTGCTCTCTATCCAGAGTCTGAAAGATGAGGTGGGGAAATTGAGGGTCCAGCTGCCTAAAGAGCAGGAGAAGGTGTCTAGTCTGGAGGCCAAAATCTTTGAGATAGAGGTCTGTATCTCCACCTCTTTCATTTTTCACATATGACAGAGAACATTATAATAGACACAGGGCTCTATTTTAACAACTCTAATGCAATGGTAAATCTTAGTGCTGGCTGTAGCGTTATAGGTTGGGGGGGGGGGGGGGGGGGTTATAATAGACACAGGGCTCTATTTTAACAACTCTAATGCAATGGTAAATCTTAGTGCTGGCTGTAGCGTTATAGGTTGGGGNAGAATTATGGGCGGAGAAGTTGGCGGTGGCGTGAAAGGGCTGGGTTTTGATGAATAAACAAGTTGTGTGTGTTGAGGATTCTCCCCTCTCTGGCCAGTCAGAACATGCTCCATGGCTAAATATGTGGTTGCTTCAAGTTGTGTATTTACGGTATTTTATGTATGGCGTTGCCATCAACTCCAATTAGAATGTTAGTCCGTTATAGCCCAGTTTGTTAAATTCACTAGGATATTGATTAGACCCAAAAAGACAGTGTATAATTTTATTCAAATTCTAATAAAAACGAAACAACAACTTGTTTTAAGTATGTTATGTCTAACTACAGTTACAGGCACCATAATTGCTCCCCAAGGGCGTATAATACAGACAAGGCAACTTAGAKTATGGAAGGTTTTACACACATCCAAACTTTTCACTGGAGCTGGATAAAGATCCAATATAAAGAGAAAGGGGGAATGTCCACTCACCGTTATACTGCTGGCAAATATAATGTTTTAATAAACATCATGGAACCATCTTATGGATCATATTTGCACTCCTCCGGAAATAGCAGACGAATTTGCATCGCTTCCGAGCCATGTACGTTCTCACCATAAACCCATGGACGGTGAGTCTTTCTAATAAGTTTTTTTTAAAAATCAAATTAAACAAAAAACAATCAATCCATTTTTTAAACCAACAATATTTCTAAATAGGAACGGGTTCGAAGCATGATATCATAAATCGCTTCTCTCGTTCCATGGCACTGTGTGCACACGTAGTCCTAAATGTCTTAACGCATAACATTGAATGCACCAATTTGTAAGTCGCTCTGGATAAGAGCGTCTGCTAAATGACTTAAATGTAAATGTAAATAACATTCACACGTCTATATAAAATGCTAGGCTCCTGTCAATTGTATTGTTACCTTCAGTACGAGTTAAAAGACACACCTGCTCATTCAAGGGTTTTTCTTTATTTTTACTATTTTCTACTTTGTAGAGTAATAGTGAAGACATCAAAACTATGACATAACACATATGGAATCATGTAGTAACCAAAAAAGTGTTAAACAAATAAAAATATATTTTATATTTGAGATTCTTCAAAGTAGCCACCCTTTGCCTTGATGACAGCTTTGCACACTCTTGGCATTCTCTCAACCAGCTTCACGAAGAAGGCTTTTCCAACAGTCTTGAAGGAGTTCCCACATATGCTGASCACTTGTTGGKTGCTTTTCCTTCACTTTGCGGTCCAACTCATCCCAAACCATCTCAATTGGGTTTGTGGAGTTCGGGGGATTGTGGAGGCCAGGTCATCTGAAGGAGCACTACATCACTCTCCTTCTTAGTCAAATAACTCTTACACAGCCTGGAGTTGTGTTTTGGGTCATTGTCCTGTTGAAAAACAAATGATAGTCCCACTAAGCGCAAACCAGATGGGATGGCGTATCGCTGCAGAATGCTGTGGTAGCCATGCTTGTGGCTGCCTTGAATTCTAAATAAATCACAGACAGTGTCATCAGCAAAGTACCATCACACATCCTCCTCCATGCTTCACGGTGGGAACCACACAAGGTGAGATCATCCGTTCACCTACTCTGCGTCTCACAAAGACAGAGGTTAGAACCAAAAATCTCAAATTTGTACTCATCGGACCAAAGGACAGATTACCACCGGTTTTATGTCCATTGCTCGTGTTTCTTGGCCCAAGTAAGTCGCTTCTTGTTGTTGGTGTCCTTTAATAGTGGTTTCTTTGCAGCAGGTCGACCATGAAGGCCTGATTCACGCAGTCTCCTCTGAACAGTTGATGTTGAGATGTGTCTGTTACTTGAACTCCGTGAAGCATTTATTTAGGATGCAATCTAAGGTGCAGTTAACTCTAATGAACTTATCCTCTGCAGCAGAGGTAACTCTGGGACTTCCTTTCCTGTGGCGGTCCTCATGAGAGACAGTTTCATCATGTCGCTTGATGGTTTTGCGACTGCACTTGAAGAAACTTGAAAAGTTCTTGACATTTTCCGTATTGACTGACCTTCATGCCATAAAGTAAAGATGGACTGTCGTTTCTCTTTGCTTATTTGAGCTGTTCTTGCCATAATATGGACTTGGTCTTTTACCAAATAGGGCTAGCTTTTGTATACCACACCTACCTTGTCACAACACAACTGATTGGCTCAAACGCATTAAGAATGAAAGAAATTCCACAAATTAACTTTTAACATGGCACACCTGTTAATTTTAATGCATTCCAGGTGACTACCTCATGAAGCTGGTTGAGAGAATACCAAGATTGTGCAAAGCTGTCATCAAGGCAAAGGGTGGCTACTTTGAAGAATCTAAAATATATTTAGATTTGTTTAACACTTTTGTTACTTCATGATTTCATATGTTATTTTATAGTACTGTTGTCTTCACTATTATTCTACAATGTAGAAAATAATAAAATAAAGAAAAACCTTGGAATGAGTAGGTGTGTCCAAACTTTGACTGGTACTGTATGTGTGAGGCAGATTCTCCCAAAAATCTGCTTTGGCATTATAGGAGGACTGAATAGTTTGGAGGAGCGTATCTTTTGCAATCGGACGAGGGTAGCTCTTTGAAAATGGGAATGGATAGCCTACTTGAACAAGAAAAATGCAGGTATGTGAATAATGAAAAAGCATGAGGACAAAAACCTCAAATGTTTCAAAGCACTCTGTTGACCATTTAAAACCTCTTTATTCATAAGCTACTTTTAATATCGCAATGCTACTAAACCAGCCTTGATTAAGGGSAAGGTAGACTATGCTTGTTTTTAAATTAAATAGTTTTTTATAAACACGATTCCCTGTCACAAAAGACGCATCTCTCCTTCCATGGACACTGTGCATCATGGCTGGATAGTCTGCGCTTCCTCTCTCAAAATCCATTCCATTATCAACTGCGTTACCGTTAAGATGTGGTTTTTGTGGGTCTTAAAACTTCCCATTAGTACTGCATGAAATTGTCACTTTTGTGCTTGTTTTTAAGGCAACATCTCAAATATTGACACCCCTCCCACCTCGGCGCAAGCGATCTGATGTTAGACAGGCGAATTGCCGAACCTGGCGTTAGGGCTGTAAAATGCCAGTGCTGCAGTTTTTACATGACGAAATTGCAAACTAACGTGCGTTTGACGTAGCACCAGACGAAAAAATGAAACCACAGTCTTCAATCCCTTATCAAGATAGACCACTTTAGGATACACTGGCGCAGAACAACTGATTGGCTAAATGGCATGTCTGTTTAGCAGCTGACACTGAAATAGCTGAAAGAAAGAATCGGTAAGAGGAATGTGTGAAAGACCATATTGTGTGTAGAAGGAGAGAGTGGATGACGAAGCCAGCCGTGGCACATTCATCTTGTCTGCCCTGGCAAAAGTTTTTACGTTTTCATTAGAGAGGCATAGGAATGAATATGAGAAAGGGAAAAAGGGAAAAGGTATAAATACGAAAAGGGGGCGAGAGGAGCAGGGCTGCACACACCTGACTGGGTTAATGAATACCCCGAAGATTAGATTAGCTCAGTGTTCATAAACCGAGGATGATAAAACTGAGGGCAGGGTGGTGTGAATCTCCTTCCTCTCCCTGCGTAGAGAGGATGTGACACGTTGAAATGAGTCTGCCTGTACTATAATACTTTGCTATGATAATTGAGTGAAGGAGAGAGTTAATTTACAAAGCATCGCTCTTCTTAATCCTTTGTCTGTATTTAAAGGGATCAACAGTTAATCTGTTCACGAAAGCTTTTTGGTTCTTTAAAAAAAAAAAACGAGTCTATGTTATGATTATGTTTGATGAAGGGGGTGAATGAGGAGTACTCACGGCTGATTGGAGAGAAGGATGCTCACGTCACAAAGTCGGAAGCCGCTATTCGTCAGAGTGAGGGAGAGATTCAGCGACTGAGCGACTCTGTCACCAGGTATGGCTATAACCCCCCTTCCATTTACCTCTGACATACTGGCAGTGTTCATGTCATACAAAAGAGTGACTAAAATATTAGTCAAACTCCTGTTTTCTAATGGCAATTGACGAAACTATAACTGACTAAATAACCACAGAAAAACTATAACTAAACAAAATGATTTTACATTTCAGTTGACTAAAACGAAACGAGACAAAATTATCTTTGTGAATATAATCAGATTACTAAGTGGACTGGATAATTTTTTTTTGAGAGATTATGCTTTTCAATGATAATAAGCACAAGCTAACCAGTCACCATCAGCCTTCTACTTAGCTACCTTTTGCCTGGTTAAGAAACCCAAGCTGCTTTACAAAATAAAAAACAATAGCAGCATTGAGTTTAATAGTAAAACAAGTCTAGCTATGTTTTTCTCTCCCTTGAGCATAGATAAGTAGGCAGTCTTTAAATTTGTAGTCTTGCTCAACCCTCCCACTTTCCTCACTGCATTTCATAGCRAGGTTATGTAGCCAACATGGCCAAGTCTCCCTCTTTTCCTGGTAGAAAACGGCTTGATTCTAGCCCTTACCGTTCAAAAGATATGACCCATTATACGTTTGTGATTTCTATTGTGCGTTGGCGGCCGCCTCTTAAATTTCATGAAGCATATCTCGGGCRGTTCTAAAACTGGGTTACTTGCGGACCGGACCTTTAACCACTGGTTGACAACATTTTGTGACCACCACAGCCCTAATGAGGTGACATGAGTAAACAAGGTGTAGCCTAAACAGTTTAGGCCTAAACAGTTTAGGCTACACCTTGTTCAGTCATGTCACCTCATTAGTAGGGCTGTGGCAGTCACAAAATGTTGTCAACCAGTGATTGTCAAACAAATAACTGCTTGTCTCACGGTAATTGACCGTTAATAGCCTACAAGCCACTGATGCAGACCTTTTGGAACATCTACATTTTAAAAAGTCTAATAAATCCATTTAATATAGTCTACACCAAGGAGGAYCAAAGTATGGCCCGTGGGACGTATCCGGCCCGCCGGGCACTTCAAAATATCTATATTTTTTTACCCCTTTTTTCTCCCAAAATTCGTGGTATCCAATTGGTAGTTACAGTCTTGTCCCATCGCTGCAACTTCCGTACGGACATGGGAGAGGCGAAGGTCGAGATCAGTGCGTCCTCCGAAACARGACCCAGCCAAGCCGCACTGCTTCTTGACACAATGSCCTCTTAACCCGGAAGCTAGCCAGACCAATATATCWGAGGAAACTCTGTACACCTGGRGACCGTATCAGCGTGCATGCGCCCGGCCCGCCACAGGAGTCGCTATAGAGCGTGATGGGACAAGGAAATCTCGGCCTGCCGCCGRCTCATGGGTCTCCCAGTCACTGCCAGCTGTGACACAGCCCGGGATCGAACCCGGGTCTGTAGTGATGTCTCAAGCACTGAGATGTAGTGTCTTAGACCACTTCGCCACTTAGGAGGCCCCCGCAAATAGATTTTAACAAACAATTCATCCCCCCAAAAAATGTGTCCCTTCATTGAATTTCAAAATCCCAATGTGGCCCTTGAGCCAAAAAGTTTGCCCACCCCTGGACTACACCATCACAATAAATCCATTCTTTATTTTCGACAGGTCTAAAGAAACATGATATGAACAAAATGTAGTCTTATTTCAGAAGAACAGAATAGCTTACTGAGTTGTCCTTATGTTAGGCCCTGATATGGCTATACCATATGGCTGTGGGCTACACTAGTTCATTTAGCAGACGAGATTTGCAGAGAATTCTGCGGCATWATTTTATTTTATTTCATAGTATGAAGAAACAATTGAACATAGCTTCATAAAATATAAAGGATATTTTCTCCAAATGATTTCAAAGAAAGTGAGCACATGCGGCTATTCTGTGGAGGGTTTAACAAATAAACTGGTCCTCTTATATGCTTAATTTAGAGTTATTTATGCAACTTAAGTTGTGATACAAACGTAGGGCTATATGTTTTTATTTTTAATACATTCTAAGGCTGCATGACGGGACTCTAATGGTGATTTGAAAAAAAGTTGCATGAAAGGCATGAGCTCTGATTTCGTTTTTTGTTCAAGCTGCACACACTTCATCAGTCTCTCATTCACAATTTGACAAGCACTTGATAATATTCTCACCAGACCTCGAATTTCCGAATTTCCAAATTATTAAGACTAGACTAAATCTGTGCCAAAATGAACACTGCCTACCGGTATACTATTATACCCCAAACAGAAAACAACCTCTCCATTTAGATTAACTAAGTAGTCCCTGTCTCTAAGATCTATATATATATATATATATATATATATAGATAGATAGATAGAATGGACAAGACAACTCTGAGTCAAAGATGATGCAGTCACAACTATGTAATCGTACACTCTCCCTCTTCCATTCTCTTAATCCCTTTCACTCCCTTCTAATCGCTCCCCCATTGAGTGCCGAGGAGGCTCTCTTGGCGGTCCAGGCGGCGCGTGAGGAGTTGAAGAAGAAATTGGAGCAGGCCGAGGTTGACAAGCATAGTCAATACCTCAGGACGACAGCAGAGATCGACGACCTCTACCGAACCAAGAGCACGCTGGAGGAGCGCCTCATCGAACTAATCAAGTACGCCCTAAGCCTTCCATCCTCCTCTGCACCTGCCCTGAGCCATGGGAGGAAAGAGAAAAAGTGACAGCTGCATCTTTTGATCTGTAGAGGGGGAGGAGCTTTGTTTAGGAACTTGAAAGGGTGTTGATGACTTGTTTTRCCCCTTTGTTTGGGTGATCATGATAGCATGTTATGTCTGGGTTCTGCCCTCTTAGCTGAGCCCTGGGGGACGTGTGTATTCTGAGGTTGCTCTCCCATAGCAAACACAGTTTGGGTCTTTGATATGCCATGTCACCACTGACAGTCTCATCTGACGAGAAGGAGGGAGGGAAAGGAAAGAGATGGATGGATGGGGAAAAAGGGTATAAAAAAGTGACACAGAGGAGGGTGACAAAGAAATAAGTTGTTTGAAGACAGATAGAAACCAATTCGGAATTCCAAATCAACCGCGAGGCACTTCTGTAGGTGTAAAACAATTGGTTAGGTGTATCCAATATACAGCTAAAAGGGCAAGATGAAAGAACTACTGTACTGTATGGATTATACATATCCGATCCGTTGAACTCTACTGTACACAAAGTGCCTAGGATTAGTCGATTTGGAATTCAGAAAGTCTATGATATCAAGGAGAAAGAGAGTGAGAGGGGGATTTCAAGAGAGAGACGAATGAAGAGAAAGCAACAGCTCTCGTCTGCTTATGTTTTGGCAGTAATTGATGCTCTCTCTCTCTCTCTCTTTGTCTCAGCTATTCACATAGCTCTTATCCCCAGTAGGGGATAAAACACAATTCCAGCGCCCCTGGGGTGTCCTTAAACCACTTCAGTGCTTTTATTTCAATTCAATTCGCTTTATTGGCATGACGTAACAATGTACATATTGCCAAAGCTTATTTTGGATATTTACAATAAAAAAATAAAAATGAGAATCAAAATTGACAACAGTAACAACATTATTTACCGTCTTCATTTACGCTTTCACTTTTTCCTATTCCTTACTGCTCATTGGCAGAAAGATGTACTCCAGAACAGGGGGTCATTGGAAAGTGCATGTAGAATTAGATTAGGACAATATAAACAGAATAGCATGAGTAATGATTATGTCGTCCTCAAATACCCACAAACCATACAAATGTATGATTCACTCGTTACGAAGTAACCATGCCTGAAAGAAGCTAACTGAGCAGATAATTGCCATACTCTGTCACTCTCTGATGAACAGAYGGGAACAACCAGACCTGTATAACCATGTTATTTTTTGGCAGCAGGTCCTGCGCTCTAACCCCCCACCTGTGTATGTGTGTGTGTACCCGTGTGTGTTCGTGACCTTTTGGGTGCTTTGTACTTCGATGCTGGATCCAAACATTCAAAATGTATTCACAGTGTGTGTATGTGCTCCGGCAGGGACAAGGACATTCTGTGGCAGAAGTCCGATGCTCTGGAGTTTGAGCAGAAGCTGCGTGCAGAGGAACGCTGGTTGCAGGACAAGGAGGCCACCCACTGCCTGGGCTGCCAGGGCCATTTCACCTGGTGGCTGCGCCGACACCACTGCAGGTAGGCACTGAGAGGGCACTGACTCACCAAATGGCCATATTACGTCATGTTACGGGAACCGTAGACAAAGTGTTAATAGCTATTAGAGCGTCGGTGGCTTTCTTTTCTTATCGTGACTTCAATAGACTATGGTCTGACTGGTAATGATTGAAAACATTGTGATACACCTATACACCAGTGGAGGCTCCTCATAGGAGGAAGGGGAGGACCATCCTCCTCAGGAATTTTCAGATTTTTTTTTTTWAAACATTCAAAAAGTTATCCTTTTTAGATGAAACTATACTAAATATAATCACGTCACCAAATAATTGATTGATTAAAACATACTATTTTGCCAAGAAATGTCTACAGTAGCCTCAACAGCACTCTGTAGGGTAGCACCATGGTGTAGCCGGAGGACAACTAGCTTCCGTCCACCTCTGGGTACATTGACTTCAATACAAATCTCACCCCCTTCCATAGACTAACACAGTAATTATGACAACTTCCGGAGGATGTCCTCCAACCTATCAGAGCTCTTGCAGCATGAACTGACATGTTGTCCGCCCAATCAAACAATCAGAAAATGAATCTAGTACTGAAAGTATAAGATACAGCTAGCTAGCACTGCAGTTTGATTGGGTGGACAAATGAATTCCTTCCAAAATGAAGGACAAGCAAGAGAGAGAGATTTAATCTTTTTACTTTCAGTTTCACTTAGCTAGCAAATGCAGCTAGCTACTTTACCCTACTCAAACAGAGGGATGCTATGTTAGCTAGTTGGCTATGACTATCCAACACAACACTGGAACTCTTCCAAGMCAATGTAAGCTTTTGGTTTTACAAATGTATTGCCACTGTAGCCTGCCGGTGTAAGTACCTAACTGCTTACTGACTGTACACTGTAACYTTATTAGTTATGTTGACTATGACGTTACTTTAGCTAATATGGTGACAACGATGTAGGCTGTGTGTAGCAGTTTGTCTTAGAAAGGTTTTTTTGCCTGGTCACATACTGCTAATGTGTTGTGCATTAATGTCCACAAGCGACGAAGGGAAAATATGAGAGGAGGAGAGGACATAGATGCGAGAAGGAATAAAACGTGGCTGTTATGAAAGTGAACTGTATTTAGGTGTGATCAGGGGTATATTCATTCCACTGATTTTAAACGGGATAAACATARCTGAATTTGTCCAATAGAAACTCTCGTTTGCAACGATTGGACTAATTATCACACCCTTTATCAGCTAGATGCAGGCAAGAGTGTGCAAGGCGGTATTGAATGTGTCACTGTCTGTCCATGTGTCACTGTCTGTCACCTCAAATTCTACTCTCGACCTGTGTGAACCTACATTGTAAACTTTCATTCATAGGCTATGTTGTAGCAACCTCATGATGGGTATAGGGAAAATTAGAGTATCATGTACTAGCCTAAACCTATCGCTGTGAATGGAATATGAATGACAGTCATCCAATATGCTGTACTAGAAATAAGGCCATGCTGATAATTTTTTTTGTCCTCCCTCATCTTAAACGTCACTGACCGCCACTGTTATACACATTTGTAAACAGGCCATTTTACATAGTGGTTACAATGGACAGAGGTGGTGAATCTGGCGATATTGCCAGGATGGTTGATTGAGTATATCGGCTAATAATTCCAAGGTCTCAATTATATTGGACTTTCAGGCAATTCAGTATTTGAATTAGCATTTTAGTAATTTAACTCCTGAATTGAATGAATGCTCCACAGTGATACAGTACTAGACTCTCTTCTTGTTTCAGGCTGTGTGGACGCATCTTCTGCTACTACTGCAGTAACAACTTTGTGATGACCAAGCACAGTGGGAAGAAGGAGCGTTGCTGTAGGGAGTGTTACACCCAACATAGAGCCGTGGTGGAGAGGTTCACAGAGGCTGAGCTGAGTCCCTCCGACACCCAGCCGCCTGGAATTGGGCCTCACTCACTCCCCGAACCAGCCCCCTACAAACCTACTCCCAGGGTTACAGGTGAGATATAGATGGTCACACGTATGCACACGCAAATACACGCACACACTCCTAGTATGCGCACTCAAAAACCCACAAATACATGGTCACGCACACACTTGCAAAGGCCTTTTTCAAACACTCAGTCGAAAGGGACACGTATTTAAGCAAACCCCCATTAYACAATTTGATTTGAAAAACACAATTTGTCACAATTACTCTGGCCTTCTTTCAAGGTTGGTGAAGTGGTTTTGTGTTGAATAGGGAAGTCGTAACAGGTACTGAAACGAGCATCCTCTGTACCCTGTGGAATAAGAACAGAAACCTTCTGGTATTCCTAACCATTCTAGTAGTATACTTCCATTATCTTGTTCTAAGCAAAAGGGCGAAGGGTGGTAGGTGCCACCTCAATTCAACTTTCTTAATCTCCCTTCTGCTTTACTGCTTTCATTAACAAACATGGCAAAAACCACAGCGGAGGTTGCTTGGCAAACATCTGCCTCGTTTTTGTCACATCATTTTACTGGGAAGGGAAAATGTACGGCTACTACATATTTCAAGAAATCTTTATATTCCTCAAAAGGTAAGTTCTGTTGTGGACGTTTTATAGAACAGCAAAGCCCAATGACGTGCGTCTTCATCACACATTTCAAATCTGACAGACGGGATAAGATAAGAAGTTCAAAGAGAGAGGCTAGTAAAAACATCGAGAGATACTATACGATTAGAAAAGTTAAAAATGATGTAAAACATCACAGCACAATAGAAAAATATATGGCCTATGGAAACCAAACGAGGGGGGTCTATGGTGATAGGTGGGATGGGCTGAGAGTGGCTGAGGGGGTGGGATTAAAGAGCTTATGTTTGGTAATGTGTTATTGTTATGTGACTGCTATATATAAAAGTACCATGTATGCAAAATGTCTATGTAAAATGTGTATGTAAAATGTATGTACAGTACCAGTCAAAAGTTTGGACACACCAATGGTTTTTCCTTATTTTTACTATTTTCTACATTGTAGAATAATAGTGAAGAAGACATCAAAACTAACACATATGGAATCATGTAGTAACTAAAAGAGTGTTAAACAAATCAAAATATAATTTAGATTTTAGTTTCTTSAAAGTAGCCACCCTTTGCCTTGATGACAGCTTTGCACACTCTTGGCATTTTCTCAACCAGCTTCACCTGGAATGCTTTTCCAACAGTCTTGAAGAAGTTCCCACATATGCTGAGCACGTGTTGGCTGCTTTTCCTTCACTCTGTGATCCAACTCATCCCAAACCATCTCAATTGGGTTGACGTCAGGTAATTGTGGTGGCCAGGTCATCTGATGCAGCACTCCATCACTCTCCTTCTTGGTCAAATAGCCCTTACACAGCCTGGAGGTGTGTTTTGGGTCATTGTCCTGACGAAAACAAATGATAGTCCCAGTAAGAACAAACCAGATGGGATTGTGTATCGCTGCAGAATGCTGTGGTAGCCATGCTGGTTAAGTGTGCCTTGAATTCTAAATAAATCACAGACAGTGTCACCAGCAAAGCAACCCCACACTGTCAGACTTCCTCCATGCTTCACGGTGGGAACCACACATGCGGAGATCATCCGTTCGCCTACTCTGAGTCTCACAAAGACACGGCAGTTGAAACGAAAAATCTCAAATTTGGACTCATCAGACCAAAGGACAGATTTCCACCGGTCTAATGTCCATTGCTCGTGTTTCTTGGCCCAAGAAAGTCTCTTCTTATTGGTGTCCTTTAGTAGTGGTTTCTTTACTGCAATTCGACCATGAACGCTTGATTCACGCAGTCTACTCTGAACAGTTGATGTTGAGATGTGTCTGTTACTTGAACTCTGTGAAGCATTAATTTGGGCTGCAATTTCTGAGGCTGGTAACTCTAATGAACTTATCCTCTACAGCAGAGGTAATTGTGGGTCTTCCATTCCTGTGGTGGTTCTCATGAGAGCCAGTTTCATCATAGCGCTTGATTTTTTTTGCGACTGCACTTGAAGAAACGTTAAAAGTTCTTGAAATGTTCTATATTGACTGACCTTCATGTCTTAAAGTAATGGTGGAGTTTAATTTCTCTGCTTATTTGAGCTGTTCTTGCCATAATATAGACTTGGTCTTTTACCAAATAGGGCTATCTTCTTTATACCACCGCTACCTTGTCACAACACAACTGATTGGCTCAAACGCATTAAGAAGGAAAGGAATTCCTTAAATTAACTTTTAACATTGCACACCTGTTATTTGAAATGCATTCCAGGTGACTGCCTCATGAAGCTGGTTGAAAGAATGCCAAGAGTGTGCAAAGCTGTCATCAAGGCAAAGGGTTATTTTACACTTTTTTTGTTCGCTACGTGATTCCATAAGTGTTATTTCATAGTTTTGATGTCTTTGCTATTATTCTACAATGTAGAAAATAGTCCAAATAAAGAAAAACCCTGGAATGAGTAGGTGTGTCCAAACTTTTGACTGGTACTGTATATGTAGCAGAAAAGCTGCAAAAAATGTATGTATATATTTGTCCTCCGAAGGTGGATGGGGACTATTTATTTTTTTGTAAAAGAACATCAAGACAAAAGCCTTGGTGATCGCAATTTGCTGTACATGAAAACATAATGTGATCTCTATGGCCTTTCTATGTGTAAAACATGTATGACTGCCTGGGATAGAATGGGTATAGGTGTGACTTCCTGCTCCTGTTATGTCTTTAGGCAGCTCTTATAAAAGCTTTATTAGTGCATACATACAGGCTACAGTAAAGTGTTACAAGTACATGACTGGTTTGATCACCTGTTTCCTGTGCAGTGTCGGACCCCAGCGCCAAGACTGATGACGGGGCCTATGACATCATCACAGAGGAGGATGCGAACGGGATCTATGACAGCGACTCGCTGTCCCAAACCACAGGGGATTCACTGGAGGGGGAGCAGGACACACGGCCACCGGGGGCGCTAGACATGTGAGTGCAACCAGACATGGACAGATACCTAGCCAAATAAAAACACACACACACACACGCATGCGCCGATACACAAACGTGGGTACACACACACACACACACACAGCATTCCAAGTGCACAGTCGTGACAAACTCTGAGTAATGACAAGCTCTCTCTCAAATAGTCATGAAAATCTCTCGAAGACATGCACTCATTTCATGGCAAAAAGGTCAGTCCTTTTTAGGTCCTCCGGAGGAGGAGGACTCCGGGAATTCACTCCGGGTGAATTCCAATGGCATGCAGTGAACGTGCTTAGCTCGTACCACAGAATTCCCTCAAAGTAAGACTTTATTCACATTTTTCAATATTAAGAATTCCAAAGGTGTTGGCTTAACTTTTCGGGAAGAAACAACTAGGCTACACGTGGATGCCGTACAAGACATGCAGCACTCCAATGGATCCTGACGCTCTTGCAAGTATGATCAGAGTGATTGTCCGTGAGGAAATATCCTCCGCTGTCATCACCAAGCTGAGCCCAATCAACAACACACTAGTGAAACTTCAAACCAGGCTCACCAATTGTGACTCAAAGGGAAAAAGATCTCAAGGTTTCAACTACCGCCCTACACACCTGGCTGGAAACGGCGGAGAAGAACTATGACACATTGCTAGTCGCAAATAAGCTGCTGGAGGAAAAGACACCACAGCAGGAAATGTAATTTGAGAATAATCGGATTGGATCATGGAATCCAAAGATGGTAAACCGACAGCCTATGTAAGCACAGAGCTACAGAAACAGCAAGCTACCTACAACCAGGTGGGAGGACTACTGCGCAAAACTAACCTGAAGTACAGCGTTGTTCACCCGGTCGAAGCATCAACAACAAGAGCCACGCAAGCCTCGGAAGCAATGGAAGTCAAGCCAGTGCTGGATTCCCTCCCCCGACCATAATCTACTCAGCCTCACAGGCTTTCTGACCCCCCCCCCCCCCCCCCTCCTGTATTATCCCCTTAGCATTCAACTCCTGTCTGTCTTTGTGTGGGTGTTCAACCCACTTACTTTTTTACACCCACTTGACCCTCTTAGACGGGACCCACAAATAGAATGTCTCAGAGGGAGCTGAACAGTAATGAGCAAATTACTGTTCAAATTAGGATCTGTTGAATGGTTTATATTTGTCCCTTTTAAACAGTGACTGTACAAGCATGATTTGGTTTCACGTTTATGAGTTTTTATWTCACCGTTAATGATTTCATATGGTTTATTATCCCCACCCCTTTCTAGTCCAATAGAATGTATTTGGTATTTAGATTATGGGACAATATTAGAGGGAGCTCTGTGGATGGGCTATTTGTTCTTGTCATGCCAGTGCCCTGCAACTGGATGCATCGTTGTTGGAGTCTACAAGAAAGGGATGTTGTAAATATTACGAATATAATACAGCTGCAATGTAATCATGAATATTCCCTTTTTGGTGGGAAGTGGAGGGAAAGGGGGAGGTTTATATGGGTTGCGACCTGGGGAGACTCCTGGGAAATGTATATATTATTTTACATATTCTATGCTGGTTACTGAATACACATCTATTTACTTTTCAAGTTATCAGGGCTTTCTTGGGGTTTACAGGGCATGAATGAAAAAAGAAAATATACTACTTACAGTTGTTCTGATGTTATCAATAGGAAGTGGTAGACATTCCCATGTTCTAGGAAACTCATAAGAGTGATGGATGATATAAGCAAAATAGAAAACAACAACTTCAAGGTGGCTGCCTCCTCGACTGCTAGTAATGAAACAAAAGCAGTAAGGGACAGATCCCCCCCCCCCTCATAGAATGAACAAAAAATAATGTTTACGACTACAAATAGCAATAACTGTAGCGACCCTGTGTTTATGAACGTGGATATCGACTTTGTCACTTCAGCATGCTTTGGTGGCACAGTCGATGCCACACAGGGCTACGGGCCAGAAGGTTGACTAAAATATGTTTTGGGTCACAAACCCTAATAAAAAGCATGAGCTGGTGCACATCCAGAGAACATTATTTAGTGTAGAGGTGCTGACTAACGGTGAATAAACTGTAAGCTGTAAGTCGCACACTTCATATATATAACCTCCCAGTCATTTATTGGGTAAAAAAACACCACCGTTTCGGCATGACTGTGCCTTCTTCAGGGTCATTTCATGAATGCTTGAACTAGGTTATGTAGACAAACAGTACAATTAGTGCGACCAATGACAACAGTGAGGGTTGGGTGTGTCGTAATTGCTAGGTTGTGTCATGGTTCCTTCTGGCACCAGAGGGCGACAGAGAGGCCGTCCTAGAGACTTATTGGACTTATTCTTATTSTCTTATTTCATGATTGTGTCCCTGTTTTAAAAGAGGTGTGTTTTCTGTGGTCCTTTGCAGATCCTTGAATTGTTTATCGTGTGCGTTCCTTTCCTGAGTTTGAGACTTAGTGTTTGTTGTTCTTTCAAGTATACAGTGATCCTGCGGCTACCGTATATCAGTAAAGTATTATGTTTATCCTTAAGCACTGATTCCTCGTCTGGTCTCTTCTCTGCGCCTGGGTCCAACCTAACCACGTCACAGGTTGAGCAGAATGAATTGAGCAAAACTGTTAAGACAATAGCCCACAGTATATTGAATATATGATGCCATTGTTATCATTAGCATCAACATACATTACTGTTTCATTTCATTTCACCTATGGAATTACCTGGATTTCTGCATAAATTAGTGATAAAATTTGATTTGATCTTCATCAAAGTCACAACAATAGACAAGCACAGTCTGCTTAAACTAATAACACACAAACAAGTATACGTTTTCATGTCTTTATTGAACACACCGTGTAAATAAATTCTGTTGAGCTTCAATTGGCAGACAGATAGCCTTACATTCTCCTGCAAAATGTCTTGTTAAACTTGGGAATTCGTTTTTCCGTCGACGATAGAAAGCTGTCCAGGTCCTGAGGCAGCAAAGCAGCCCAAAACCATGATGCTCCCTCCACCATACTTTACAGTTGGGAGGAGGTTTTGATGTTGGTGTGRTGTGCATTTTTTTCTCCACACATATTGTTGTGTGTTCCTTCCAAACAACTCAACTGTAGTTTCTTCTGTCCACAGAATATTTTGCCAGTAGCGCTGTGGAACATCCAGGTGCACTTTTGCAAACTTCAAACGTGCAGCAATGCATTTTTTGGACAGCAGTGGCTTCTTCCGTGGTGTCCTCCCATGAACACCATTCTTGTTTAGTGTTTTACGTATCGTAGACTCATCAACAGAGATGTTAGTATGTTAGATTTCTGTAAGTCTTCAGCTGACACTCTAGGATTATTCTTAACCTCATTGAGCATTCTGCGCTGTGCTCTTGCAGTCATCTTTGCAGGACGGCCACACCTAGGGAGAGTAGCAACAGTGCTGAACTTTCCATTTATAGACAATTTGTCTTACCGTGGACTGATGAACATCAAGGCTTTTACAGATACTTTTGTAACCCTTTCCAGCTTCTTGTGAATAGCAAACTCACATTTTGTGAGTGTTTTTAATAGGGCTGGGCAGCCCTATCCAACATCTCTAATCTCTTCTCATTGATTGGACTCCAGGTTAGCTGACTCCTGACTCCAATTAGCTTTTGGAGAAGTCATTAGCCAAGGGGTTCTCATACTTTTCCCAACCTACACTGTGGATGTTTAAATTATCTATTCAATATAGACAAGAAAAAGACAATCATTTGTGTGTTATTAGTTTAAGCAGACTGTGTTTGTCTGTTGTTGTGAATTAGATGAAGATCAGATCAAATGTTATGACCAATTTATGCAGAAATCAAGATAATTCCAAAGGGTTCACATACATTTTCTTGCCACTATATTTAAGTATTTCCAATTTAGTTTTTTTCCCTAACGTGTAATCTTTTGGTTCAACCATAATGCATAATACGCGTCATCAACAGGGGCAACATATTGGGTGTACTCTGATAAGCTGTGGAAAGAAAACATTAATTTACAAGACCTGTTAACAGAAAATGTAATTGGTCATAAGAATGGCCTGAGATCAAAGTCAATATTCTTATATATAGCCTGCTCGCCTCCCTACCTCTGAGGAAGTACAGTTCCCGCTCAGCCCAGTCAAAACTGTTCGCTGCTCTGGCACCCCAATGGTGGAACAAACTCCCTCACGACGCCAGGTCAGCGGAGTCAATCACCACCTTCCGGAGACACCTGAAATCCCACCTCTTTAAGGAATACCTAGGATAGGATAAAGTAATCCTTCTAACCCCCCCCCCTTAAAAGAGTTAGATGCACTATTGTAAAGTGGTTGTTCCACTGGATATCATAAGGTGAATGCACCAATTTGTAAGTCGCTCTGGATAAGAGCGTCTGCTAAATGACTTAAATGTAATGTAAATGTAATATTCAGACCACTAGGGGTCAGTGTTTTTAAACAGGATATCCTGTAGACCTCCCTCTGTAGTAGTAGGATCTCGACGTTACCTCCTCTCCTTGGTCGAGCAACATGCTCAATGCCTGTGTATTTGAGGGAGGAGCTGGGATGGTTAGCTTCAACAAAGTGGGCTGCTACTGGATAGTCAGTGTTCTTACACCTGATTGAGCTGAGGTGTTCAGCTATGCGTTGTTTTAATTTTCTTTTCGTTTATCTTACATAGGTTTTCCCACATGTACAGGTGATGAGATAGATTACTCCCTTTGTCTTGCATGAGATGATACCCCTAGCAGGGATTTTTCGACCTGTGTGTGGATGTCTGAAGGATGTTTCTGTAGTGCTATTGCACTGGGCGCATGAGCCTCGTTTGTAGTTCCCATTTGGAATGGGTGTCAAGAGTGTCTGCGTGGGCTCAGGGGGAGGGTCAGATCTCACCAAGCTATCCCTAATATTGCGACCACACTTAGACCACCAGTGGGGGCTCCTTGAAGAGGTGTGCGGACACTTGTGTCTCCGAACACTTGGTGTACTTAGTGCAAAACACTGTTGCATTGTTTTTCTTCTTTGGTTTAGTTTTTAGCAATTCCTCTCTTGGTTTTTGAGATATTTTCATCATTGCAGTATTAAGAGTTTTGCCCTTGTAGCCTCTCATTTTGAATGTATCTGTCATTTTCTTAGCATTGCTGTCAAAATCTTACTGGTGGCCACAGATTAGTTTAACCCTGCATAACTGGCTATTTGACCATTCTTGAGGGGAAAGGGATGCATACTATCTACACGTAGCAGGGTATTGCGGTCTGTGGGCTTTGTGTATAAGTCTGTATGTAATGCATCATTCTCTTTGATGATCAATAAGTCCAGGTAAAAAAAAAAAATCTCTCATCAGTCTGCATGGGATATTTGAGATATTCAGAGCTCTCGTTTAGCAGAGTTTGGAATTCATTTAGTTCCTGCTGACTTCCTTCCCAGAGCACAAAGACATCATCTATGCATCTCTTCCATCGGATGATTTTAGAAAGTAGTGGGTGTGTTTCTGTTTTGTAAATGAGTGCTTCCTCAAATTGTCCCACGTGCAGGATCGCATAGTTGGGTGCAAAAGGGCTACTCCCCGAATTTGAAGGAAAAAGTCTGACTCAAAGATGAAGTAGTTATTGGATAATACCAGTTCAGCGAGTTGCAAGATGCAATCATTGGATGGAGAAAGGGTAGAGTCTCTCTGCTGAAGGAAGTGTTACAGTGCCCGTTTGTGATAGTGATAGAAGTTTGTGATAGAAGTCACCTTTAGATAGTTGTCGGCGACATTCATTCACATAGTCATATGTGTTTTGTATACAAATTCCTCCTCCTTTGTCACATTTTTTTATGATAATCGAAGGATCTGATTGTAAGTCCTTAAGAGCCATTCTCTCGTCTCGACTCAGGTGATCATCGGATTTGTGTTTGTTTGTCTTTCAGTAGGTGACCTACATCATTTTCAACAATCCTACAGAAGGTTTCTATGGATGCATTGCATTTGGGGGGAGGTATGAAGGAGCTTTTTGCTCTAAATGTGGTTCTCTCAGAGTTCTTAGATACCTCAATTTGGTTGAGGGCTCCATCTCCTGCTTGACTCACGGAAGGGCATGTAAGTCTATTGATTAACATTGTCGACCTACAGTGGCAAGAAAAAATATATGTGGACCCTTTGGAAATACCTGGATTTCTGCATAAATTGGTCATAAAATTTGAACTGATCTTCATCTAGGTCACAACAATAGTCAAACACAGTCTGCTTAAACTAATAACACACAACAATTATATGTTTTCATGTCTTTTTTGAACACACCGTGTAAACATTCACAGTGCAGGGTGGAAAAGTATGTGAACCCTTGGATTTATTAACTGGTTGACCCTCCTTTGGCAGCAATAACCTCCACCAAACCTTTTCTATAGTTGTGGATCAGACCTGCACAACGGTCAGGAGGAATTTTGGACCATTCCTCTTTACAAAACTGTTTCAGTTCAGCAATATTCTTGGGATGTCTGGTGTGAACGGCTCTCGAGGTCTTGCCTTCTTCTGAAACTCGGCAGTRTATTCTTGTTCTGAGAAATGAAGGTTATTCCATGCGAGAAATTGCCAAGAAACTGAGGATCTCGTACAACGCTGTGTACTACTCCCTTCACAGAACAGCGCAAACTGGCACTAACCAGAATAGAAAGAGGAGGTTGAGTGCACAACTGAGCAAGAGGACAAGTACATTAGAGTGTCTAGTTTGAGAAACAGACGCCTCACAAGTCCTCAACTGGCAGCTTCATTAAATAGTACCCGCAAAACACCAGTCTCAACGTCAACGGTGAAGAGGCGACTCCGGGATGCCGGCCTTCTAGGCAGAGTTACAAAGAAAAAGCCATATCTCAGACTGGCCAATAAATATAAAAGATTAAGATGGGAAAAAGAACACAGACACTGGAAGATTAGAAAAAAGTGTTATGGACAGACAAATCTAAGTTTGAGGTGTTCGGATCACAAAGAAGAACATTTGTGAGACCCAGAAAAAATTTAAAGATGCTGGAAGAGTGCTTGACGCCATCTGTCATCATGGTGGAGGCTATGTGATGGTCTGGGGGTGCTTTGGTGGTGGTAAAGTGGGTGATTTGTACAGGGTAAAAGGGATCTTGAAGAAGGAAGGCTATCACTCCATTTTGCAATGCCATGCCATACCCTGTGGACGGCACTTAATTGGAGCCAATTTCCCCCTACAACAGGACAATGACCCAAAGCACAGCTCCAAACTATGCAAGAACTATTTAGGGAAGAAACAGTCAACTGGTATTCTGTCGATAATGACGTGGCCAGCACAGTCACTGGATCTAAACCCTATTGAGCTGTTGTGGGAGCAGCTTGACCGTATGGTACGTAAGAAGTGCCCATCAAGCCAATTAAACTTGTGGGAGGTGCTTCAGGAAGCATGGGGTGAAATCTCTTCAGATTACCTCAACAAATTGACAACTAGAATGCCAAAGGTCTGCAAGGCTGTAATTGCTGCAAATGGAGGATTATTTGACGAAAGCAAAGTTTGAAGGACACAATTATTATTTCAATTAAACATCATTATTCATAACCTTGTCAACGTCTTGACTATATTTCCATGGAAAACATACATTGATTGTTTGAAGTGACCAGGATTGCACAATAAAGTCGGGGACTTATGTCCATGGTGGGCCCTATTTTCTACATATTACATATAGAATTACTTAGATGCAGACACATTACAGAGATAGAGACAAAAAAAGCTCAACCTCCAGATGAGTATGAGGGAGTTTAAGTACAATTCTTACAAGCTTGTTTGGCTGGTAGCTTATTCTTTAGATGTTTGGGGCTGCTGGTGAACCATGATGTGCAGGCGTAATCAAAGTGACAGTGGACTAGCACACTTGTCAGAGTCTTTAGGGTGTCCATAGCTAGGTTTCCATTCAATTTACTGGACATTTGAGAAATGTCATGGACATCCATATGCATTCAGATGCAACCTGGCACGGCCAGCGCTATCAATAAACAAGGGATGTTGGCAGAATAATAGTAGAGAGAATGATTTATTTCAGCTTTTATTTCTTTCATCACCAGTGGGTCAGAAGTTTTATATACACTCAATTAGTATTTGGTAGCATTGCCTTTAAATTGTTTAACTTGGGTCAAACGTTTCGGGTAGCCTTCCACAAGCTTCCCACAATAAGTTGGGAGAATTTTGGACCATTCCTCCTGACAGAGCTGGTGTAACCGAGTCAGGTTTGTAGGCCTCCTCTACACACTTTTTCAGTTCTGCCCACACATTTTCTATAGGATAGAGGTCAGGGCTTTGTGATGGCCACTCCAATACCTTGACTGTGTTGTCCTTAAGCCATTTTTCCACAATTTTGGAAATATGCTTGTGGTCATTGTCCATTTGGAAAACCCATTTGTGACCAAGCTTTAACTTCCTGGCTGATGTCTTGAAATGTTGCTTCAATATATCCACATACTTTTCCTGCCTCATGATGCCATCTATTTTGTGAAGTGCACCAGTCCCTCCTGCAGCAAAGCACCCCCACAACATGATGCTGCCACCCCTGTGCTTAACGGTTGGGATGTTGTTCTTCGACTTCCATGTGTAACCGATGTGAAATGGCTAGCTAGTTAGCGGAGTGCGTGCTAATAGCGTTTCAATCGGTGACGTCACTCACTCTGAGACCTTGAAATAGMTGTTCCCCTTGCTTTGCAAGAGCTGCGGCTTTTGTGGAGCGATGGGTATCGATGCTTCGTGGGTGTCAGTTGTTGATGTGTGCAGAGGGTCCCTGGTTCGAGCCCAGGTATGGGCGAGGAGAGGGACGGAAGCTATACTGTTACACAAGCATCCCCCTTTTTCCTCCAAACACAAAGATGGTTATTATGGCCAAACAGTTCCATTTTTGTTTCATCAGACCAGAGGACATTTCTCTAAAATGTACGATCTTTGTCCCCATGTGCAGTTGCAAACTGTAGTCTGGCTTTTTTATGGCGGTTTTGGAGCAGTGGCTTCTTCCTTGCTGAGTGGCCTTTCAGGTTAGGTCAATATAGGACTCATTTTACTGTAGATGTAGATACTTTTGTACCCGTTTCCTCCAGCATCTTCACAAGGTCCTTTGCTGTTCTGGAATTGATTTGCACTTTTCGCACCAAAGTACGTTCATCTCTAGGAGACAGAACGCATCTCCTTCCTGAGGTTTATCAAGGCTACGTGGTCCCATGGTGTTTATACATGCGTTTGTACAGATGAACGGGGTACCTTCAGGCGTTTGGAAATTGCTCCCAAGGATGAACCAGACTTGTGGAGGTCTGCAATTATTCTTCTGAGGTCTTGGCTGATTTCTTTTGATTTTCCCATGATGTCAAGCAAAGAGGCACTGAGTTTGAAGATAGGTCTTGAAATACATCCACAGGTACACCTCCAATTGACTCAAATTATGTCAATTAGCCTATCAGAAGCTTCTAAAGCCATGACATAATTTTCTGGAGTTTTTCAAGCTGTTTAAAGACACTAAGTTGACTGTGCATGTAAACTTCTGACCCACTGCAATTGTGATACAGTGAATTACAAGTGAAATAATCTGTCTGTAAACAATTGTTGGAAAAATGACTTGTGTCATGCACAAAGTAGATGTCCTAATCGACTTGCAGAATCTATAGTTTGTTAAGAAATGTGTGGAGTGGTTGAAAAACGAGTTTTAATGTATCCAACCTAAGTGTATGTAAACTTCCGACTTCAACTGTATATGATCAACCTCACTGGATCATCTTTGCTCCCACTTTAAGCAATGTCCAATCTCAAGCTAGAATTGGAGATACCAACTATGACCCTTTTTAAATATCTAGGCTTTGACATTATTCCCTCTTGATAAAATTTTGTAGAGGAACTACAAACAAGTCACTGCTGCAATTACAGACCTGAAAAACATGTATAATTTACCTGGTTCGTCGTTCTTTTTTATTTGCATTTACAAACCACTATTCACACTTACGGAGTCCCATGGGGTCAACCATTCCCCCCACTTACAAAATTGGTACTATAGGTAGCAAGAACACAAGTTGAGGCTTTGTATCCAATCTATATATWTTTTTTAAACTACTAGAAACCCTCCATAAACCAATGGGAATAATTACGGTATGCAACATAAGTCTTAGCCATCAACAAAATACAGACTAGAAAAGAGTCTGAAATTAAATCCCAATGTCCTCCCAAAAAAATGTATTATAAATGAATACACTATAAATTAATTCACAGATTCAATTTGACTCTGCAAAAACGCTGCCAATTTAACTCAGAATGATGACATTTGGCACACATGCTCAGGGATATGAGTCTAGCTAACCTATGGTTCAGTTTGGCTGCACGGGAGCGCTGTTGGACAGGGAAAATCATTCACGCACGCTTATTGGCTCATAGCGGCAATAATTGTTTGTGTTTGAAGATGTGCATCTATATTTGCTATATACCAACATTTTTGAAAGTAGTCAATGTCATTAAAAAAAATCCAAAACACATTGAAAGAGTATTGCTTGATCTGTTTGATTTTGAGTTTTGATAATTTGCAAGTGTGGTAAGGAGTACAGAAATAGCTCATCCAAGGGCAATATTTCCAATTTGGCCTGGTGGCAGTGGGCCCACAGCTTGAACCCCGGCATTGCTGCTTGCAGCTATATTTTATTTTTGATTTTGTTTGGTGTTTTGTCTTTTATGCATGTTTTTACTTCTACCTTATTTTGATTCTTTCTCTATGTACTTTTTGAATATTATTGCCTGTGTGATCTGAACCCCTCACAAGAAAAAAAAAACACAAAAAAGTTGGTCGCAAACAAAAGTTCGGTGTGACCTTCACACACTCTGCTGCCTTCCATTTGTGGACACCCGCTGCTGAAATGATTGTGATTGGAAGTCATAAGCAGACCAAGGAGAAATCCCGGAGTTAACAGTGGGAAAGAAAATGACCGTAAATGTAGGCATCCAGAGGTGTGATTTAACACGTCCAGCTTGGGGAGGGTGGTGAGTTTTTTTCCAGGTTTACTATACAATGTCTTCCATCCTAGCTAAATTTCCTCATCTGCTTGCATGCGCCTCCCCTATATCAAGGTGTTTTGGTACATCCGTTATGCACTCTGCTTTTCCGAGCGCTAACTATACCACACACGTCAATATAGTCTACCAGTCTGTCTAGCCTGCCCTCTATCCACCATTCATAGTGCCTGTAGTGGTAGGTGGATCATTTGTTCAGATTTGCAATATGCTAACTAGCAATCATACCACACATAATCATTCAAAGCTGGACCAATTTTCAATATAAGCGGAGATGCCATGGTGCGTCATTGCGTATGAAAGACCAGTGAAGACTTGAGACACGCAGCTCAAAAAGCTGCCCTATTGGTCTTGTTTGGGGACAATACAATTATCCTACATAGGCTAGCCTACAACACCACATTGTAATGAATAATTGCGTTATTGTTTTTAAGGGAGTTAAACATTCTACTGAAGGCTGTAAACTGCAACTGTCATTTGAGCAACGGCACAAAAGCCTTGTGATTTGAATATTTCATGCCATTCATTCCATTTGGACCAATTGTGGGTCTACTCTCGACAGGTCATAAGGTATAGAAAGACACAGTAGCAGCCCAGCCTGTCGTATAATAATGTGGCCAAATATGCTCCCAGCAGGCCTAGTTATTCAGGAACGCTTAACACCTGCTCTGCCTCCTCTCTGATCCGAGTGGCTAGTCCTCGTGTACCTAGAACCCAAAACGCTTCAATATAGCATAAATATTTGTCATTTAACTTTTAGAATGTATTTCCTTTTATGTGTGGCATAAACACAACCAGTCACAATGTTTTAATCTGATTAGGCTACTTCATAAATCTCCTGTAGGCAACCTGGGCGCGTTCGTCCGGAATATAATCCAGCATCCAAACTGTGCAGATTGATGGTGTTGAAATTGCAAACCGTGATGTTGAAGCGCCCAAAGTCGGTATGCTTTGCTTATTAGTTGTGGTGCATTGGCACAGAAACCTGATGGTGGATCATTTGTTGCAAATATTTGAAAATGTTTATATATAGCATCAAATTGGCAAACGTCTTCAAACACAGGGTCACTACAGTTATTGCTATTTGCACTGATGTAGTGGTYAAAGAATAAGTGGGCAAACTGATCGCCGGTCACAGTGAAAAAGTTACGTTCCCTATACATTTTTCCCTAAAAGGCAGATAAACTGTCATGCAGTTTTACCCTCCAATACGCCACCGGTTATTTGTGGTCGTAAACATTACGACCACAGTATGGTTTGGTTCGGCCCTAAAGTCTCAATTAGCCAATAGACACAGTAGATGTGTGGTTATGAGAAGCTATGTGGTAAATCAATACTGTCTTTTGTCATGTGACCCACGGCCTGCAGAGGCACAGGAGACACGACCCCAGATGGCTCAGAAGAGAATGTGCCCACTCTGCAGGACGCAGAGATCGCCCTTCTCAAGTCTGGAGAAGTCACGTGAGTCTAGAACTTTGTGCACGCACACACACACATACATACCCACACACACACGTTGCAGACCTTTCACTGAACGCGAATAACACATCAACAACTAACATTTCTGATGTCAATAATAGCACTACGATTCCAGCTTCCTCTGCCAGTACTTCCTTTTTCCATTACAGTCAATTTCAGGACTGGACTGAATCCCGGCCAAGACTGGCAGTGTATTGTGTGAGAGAACTCAAGTTGAAATCTCAGATAAATCAAATGACTACTCTTCCTCTGATATGTGAAGATGGAGCCGGAGGGGATGGCTGCCGTTTTATTGGCTCTTAACCAACCGTGTTATTTTGTTTGTTTTTCTSCGTTGTTCGTAACTTGTTTTGTACATAATGTTGCTGCTATCGTCTCTTCTGACCGAAAACAGCTTCTGGACATCAGAACAGCGATTACTCATCTAGAAGAGTTTTTATTTAATGAGTCGGATGGGAAGGATATACTCCAAACACCCGAACAGGCCCTCATCCCCGTCATTCACTGGAGAAGGAAACGGAGATTTCGCAGAAATAGAAAAGTGTTCCTTGTAAGGACCAGGCGACGAGTGGCTAATCTGCCTTTGCCCTCCGTACTGCAAGCTAACGTGCAATTGCTAGAAAATAAATGGGACGAACTGAAAGCATGTATATCCTACCAACGGGAAATTACAAACTGTAATATCTTATGTTTCACCGAGTCGTGGCTGAACGACGATATTAATAACATACAGCTGGTGGGTTATACACTATCGGCAGGATAGAACAGCAGGCTCTGTTAAGACACGGGGCGGGGGGCATATTTGTAAACAACAGCTGGTGCACGATATCTAAGGAAATCTTGAGATTTTACGTGCCTGATGTAGATCTGATGATAAGCTGTAGACCATACTATCTACCATACCAACACAGACCTGGCACTAAAACCAAACTCAATGAGCTGTATAKRYCCGTAAGCAAACAGGAAAACACTCATGCAGAGGCGGCGCTCCTAGTGGCCGGGGACTTTAATGCAGGGAAACTTAAATCAGTTTTACCAAATTTCTATCAGCATGTTAAATGTGCAACCAGAGGGGGAAAAAACTCTTGACCACTTTTACTCCACACACAGAGATGCATACAAAGCTCTACCTCGCCCTCCATTTGGCAAATCTGACCATATTTCTATCCTCCTGATTCCTGCTTACAAGCAAAAATTTAAGCAGGAAGCACCAGTGACTCAGTCTATAAAAAAGTGGTCAAATGAAGCAGATGCTAAGCTACAGGACTGTTTTTCTAGCACAGACTGGAATATGTTTCGGGATTCCTCCGATGGCATTGAGGAGTACACCACATCAGTCACTGGCTTCATCAATAAGTGCATCGATGACGTCGTCCCCACAGTGACCGTACGTACATACCCCAACCAGAAGCCATGGATTGCAGGCAGCATTCAAACTGAGCTAAAAGGTAGAGCTGCCGCTTTCAAGGAGCGGACTCTAACCCAGAAGCTTATAAGAAATCTCACTTTGCCCTCCGACGAACCTTCAAACAGGCAAAGCTTCAATACAGGACTAAGATCGACTCGTACTACACCGGCTCCGATGCTCGTCGGATGTGGCAGGGCTTGCAAACTATTACAGACTACAAAGGGAAGCACAGCCGGGAGCTGCCCAGTGACACGAGCCTACCAGACGAGCTAAATAACTTCTATGCTCGCTTCGAGGCAAGTAACACTGAAACATGCATGAGAGCATCAGCTGTTCCGGACGACTGTGTGATCACACTCTCCGCAGCCGATGTGAGTAAAACTTTAAACAGGTCAACATTCACAAGCGCAGGGCCTGACGGATTACCAGGACGTGTACTCTGAGCATGCGCTGACCAACTGGCAAGTGTCTTCACTGACATTTTCAATCTCTCCCTGTCTGAGTCTGTAATACCAACATGTTTCAAGCAGACCACCATAGTCCCTGTGCCCAAGAACACTAAGGTAACCTGCCTAAATGACTTCCGACCCGTAGCACTCACGTCTGTAGCCGTGAAGCGCTTTGAAAGGCTGGTCATGGCTCACAAACAACACATTATCCCAGAAACCTAGACCCACTCAATTTGCATACCACACCAACAGATCCACAGATGATGCAATCTCTATTGCACTCCACACTGCCCTTTCACACCTGGACAAAAGGAACACCTATATGAGAATGCTATTCATTGACTACAGCTCAGCGTTCAACACCATAGTGCCCTCAAAGCTCATCAATAAACACCTCCCTCTGCAACTGGATCCTGGACTTCCTGACGGGTTGCCCCCAGGTGGTAAGGGTAGGTAGCAACACATCCGCCATGCTGATCCTTATCACGGGGGCCCCTCAGGGGTGCGTGCTCAGTCCCCTCCTGTACTCCCTGTTCACTCATGACTGCACGGCCAGGCACGACACCAACACCATCATTAAGTTGTGGTGGGCCTGATCACGACAACGATGAGACAGCCTATAGGGAGGAGGTCAGAGACCTGACCGTGTGGTGCAAGTTCAACAACCTCTCCCTCAATGTGATCAAGACAAAGGAGATGATTGTGGACTACAGGAAAAGGAGGACCGAGCACGTCCCCATTCTCATCGACGGGGCTGTAGTGGAGCAGGTTGAGAGCTTCAAGTTCCTTGGCATCCACATCACCAACAAACTAACATGGTCCAAGCACACCAAGACAGTCATAAAAAGGGCACGGCAAAGTCTATTCCCCCTCAGGAAACTGAAAAGATTTGGAATGGGTCCTCAGATCCTCAAAAGGTTTTACAGCTGCACCATTGAGAGCATCCTGACTGGTTGCATCACTGCCTGGTATGGCAATTGCTCGGCCTCCGACCGCAAGGCACTACAGAGGGTAGTGCGTACGGCCCAGTACATCACCGGGACCAATCTTCCTGCCATCCAGGACCTCTATACCAGGCGGTGTCAGAGGAAGGCCCTAAAAATTGTCAAAGACTCCAGCCACCCTAGTCATAGACTGTTCTCTCTGCTACCGCACAACAAGCAGTAACAGAGTGCCAAGTCTAGGTCCAAGAGGCTTCTAAACAGCTTCTACCCCCAAGCCATAAGACTTCCGAACAGCTAATCAAATGGCTACCCAGACTATTTGCATTGCCCCCCCCCTTCCCCCTCTTCTACGCTGCTGCTACTTTCTGTTATTATCTATGCATAGTCACTTCAATAACTCTACCTACATGTACATATTACCTCAACACCGGTGCCCCTGCACATTGACTCTGTACCGGCACCCCCTGTATATAGCCCCGCTATTGATATTTTCTGCTGCGCCTTTATTATTTGTTATTTGTATCTCTTACTTTTTTTTGCGGGGGGAGGCATGTGACAAATAAGATTTGATTTGATTTTGATTTGATATGTTGTGTTTCCAGTCTGGTCGTCCCTCTCAGCATCGACGACATCTCTCAGTTTGGCGATGGCTCCCGGGAGCTTTTTGTCAAGTCCAGTTGCTACAGCGTGATCTCCATCGTCGTGGTCGATTGCAGCCCCACCGTGAGCTGGATGTTCTCCTCGGAGCCCAAGAGCATCTCGTTCAGCATGGTGTACCGCGTGACCGCCGACGTCCCCGTGGAACAATCCAAGGTAGGACAACCACGCCCCAGCTCAGCTCTTAGACCAGTGGTCAATCACCAACCCTGGTCCTGGAGAGCTACTGTTTGTACAGGCAGGGTTTTCTGCAGTCATCAAGGCTTTATTTGATTTAGGGGATGTGTCAAGCGTCTCGGTTGGCGAGAGTTGATCTTCTAGGATTAGGTCTCCCCTGTCTATGGGGGCGGCAGGTAGCCTAGTGGTTAGAGCGTTGGACTAGTAACCGAGTTCCCGAGCTGACAAGGTAAAAATCTGTCGTTCTGCCCCTGAACAAGGCAGTTTACCCACTGTTCCTAGGCCGTCATTGAAAATAAGAATTTGTTATGAACTGACTTGGCTAGTTAAATAAATGTAAAATAAAAATGTAAAAAATGTCATCTTATTTGTTGTGATCTTAAAGGGAAAACTGATCCTAAATTGGCACTTCTGCTGGGAGACGTTTAATACATACAATATCTTGGGCCTGTTTTACATTTCCCCACTAATGGTTAAGGCTAGGATTTGGGGAAGGAAATCTGATCCTAGATGTGTACCTAGGGGAAACTTCACCCTGGAGCAGTGTAAATGGGAGAGCAACTCCCCCTGCTGAGAACAAAGCTCTTTATTCACCTTTCATTCATGAAGAGAGCAAGCAGCCTGGTGTAGCTCAGGTAGCCCCATACACTCCAGGGAATTGGCCTATATGGTGTCCATATAGGGAGGTAGCCTAGTGGTTAGAGCGTGGGGCCAGTAATTGAAAGGTTGCTGGATCGAATCCCTGAGCTGACAAAGTAAAAATCTGTCGTTCTGCCCCTGAACAAGGCAGTTAACCCACTGTTCCCCGGTAGGCCGTCATTGTGAATAAGAATATGTTCTTAACTGACTTGCCTAGTTAAATAATTATAGACAGGGCCAAATTGAAACGCTTCTAACAGAAACAAAATATTTGACGCATAATGCATAGCCATGGTATAAAGGGAACACTTTGGAGATTATGGTGACGTTTTCAAAACAAAGGTGAGACAGCAGTTTACCTGACCTGACACGACTGAATTTGGAAATGACTTTTATCTGCATTTTATCTTTACTGTACTTTTTCACAGCCATTTGTTGATAACGAAATCTGAAAGTACTCTTGATACATTCAGTAACATGGTAATAATATTCATGCACGGCCCTTTATTGAAACACATCGTCATTTTGTTTTGCCCAGAATGGATTCAGGTGCAACTTTAGTGGCCTATTGTCTTTACAATATGGTGAACATGYGCTCATTCTGCTCAGAACAGCCCCAAGTTTAAGAAGTGGTGGAAAATGCTAAGCATTCAAAATGTAACAAGTACTTTTGGGTGTCAGGGAAAATGTATTGAGTAAAAAGTACATKATTTTCTTTAGGAATGTAGTGAAATAAAAGTGAAAGTTGTCAAAAACATAAATAGTAAAGTAAAGATACCCCAGAAAACTACTTAAGTAGTACTTTTAAGTATTTTTACTTTAGTACTTTACACCACTGAGTTTAATCCAGACAATTTGCTTGTCAGTCGGATAGGGTTTGTTTCCATCGGCTTCAACTGCTGATGAGAATAAATAATTGACTCATCATTCTAGTCAATGAGTGTTTTAAATAGTCTGTTTCTCAAGCTTGTTTCTACAGTTTGTGTAAAAGGGCAACAACGGTTGTTCTGAGAAGACACCTCCTTTCCTGTCTGAATGTCAATACAATCATCTTTTTTTCTGTTCCGCTTACAATGATTTMTGAAGCGGGTTTTAGACAAAATGTGAAATACTTTAAAATCTTGTGTGACCTAAGTTACCCTGGATTCTACATACATATACTGTTAACTAATTGGAAATATGATAATACAAAACCGATTGTGGGCACTTTTTACACATAAATAGTACATAGACCAGGGTTGTCAAACTCAATTTCTGGACACTCGGTCTATGGGTTTTCGCTCCRCACWTGTACTTGATTGATCAATTAAGGTAATTTGTTTGTTAGGAACTCCTCTGACATGGTTYTCTAGGTCTTAATTGGACACGCATTGACAAGAAATAGCATAAACCAGCATACACACGGCCCTCCAGGAATTGCGTTTGACACCCCTGACGTAGACAACATTGTATTGAGTAATAGCATTCAAATCTAGGACTTTACAGACATCTTCTAATGCTCTGCTCTCAGGTGCTGATTCCTCTGACTCGCTGTAACTCCCACAAAGAGGCCATCCAAGGCCGGCTGAAAGTCAGGAACCCTGGTCTCTACACACTCATCTTCGACAACTCCTTCTCAAGGTTCGATACGCTAAAGATGTACATTATTATTATTGCCCATACTCACTCAGAGTTCTTTAACATTCCGTGTGCTTGTGTAGATCAGAGCGTTATCCCTTTGACAACTTCTTATCAGCATACGACAGGCAAAAGATTCATGCGCTTACCCGTACTCACGCAAAACCCTTCAACACTCACACTGAAATCCTCCTCCTCGTGGTAGCGTGCGCTTGTGTAGAACATCTATCGCGAGCATCAAGTCAGTATCCAGTTCCCAGGTGCCTTTGTGGTGAAGGATGACGGCTCTAAAGTACTGAAGTACAATGAAGTACTGCGCTGTACTAATTGCTTGTGATTGTATAATCTTAATGTTGCATATTTAATTTTGTTCTYCTTCTTCATCACATCCTCACAGGTTCATCTCCAAGAAAGTCCTCTACCACTTGACACTCGAGAAGCAGGTTACTTACGACGGAAGTGATTTTTAAGACTGACAGTGGACACATACGCAGGGTAAATGTTATAGGGGAATGGAGGGAGGGAGAGGTTACAGAGGGAGGACAATGTGTCCATTTCATTTTTACAGGTATTTAATTTAAGGATTTCATGGGCTTCTTTTTTTCTGTGTTCCCCACCAAGTATTTTATGTTTAGTTTTGCTGTTTTAGTCCGAATAGTTTTTTGTAGGATCACTATATTTTTAACACTAGTGCTTTTATGTTTTGGAGTGTGTTAGTTATGTTTTATTTAGAGCACAAACACCCTACAGACATAGTGGTTCGCTCTTAAGTCAAATGGTTTGACCTAATGGACTCCTCACTGAGATTCGGTGGTGAAATTCAAAAACAAAACCTAACCACAGCTAAGGGGTTCAAATGCTTACCTTATAAGTACACGCCATGGTCTTGTTAAACACAGATGGAGAAGTTATTATACACTACTTAAGATGACCCCACATTTATACAATGTTATTAGTTCTGATTTTCTTTCTACCATGGGCTTAGCACAGTGTCCGCAGGTGAGATGATTCTTCTTGAGCAATTGCATACATTTTAATCACACCGTCAGTAGGGAACACTGTACAATAGAGCATCTGTTTCAAGCTACAAAAACAACACGTTGTTAAGGAGAAGGCCGTTACGTTGGAGCATCCTCAAAATGCTGTGATGCTGAGGGAACAGAATGAAGTGCGAGTCGACAGTCAGCAGTACAGGGGGATTGAAAGCTTTGCTACCAAATTCTTGTGTCGGGTGGGACTTTTGAAGCCTACCGTTTGAGTGAATTGAACACTATGAAGGACCTCTCTCTTCGACCGTCGATAGCCTTTCCCGAAGTTAGTCCATATTTCATGTTTTCAGATGAAAGACTGCCATCTTTAATGTCATGTAAAAAGCACAAAGAGAAATCCATTTTCAAATGGTTTTGTTGCAAAAGACAATGTCTTAACTTCTCTTATTTTAACATAACTATTGTTTTAAAGCACACTATATTATATTATTACAGCACACTGTCAACTATTATGATCTATTGCCAAGCTCAATTTCACTCACTGACAAAGCAGGTGCCAATCCTTGCCTTTAAGGGATTACTTCCCTTATAACATTAATTTGCAAAATTATGTTTCCATTACAAGACACACAAAAACTGCACTGTGAAAATGAAAAGTTAAGTGCCGAGATGGCACATTGTCTTTTCACGTGTGCAGATTTGACATGTGTTTTGGATAGCCAGTCCGCGCTATACTCAGCATCTTTAAGGATCCACTGTTGTATACAGTGCTTCTACTTCTTTAATGTTTAGGCTATCCTCAAGGACTAATGCTTAGCCATAGGCTATCCTCAAGGACTAATGCTTAGCCATAGGCTATCCCCAAGGACTAATGCTTAGCTAGGCTATCCCAAGGAATAATGCTTCGCATAGGCTATCCCCAAGGATAATGCTTAGCCATAGGCTATCCCAAGGACTAATGCTTAGCCATAGGCTTCCAAGTACTAATAGCATGGCTACCCAAGGACTAATGCTTGCATAGGCTATCCTCAAGGACTAATGCTTAGCCATAGGCTATCCCAAGGAATAATGCTTAGCCATAGGCTATCCCAAGGACTAATGCTTAGCCATAGGCTATCCCCAAGGACTAATGCTTAGCCATAGGCTATCCCAAGGACTAATGCTTAGCATAGGCTATCCCAAGGAATAATGCTTAGCCATAGGCTATCCTCAAGGACTATGGCTTAGCCATAGGCTAACCTCAAGGACTAATGCTTAGCCATAGGCTATCCTCAAGGACTAATGCTTAGCCATAGGCTATCCTCAAGGACTAATGCTAAGCCATAGGCTATCCTCAAGGAATAATACTTAACCAAAGGCTATCCTCAAGGAGCACCTCAGGGCACAGTGGAGTGGAGTGGTTCTCAACTGGTTTTGCCTCGGGACCCAAATTGACCCAGGTTGTCTCGGTTGCAAAATGTGCCAAAAACCATGTTTAATGCAATATTAATAGTACATGTAGAAATTATATTACAAGGGAAAAACATTCCCACCTCTTTCATTGTCATTAATTCAATTTTGCCCATATTCTTGATGAAGAATTTTAAACTCACTAGTTTGAGACGACAAAATCAACCAAAAATGCACTGCTAATAGCTATATATTGAAATATGGTGATTGAAAAATGATTTTTCAGAGATTAAATTATAATTTTAAAAAAAATCATTATCATTTCTACACACCTTCTACCTGATTTAAGTTCAGACTGGAGTATTTCTTCCATATATATATATATACAGTACCAGTCAATAGTTTGGACACACCTACTTATTCCAGGGTTTTTCTTAATTTTTACTATTTTCTACATTGTAGAATAATAGTGAAGACATCAAAACTATGAAATAACACACATGGAATCATGTAGTAACTAAAAAAGTGTTCAACAAATCAAAATATATTTTATATGAGAGATTCTACAAAGCAGCCACCCTTTGTCTTGATGACAGCTTTGCACACTTTTGACTGGTATAAATATTTGTAAAGAATACACCCGAGACGCATTCAAAACCTTGGGTTGCGACCCACCAGTTGAGAATGGCTGGTGTAGTGTACCATGGCAAGCTTATGTTTGTGTAAGGTCTTTCTGGATAATATCTGAACTGTTTATAATAGCAGGCCTATATATTATATACCATCATAGGAATATGATTTTGTAATATTTTAGAATTTTAGAATTTTGTTATAGCCATACATTTTAGATCTTGTGTTTTTTGTTGTCACTAATCTAAGTTGATCGTTGTCTTTCTCTATTAGTCTCTATAGTAATAAGGCATGACCACCTTGTTTACAATACCAAACTTCAAGGAGTTTACCAATGTTTTTCACTAATGAAGCAAGGTCCGGGGTGATGTTTTCCCCAATCCTAACGATAACCATTAGAGGGGAAAACGCAATACTGACCCAAGATCAGGTTCTAGGGGCAACTTCACCCTACACCAAAGAGTCAAGGGCTAAATCGGATGCTGCTTTTGTAGACAACTGTTTTCCATTTCTAAGATTTTATGAGTGGTCTAAATTTGTGCAATTTGTATACAAAGCCTCGTATTTTCTCTACAGTTTTGCACTTTTTGGAATGAAAAACAATAATAATGATTTACAAAGTCACAAGGAATTGTATTTTAAACCAAGTCTGTTTGATGGTGGTTGTGCTGGGAAAGATATCCTATGTATTTTATTAAAAAACTGCTTTCAAGTCAGTCACCATCATATTCTTTATCTTAGCACTCACTGTTATAATGGTTACGGTACCGGTAAAATGTACAGTTCAACTTTAAAATAAAGTTTGTAAATGATGTCACTTTCTTCCACTTCCTAACTCATCACACCTATTCCAGGTTGACAGTCTTTAGAAAATAAGGGGCTACGTCCATCAGCTATCCCTGTGGTTCTAGGTAGACCCTTTTTTCTGTGTGTAGAGTGGTTTTCAGGGTCTCAATTTCTATGTGTTTTCTGAGGACAAAGCAATTTCTCTCTGTGGTCATTTTAAGCCTTACATGAGTACACAGATTTGTGTGATGCGTTGAAATGAATGCCATTCAACCCTAAAGCTTTTTGCACGGACCAGGGGTTTTGCCACTCCAAGCCTAATTCCTCTTCACAACTCTGTTACGTCTTGGCATTCCCTCTCACCTGGCCACTGTTTCGTCTGTCGAGGGCCAACGGTGCCTTTCAGTTGGAGACTATGCATGAACGCAGCTTGAGGGGAAGCAGTGACAACAATGATATGTGCTGGGGCAAAAATGTGCATTCACGTATGCGCTGGAGCTACCGGTTAATTGAGTGCGCAATGTGCTTTCATCTCATTACGTATTGARTTATATGATGACCAATCCGGCTCTGCGCTTCCGCCACTGTGCGTATGTTGAGTTTGTCTATCCACACCAGATGCGTTCAGGACATGCAGGTTGAAATATCAAAACGAACTGTGAAGAACTATATTCATTAGGGACAGGTCGAAACTTGCTATTGCTAGCTAATTTGTTCTGGGATATAAAAATTGGGTTGTTATTTGAGGTCCTTTTTTTTGCTAGATCATTTTAGGATTTTAGGTCCCACAAAATCATGTGTTCTCTACTCCAACAATTAATCCACTGATAAAAGGGGAAACCTAGTTCGTTTTTAGTAATCTCTCTTCGTTTTCTTTGGATTTTATATGGCGGTTGGCAACCAATTTTACGGTGCATTATCGCAACCAACTGGTCGTGACACCTTCATCTTTCAATCACCCACGTGTGTATGTGCTCCTAAAAACCAATGAGATGGGAGAGACGGAACTTGCAGCGGGTCAAGTGTCTAAAATAGAGCCAAGTTCTATTTTAGGCGCCTAGCTACGTAGACGCGCACGAGCAGTTTGGATGAAATGATTGAATAACGTGTAAAAAAATAAATAAATGCAACGCTCGTGCACGAAACGCTGTTGGTGTGGTCAGTATTTTAGATGCAATTGTGATAAAATACATAACGTTCATTCCAGTCTACAGGTGATCTATCCAAAGTGGAAATGGTCATTATTCCACCCCTAGATGCTTACAGAAATGTCCAATTACGCACGACAAAGGAATGGACTGCAATATGACACTTGGTTTGACGCACAAGCATAAACCCATAATAAAAGTTTACACAGGTGTTAGTTTTGATAGATTTTTGCTTCATAAATGTGACTTTGTAGTGCGAGACGCTTGTGCAGACCACAAGTGGCACGCGCAGGCTCCGAAGCAGCAGAGAGCAGATGGTTTTAGATGAATATTTCAGGGTGGTGGAGAGAGAGGCTTCCCGCTGCCTGCCTTAGTGCACGTCATTGTCTGTCTATGATAAAGGATGCATGGAGACTTATTTAAATAGACAGCAGTTCAGTAAGAGTGGACTGTGAGCTGAGTTGATCTGGCGCATTCAAACAGCTTTGAACACTCAAGATGTGCGTCCTTGTCTATTGGATTCTTTTCGCGACATCTTTGGCTCCATCTGTGAGTATTTGAAGTGCTTTTTTTTTAAACCACAGTATCACTTATTGCATTGTGCATATATTGTGACGTTTTTGTTCATTTTGGTCTTCAGCAAGGCTTTTTTCGGCTATTCGTAATTTTTTTCTTGAGGCAAGCCGAAGTTCAGAAGTTCGGTAGCCGAATTCTACGCCCCTTAGTTTGATTGGTGAACAGTAGGGATTATTCAATGAAGTGTTTGTTGTCATTCAAGGACATAAAACTCGTTTTCATGAAAAAAAATTAACTCGAGAAATAATGCAACAAACATCTTAGTTAGATGTAAAATTGCGGGACTAAGACCTGCTCGGCAAAAACGTCTAAATGAATTACAGTCATCTTAGACTAATTCAAATAAGTTTGATGAAGCGTACACTACGGCGTCTCAAGAGGGACAAATAGTACTATTTCCGCGTTGTTTTTCTCGTTTATCAAGTGAAGGTCTTTTAAAGGAGTATTCGATAGTGATGGGCATTCCGGCTCTTTTCAGTGAGCCGGCTCGTTCGGCTCAGCTCACCAAAAAGAGCCGTCTCTAAAAAATATATGTTTTGTATTTTTTCAAATCAAGCAGTTTGCGATAGTTTGACTATGATTGGTGTTAAAACAATTCTAATTAAATTATTAAATGAAATCATTACTCTACCTTAACCTAAGTATTTAAAAATGCATTGGTTTGTTATGAAAAATAATGCTTTAAAAATTGGCATTTAAAGTATAACTTTTTAATGTATATAAACAAAGTGCATATAAATCTAACCATTCAAAACTAATACAATCTGAACAGCATAATAATAGAATATTGCACCATATCAAAGAAAAATAAATAACAATGTGCAAAACTGCAGCATCCCACTTAAAACATTAAACTGGTCCCTCTTTTCTCTCCTTTATTGCCATGTTACCAGCAGCACACAGCAATGCTGACCATATTTTGCCTTTATGAGAGATTTGCATTCAGAAATGCAAGTTGCCTCACTTTCGAGGGGCTGATGCGTTTTCTTCTCTCAGTAATTATTTGTTTTGTTTTCGAGAAGACCCTCTCAGAGGGAACGGATGTGGCCACTATGCAGAGTCTCCCTGTCATGACTTTAGTAAGCCGTGGGTAGATAGGGGCCTTGTTCTTCCACCAGCTCAGAGGATCTGCAGATCTTTGGGGCTCCTCCAAATAGGATCAGACCTCCATTATGGCATCTGCTGAGGGATTCCTTCGTGCTGCATCCCCAGTTGCTCTCTCGTCAAACAGCATCCAAACAGCAGACATTTGTGGCACTACTGCTGGTGCTTCTGCTCCATCTGATCCCTCTTCTTCCTGTTGCCCTGGTGCCTGAGCTGGCTGACTGCTGGGTCTGTCCCTCCCTGCTGCTGAGGTTATTCTTTGAAGAGCCTCATCAATCGCTCTTGCATCACTGCAGGCAAACTTCTTCAACCTGGGGTCAAGTGCAGCGGTTTCTGATAGCACGTGATTATATTCCATTCTGTGGAACTTTCTGTCCATTGATGAACATAGGGTATCCATCGACTCTGTCACATGTCCTGTGGTTACATTTGCTTCTCTCTGGCGGCCTGCTGTGATTCGCTGCAGACCCTTACACAGGAGTATCTTTTTTGAGGCTGTCACAGAGCTGAAAAGAGAGAACAGTAACTTATTAGTTCAGGTTCATGTTTTGTCTACTGATACTACATTCTCATCTACTGCTCATAACATATATAATACTGGATTAAATAATGATGTAGTAATAACTGCTTACTGTACCTCTCTCCACTGATCTCCACAGTGACCTGCTCAAAGGGTTCCAGGACTCTGCACACCTCCTCCACCACCTCCCATTCCTCTTGGGTCAGAGCATCAACAGGTGCATTGACAATGGCCAGGGTAGAGATGATGGCATCCTTTGACTCAAGAAACCGCTTCAACATATAAAATGTTGAATTCCACCTTGTAGTGCAGTCTTGTTTAGGCCTCAGCTCAGGCATCCCCATCTGGCATTGTGTAGACTTTAGTTTTTCAGCACCTACTGTGCTCCTGTGGAAGTATTCCACAGCTGCTTTCACTTTGTCCACAGTGGGCTTCATCCCCTTCAGGGCATCTCTTACAATCAGGTTGATTGTGTGGGCAAGACATGGATGATGGTCCATTTCAAAATTTTCATGGCTTTGGTTATGTTAGCTGCATTGTCGCTAACACAACAGACCACTTTTCCATCTACTTGCCYTTCTCAGGCCACTCTCAACAGTTCCTCTGCCAAGTTCTCTGAGGTGTGTCTGTCGCTGAACTCAAAGCAGTCCAGAAGACAGCTAGACATCGAAATATCTTCAATGAAGTGACATGTAAGAAGTGGTGACCCTTGATGTCCAGCAGTCAGTGGTAAGGCAAACTGCAGTAGCTTTTTGGACTCTTTCCCGCACTGAAGCTTGTGTGCTCTCGTAGAGTTGTGGAATAAGTGATTTTGAAAGGGTTTTCCTGCTTGGAATTGTGTACATTGGATTTAGACTATTGGTATAATTTCTAAAACCTCTGTCCTCCATGATCGAAAATGGCTGGAAATCAGTGGCAATCATTTTAGCCAATGCAATATCAATTTGGCCTTGTTTTGGTACAGACAGACTGCATTTCTGTGGGTCTCGGAGTAGGCCTACTTAACTGAGTGGATACATCTCCACGTGTTGAGGTGCTGGCTCCACCACTATCACTAGCAGGCCCAGCTCCACGACAGCTAGCTTCACAGTTGGGTGCACAGTTCTCATATGCCGGTGTAGGTTGTGCGTAGAACCGGCTTTATATGAGATTTTGCTTTGGCAAATTCTACACTGTGCTCTAACATTGTCTACATTATCAAAATGCATCCAAATGCTACTGTGCTTCCGACTCATTTTCCAGCTGTTGTTTTCACAGCTGTCCTTCCTCCACTCTCCTCGGCTGCTAAGTGTGTGACTGTGAGTGAGTTGGCTCGGCCCTCCCTCACGCATCTTTGGTTCATTGGTTGACACTACGTGTCTGATTGACAGGAACAACAGGTGAGGCTGTTAGTCTGAGCAGACAGTCAGAACAAATATGTGTGTGCGCTTGAGCATTTAGGCCTATAATATTTTATTTATTTTTTCGTTCTTTGAATTAGTTAATTCTAGTCATTTAAATCTTTTGATTATTCATGTCTTCATTTTTTAATATTTTTATAAATAGATTAGGCTCTTCTGATATGCAAGCCGGCTCCCAACGTTCACCTAGAGCCGACTCGTTCGCGAACGACCCATCACTAGTATGCGAGGCACATACGTTCACTTCGCCTAGCCGAGTTCTGAAACTTTTATGAAGCGGCTCTATTAAAATAATCTGGGAAAACTGCAAGGGGATAGCTATATACATTTTTAAGCGCCAGCACGTGTGTGTGTTTGCGTGCATGTGTGCGTACATCGAACTGTGGAGAGTGTGGAGTGGTCCTTTTCTTTCATTGGTGTAATTAAATCTATGGCACGAAAGCCCCCTAATCAATGAGGTTGTGCTGCCACTCTGTGATTGTATTCTAATAAACTCTGCTCCTCTGCAAGGCAATTATAAAGTTCCTCTGCAAGGTTAATGTTAATCAAATGGGAGTACGTGGTATCTCCGGAGTAAGGATGTGATTCATTATTGTTGTTTGTGCCACAATGTCCAAAGGTAGTCACCTCATATCCACATTTTGAAGTGTAGCCAGGCTAATAAATTAACTGCGTTTCGTTTATGAAATTAAAAGTAGCCCATGTGTTCCCTTTCCACACTAAAGACGTGTTTGTGCTGTCTGTTAACAGCCTTCTGTAGCTGTTGTGTGAAGATGACAATGGCCATTTAGCCTAGGAGTTGGCAAGACAGCCCAATTAGATCTGAGACCACCGGGCTAGATTTTGTATTGAATTGTTGGAATATTCTGGTCATGTATGACCATGTTGGCTTTCCTCGTCCTTCACATGGGATGGCATACTATAGCCTGAGTGCCAGTCTGTTTGTGCTCTCATGCCAACTCCTTGTCACTCAAGTCATGTTTGGCTTGACAATGGCAGCAATGGAGTTGGCAAGAGCACCAACAGATCTGGGACCAGGCTAGGCATACAGTGCTCTGATTTCACCGGCGCCACGGGTGATGTTGACTCTTGTTAAAATGAAATGTTATTCTTTGCACACTCACTTTTGCTGCAACACCAAATAGCCTAGCTCTGGTCCAGGTCATTAGTACACAGTTGTGGACAAACACGTACCAGCAACCTGGACCAGAGCTACAAATAAGTCAACTCAGTATGTAGCCTACTGATCAATTGTGCAATGCTTTGTTAGTATTATAGTAGGCCTATAGTGGTCAGCTGGGCTGGTCATGACTGATTCCACAAACCATTAGGGTCTGGTTCTGAATTAACATACATAAAGCGCCCCCTGGAGATAATAAAGTATGTGACATCTGCCCAGTTAAACCACTGGCTGGGCGTTACGATCTGTTTTGTATTCATGTCACAACTCACTGCTGAGAGTATCTGACTGTTTTTCTGGATTTAGATGGAGAGAAAAAACCTACATATGTGTATTCAGAATCATAATGGACAATCTTATTACCTAAATAAGTTTGCTGATGTGATGTGGAGATATGTCAGCTCATCATTCCATTCCTATGACCCTTGACCTCTAACTGCAGCATCACAAGAGAGATAATTCTAATGAGCCGGTTGGCTTTCATTCCAAACCCCATCCCTCTCCTTTACGGCTGATGATAATGCCATGGGTCTCTCTATGTTTCTGTTATCCCTCTCTCGTTCTCTTTCTCTCGATTTGTCTGTCCCTGTCACACACATTCTCTCTCCCCCCTCTTTCGTTCCTTCGTTCTCTCACCCCCTCTCTCTTTCGCTAATGCAATCACAGATTTCAAAGACACCATCATCATAATTGAGTCTATCTCCCTCAAAAGATGCGAGAGTGGAAAGTGGCAATTTCCATCTGCTGTTGATAAACAACAGCTGCTCTTTGTCAACAGAGAGCTCTCACTTGTCCATCTCTATGGTTACGTTCCAAATGGTGCCCTGTTCCCTATATACAGTAGTGCACTACATTTGACCAGAGCCCTGTATGCCCTGGTCAAACGTAGTGCACTAAACGGGGAATAGGTTGACATTTGGGGGCGCAACCTATGTCTGGAAGTCATACCATTATGTCTGTTTTCACAAAATAAACACGAGTCTAACTTATGCAAATTCATGTTTAAAAAATCAATTGCTAACGAGGGCGACAGCATTCACGTACATTAACCGGGATGTACCGCATATTATGTGTGTGGTGGGGGGTGGGTTTGTGTGTATTTTTTAGAGAGAAAGAGTGTATTTTTTTAGAGAGAAAGAGTGTATGTTTTAAATGTGTGTGTACCGGTATGGAATTATGTGTATCTGTGTCATTACCTTAGCAACTGGACAAAAGCTGTATAGAAGAGAGACCAACATCTGCAAAGTGAAGCTGATCTGATGGACCCTGGATAGTCGGCACTTAATGGGCTTACCTCTATTTCAAAGGCCATTTCACAGCCTGCTGAGAACAAAGCATTCTGGTTTGGCCTTATAGGCAGGTTGTGCTGTGGTGCTCTCAAAAGGCATTGGTTATTCTTCCTCCTTTCTCTCGCTTGCTTGCTCGTTTTCTCTTACTTTCTCTCTCACTTTTTTTTCCCTCGCACACACACACACACACACACACACATAATCATTCTTCCTAATTCTTTGTTCTTTGGCATTGAAAAGTGCAATTAAAAAGAACAATCTCTCTCTATCTTACCCTCTTTTGATCTCCCCCTCCAATTGTATCTATATATATTCCCCACCCTGACCTTTCCTATGTCTATCTTTCTCTTGAGCTACTTCCCGCACAGTTGAGTGCTGCTCATATTAGATTGAATAAGCTTTTGAAAACCCACTTTTACCTCATTGGAAGAGTCTGTATGTAGACTGTACTGTTGCACAACCATATGAAGCAGCCTAGTAAGGAAGGAACATATTGTATTGAAGTGTGTGTCTGTGTGAATTTGTCCGTGTGTGTGGCCCAAGCCTAATTGTCTCTAAGCTAAAGTCCACTCTCTCATGATGTACTGTGCATTCTCTCCCACTTTCATGTTCCTCCGTCTTCCTTTTCCACCCACAAAGGAGAGAATAATTGTGGAGTAAATTGCCTAATGAGATCCCTCATTAGTCTATTAGCGATGCATTAGGAACAAAAGAAGGCATTAACCAGGCTCTTTACCCCTCATCCTCAGAAACAGTTGGGTATTCTGAGGCAGAGAGGCACTGCAAACAAAGGCTCCAGCAAACTGGATCAAGTATAAAAGAAAATATAAAAAAAGTGTTGTTACCGGTGACGGAAATCGAAGTTGGAAGTTGAGCATTGAGCTCCTTTGGGATGTCTGACATATTTTATCCAATGGTAGCCCTTCGCTCTCTACCTCAGAATGTTTGGTCATATTTGGCAATGTACTGACCTACATAGGGAGCTGTTATGTCACCCTTTAAACACCCCTTGTAGAGTATGACATAAGCTTATAGAGGATTTGTGAAGCATCTTTAAAGTGCTTGTGAACTATTTATGTATGCTATATGAAGCCTTAATAAGTTGTAGTTCATGTTGGGTGGACTAATTTGAGAAGTGGAGAATTGACAGGGAATAATTATTTTTCCCCATTCTGTCTTATCACCAACAAAATGTGACATTTTCAGTGACAAGACTGACATTTAGGACCTACGGTGGCAAATTGATCTATTGGTGATAGTAGATGAGTTGACATTCACTCAGGCTCCACCATTTCCACAGTGGCTTGCGTCTGTTTGTCTGCGCATGCGCGTACACATCCACGCCTGTGTTTTTGAGAGGGATGGAGTGTGTTTGTGTCTGTTTGCATCTGTTGTCATTGTTTGCGATGCCGAATTGAAACGCTGTGTAGCCAAGCTCCCAGATGCCCTGAGCCTAAACTGTTGTAATTCACGCTCGCGGAACAACACCAATTACTGCGTTTGTTCTGAATCTCCAGACAGATAATATCCCTAATTGTCTCCATTTAATTCACAAACCCTGCTGAATGATTGTGGTTACGTCCCAAATAGCACCTCGTTCCCTATATCGTGCACTACTGTTCAACAGGTCAAAAGAGGTGCACTATGTAGGGAATAGGATACCATTTGGGTTGCAAACTTTGACTTATTTACACTTTTCTAATCCAGGGAGATGAAGTTGTCGTTGTGTCTCAGTTTATCCAAAGAAATAAATCAAGTCCTTTATCAGAATCAACTATCAACTTAACATCAACCATTTTTTATTTTTTTTTCAACATCAACTCAGCAGCCAAACGAGAAGAAAATAACATCTGGTGTGTACACATATGGAGAATTCGACACGTGTGTTGTTGACACACACATGCTGTAGATTTGTTGTTGTAATGAAGCCAATGAGCCAATAAGGAAGGCCGCAACAGGAGGAGGCGCTTTACAAAGCAAGTTCAAATGCCAAACTAAAGTAATGTGGTAGCCTCATACGAACCCTCCTGATCTCACGAGCGTACATTCTGTTTTGCTTACCTTCTGTTTCGCTAGTGAAACAGAATGTAAGCTTGTGAAATCAGGATGGTTCGTACAAGGCTAGTGATGTGGTTAACTTAGCTTAGCTCTCTTAGCATATTCCAGTTAATCATATACGCGATCTTAGCATACCGACATTACCTTCATATTTCTCAAAGGTCAAACTAGTGATGTGATTAGCATTAGCTCGCTCATCGTATTCCAACATGGCCGACTGTATGACCTGCATATCTTACAGACATTAACATAAACCCTGAGCTTATTTCAGTTTAAATGACTATGCCACTAGCTATATCAGAGTGAACACGCATTTCTGCCTCTCTTTTGCTATGGCTTCGCCTCTCTTCTCTCGCTCGGAGACTTGTAATTACCTAGACATTAACCCTACTTAACACTGATCCAGACACACACAGTGTGACTCTACTCAGTTCCATATTGACCCTTAGCCCCTACACTCTAGATCTGAGAGGATTGGATAGATGGAAGCAAAATGGCAACCCATCAGAAGCAATTACCGTAACGCTTATATGTAGCCAATCCTCTCAGATCTACGGTGAAGAGGCTAGCGTTCGATACGGAATTCCGTGTTAGAGTGTAGTGGTGAGAAGGCGTGTGTGTTGGTAAAAGTGATGAGACATTGTCCTCGGCTCGTCCCAAATGTCACCCTATTCCCTTTATAGTGCACTACTTTTGGTCAAAGGTAGTGCATTATATAGGGAATATGGCGCCATTGGGACGCAGCCACTGTGTGTTGTCAGCAGATGTGAGACCGAGTACGGTGAGTGTTTTTAAAACACAATTTTGCAGAGAGGTGGCAAGATTCAGATCAGGCCCCGCGCTAAGGTGCGTCCCTCCATACTAATGCTGCAGTAATCAAGAACCATTATGCCTCTTTAGCCCTCCTCTATCTAGCCTTATTTGCTCATTACCAAAGAGACACACTTCTCTCACTACATGGGCTGAACCTAACCCAAATCGTTTCCACATCGGTATGACAGTTCCCATTAAGGTTGGGATGTGCGCCATCATTGACAACAATTGATCTGGATGAACATAATTTTGATCACATCAAACATGCACCCATATACAATGGTTGCACCCCAAATGGGACCGTATTCCATATATAGTGCACTATTGTTGACCAGGGCCCATAGTTCACTATGTATGGGGTGCCATTTGGGACGTAGACATTTTATGAACCACAGTTGTGCTTGATTTAAGCCCTTGAATATTTTTGGCTCCTAGGCCGCATAGGTATAATCATTTTGTGATTATCATATCGATTTAAAGCGCTGTAGAGGTGTCATTTGAGGAAATGGACACATATCGTTGTGTGAAGTCCAGATGTTGTCTGTTTTCCCTCGTAGGGATTTGTCTTTTATCTCATAGCGCTTGTTAATGATAATGCTAATGATACTAAGTCGCGTCTTCTGATTGGAAGAGACTGACGATATTCGTGGATGAGGAAAACCGGGTTCTCAGGGGGAGGCGGAGCGGGGTTGGTGGACCAATGGGAATCATTTGGGGGCTTTCTTTTCTCTTCACTCTATGCATCACAAGGAGAGTGGCACTGAATCAAGGGTGACACATTAACGTGGCAAAGACATTTTTTGCTTGGCCCTACTAACAACTTCCTTTCTGGCATGGTCTGTTGTGCTCTTTTCCTTCTTTGGTTCAAAGTGAAGTATAAGTATGTCCATCCATACAAGCACAACATATTAGACTAACAAATCCACAAACATACTCTTAACACATAAAAATGGAAGTGAATTGAAAATGGAAGAGAATGCATATACTGTATGTACAGTGCTTTCGGAAAGTATTCAGACCCCTTCCCTTTTTCCACATTTTGTTACGTTACCGCGTTATTCTAAAATTTATTAAATAAAAAATGTTCCTCAGCAATCCACACACAATACCCCATAATGACAAAGCGAAAACAGTATAAGGTCCCACAGTTAACAGTGCATGTCAGAGCAAAAACCATGCCTTGAGGTTGAAGAAATTGTCTGTAGAGCTCCGAGACAGGATTGTGTTGAGGCACAGATCTGGGGAAGGGTACTAAAAAATGTCTGCAGCATTGAAGGTTGCCAAGAACACAGTGGCCTTCATCATTCTTAAATGGAAGAAGTTTGGAACCACCAAGACTCTTCCTAGAGCTGGCTGCCCGGCCAAACTGAGCAATCGGGGGTGAAGGCTCTTGGTCAGAGAGGTGGTCACTGTGGAGATGGAAGAACCTTCCAGAAGGCCAACCATCTCTGCAGCACTCCACCAATCAGGCCTTTATGGTAGAGAGGCCAGACAGAAGCCACTCCTCAGTAAAAGGCACATGACAGTCCGCTTGGAGTTTGCCAAAAGGCACCTAAAGATTCTCAGATCATGGGAAACAAGATTCTCTGGTCTGATGAAACAACAAAGATTGAACTATTTGGCCTGAGGGCCAAGCATCACATCTGGCGGAAACCTGGCACCATCCCTACGGTGAAGCATGGGTGTGGCAGCATCATGCTGTGGGGATGTTTTTCAGCGGCAGGGACTGGGAGACTAGTCAGGATCGAGGCAAAGATGAACGGAGCAAAGTACAGAGAGCTCCTTGATGAGAACCTGCTCCAGAGCGCTCAGGACCTCTGACTGGGGGCAAAGGTTCACCTTCCAACAGGACAACGACTCTAAGCACACAGCCAAGACAACGCGGGAGTGGCTTCGGGGCAAGTCTCTGAATGTCCTTGAGTGGCCCAGCCAGAGCCCGGACTTGAACGCAATCGAACATCTCTGGAGAGACCTGAAAATAGCTGTGCAGCAACGCTTCCCATCCAACCTGATAGAGCTTGAGGATCTGCAGAGAAGAATGGGAGAAACTCCACAAATACAGGTGTGCCAAGCTTGTAGCGTCATACCCAAGAACACTTGATGCTGTAATCGCTGCCAAAGGTGCTTTAATACTTATGGAAATGTGATATTTCATTATTAAAAAAAAACGTTTTTAGCTTCGTCGTTATGGGGTAGTGTGTGTAGATTATTCAAAAATGTAATCCATTTCAGAATAAGCCTGTAACGTAACAAAATGTAGAAGTCAAGGGGCTGAATACTTTGCGAAGGCACTGTATGTGTTGCGCCTCTTGTCTTCCGTGCCGAGTGCACGCACACACACACACACACACACATACACACACAAACACACTCTTCCTTTTACCTCCTCAGTCTTGTAAAGAGCATGTTTTATCTTGTACTGCCCACATGGAAGATAATAGTTCTAATAATCTTCCTGGTCCACATCTCTGATCATCCAGGTACAACTGTGTGTGTCATTACTAGGGTTGCAAGATTCCAGGAACTTTCAATAAATTCAGGAAGGAAATAGCAGGAAATCTGGAATCCTCCGACCAGGATTTCTAGAAAACCTAGGGAATTTAATCGAAAGTTCCCAAAATTTTGCAACCCTAGTCATTAACACAGAATCATCCCTGCAGGTGTAATCATGCCTCAGAAACGTTCATCAAATGCAATTTATGTCTATCCTTCTCCCCCAATCTCCTTTCTGGGAACCAGACGTCCTTATCTTAGACTACACTAGACGTCCTTAGACTACACTAGACTGAGGGAAAGGCCACTGATGTCAAATACTGATCTAATTATCCTACTTCTATCTGATACAGGAGTGTAGGTATAGGGACAGTCTGTAGCAGATAGACTCACAGATTGACGGATAGACAGACTATAGCAGACATCCATAATCGGCATCTAATTGTAAGGTACAGGTACTTGGTCATTCAGAGTAGTCCAGCTCAAAGTTATAGGACTCTGATGTTTTTGCCTGTGTACATATTGAATTGTGGCGAGACAATGACCTACGCCCTAACTGAAACGAATGTGGCATTTAGAGCAAACTGAATTAATGAATTTGACTCGCCGCTCTCCCTTCCCCTCACCTTTCTTTCCAAAACATTTCCACTTAACACCACCAATGGAGATGGATTTGTTTTGCCCAAAGCAAGAGGTATTTTAATAGGAAAACGTTGCCAAGTACCAGATAATGTATGGGCGAAATGAGTCACTGTTCATTTTCACCTGTCTGTGAGCGTCCCAAATGACACCCAATTCCCTATGTAGCAGTAGTGCACTACTATTGTCCAGGCTCCGGTAAAAAAGTAGTGCACTACATAGGGAATAGGGTGCCATTTGGGACATAGACTCTGTCAATAGCTAGGTTTCAATCCAATTGGCGAAAGATTTTCATTACAAATATTCTACAATCCGAAAAAAACCCAGCATGGTCTCATAGACTAGACGTAATAATAGTAAATGTAAATCCGGGACACTCAAATTAGTATGATATGTTACGTTTGGTATGTTTACATAAGACAGATTGTTACTTAAGACAAAACGAAAGTAAGGTGATTGGTCAGGTTTGCGTGTTCGAATTCCATCAGGGACAACTTTAGCATTTTTGCAAATTAGCAACTACGTATTACTTTGTAGCTACTTTGCATGCTAGCTAACCCTTCCCCTAACCTTAACCCTAACCCCTGGCTAACGTTAGCCACCTATTTAATGTTACCATTAGCCACCCAGCTAACGTTAGGAACACCAAATTGGAATTCGTAACATATCATATGTTTGCAAATTCATAAAATTTTGTCTGAATTGCAATTTGTAAGTTGTCCATTATTAATTTAGTATGATATCAACAAATGAATACTTACTATACTAATTTGTGTGGTCCGCATTTACATTTTCTATGTTCGGCCTACCAGGTTGAAAAACAGTATGCGCATTTTCCCAGGGGAGAAGTGTTTCTATCAAATAGACTTGTTGCTGATAAAAAGCTGTGCGTGATTGTGTAGTGCACATAAAAATGCAACGTTAAAAACAAATGGGTTTCCATCGCATTTTCAACTCTACTGATCATTTTGTCACAAAAAAATAGCAAATTTGCTGTTTCCTTCTGGCCTGTCGTGACATTTTTTATCCAACTTACTTTACTCGCATAAAAAGGATTGGATGGAAACCTGGTTCATGTTAAGTAGATTTCTGTGCTTTTTATCACATATGAGAGCCACCTTTTCGGCCACTGGTCCAGCCGCCATTCACACGTGTTGAGAGGCAACCGGCCAGTTTAGAGGCCACCCGGACTCCAGCGTCCCAGGAGTTTCTCCAGCCAGTGTCCTCGCCAGCCTTCGGCTCATCAGGCGACCACCAGGACTACTGTAGCACCCCTTAGCTCCAGCCAGCTACGCAGCTCCCAGCTCGCCAGTCAGCCCAGCGGCCTCCAGAGGTGGAGCCAGGGCTGCCACCAAAACCAATGCTTCAGCGGGCATCTATTCAAATGCCAAGGCCTGCATCGGAACCAACCTGGCCTCCATGGCTCCAGTTGCCAGTCCTTGAACCAGCCGAGCAGTTGCCAGCGCTGCACCAAATCATGTTGTCCAACGCGCTTCAGCCAGCTAACCCGATACCAGTGGTGCTGCCAGACCAGCGACTGCCACAGAGGGCCGAGCTGTCCCAGCAGCAGGCAGAGCTCCACTCCGCACCCCAGCCGGTGCCTCCACAAGTGGTCCCGATGTCCACTACCGTCCTGGAGGGCCAGTTCAGCCCGGACCTGGGCCCATTGTCAGACCCAGCCCTAGCCCTGGGTCCGATGCCCTGTCCCGGACCCACCGGCTGACCTGGTTCCAGTCCTGGTCCAGCAATCCACTCCCGTCGACAGACCATCTCCATTGGCCGACTCAGAACCAACCTTGTGTCTGAAGCCTGTTCCTGTCCTTGGCTCATCAGCTGACCCAGCATCAGTCCTAGGTCCATCGCCTTCACCGGCCCCTGAGGACATATCACTGCTAGACCCACAACCAGCACTGGGTCTGGTGTCCAGCCCTGTCCCTGCCACACTGCCTGATCCAGCTCCAGCCCTGGATCCACAGGCCAGACCAGATCTGGGCCTGCCTCCAGTTACAGACCTGGATTAACATCCAGCCCCCGTGGGAGAGACACCATCTGACCAGCTTTCTTTCCCTATTCTGTCCAAGGATGCCTGGCCCACCTCCGTGGGATGGCCTCCTCCCCCAGCCTGGACACCTCCTGCTGGACAGCCCAGCCTCACAGATACTGTGAGCACCTTGCCCCTTACTGCCCACTCCATCCATGCCACTGAAGGGGTGGAGACATGGGGCGGCGGGACTTCCTTCTCCGCCAGTGCCCTACAGCCATTGACTTTCACAGGGCGGCAACTGGGGACACACAGCCATGCATGCACGGGAGGGTTTTAATGAAAAACAGCAAACAGACACAACAGGACTGGACCAGGACTGGAAGCTGTCTATTTACCACCACAAACTGATGCTAGCACTAAGACCACACTCAACGAGCTATAAACAAACAAGAAAATGCTCATCCAGAAGCGCCGCTCCTAGTGTCCTGGGATTTTAATGCAGGAAAAATGAAATCCATTTCACCTCATTTCTACCAGCATGTCACCTGTCCAACCAGAGGAAAAATAACTCTAGATCACATTTACTCCACTCTCGCCCTCTGACCATAAATCTATCCTCCTGGTTACTGATTAGAAGCAAAAACTCAAACAGGAAGTACCAGTGACGTATTCAAGATGGAAGTGGTCCGATGAAGCACATGCTAAGCTACAGGACTGTTTCGTTAGCCAGAGTTTACCACATCAGTCACCGTGTTCATTAATAAGTGCATTGACGACGTTGTCCCCACATTAATAGTATGTACAAATCCCAACCAGAAGCCATGGATTACAGTCAACATCCGCACTGAGCTAAAGGCTAGAGCTGCCGCTTTCAAGGAGTAGGACACTAATCCACTTACAAGAAATCCCTCTATGCCCCCCAATGAATCATCAAACAGGCAAAGAGTCAATACAGAACAAAGATCGAAATCTACAACACAGGCTCTGACTCTCGTTGGATTTGGCAGGGCTTGCAAACTATCATGGATTACAAAGGGAAACCCAGCCGAGAGCTACCCAGTGACGCAAGCCTACCAGACAAGCTAAATGCCTTCTATGTTCGCTTCGAGGCAAGCAACACTGAACCGTGTCTGAGAGCACCAGCTGTTCCGGACGACTGTGTAATCACGCTCTTCGTAGCCGATGTGAGTAAGACCTTTTTAAGCAGGTTAATATTCACAAGGCCGCAGTGCCAGACAGATTACCAGGACGCATACTCAGAGCATGCGCTGACTAGCTGGCAAGGACTTCACTGACATTTTCAACCTCTCCCAGACCCAGTCTGTAATACCTACATGTTTCAAGCAGACCACCATAGTAACTGTGCCAAGGACGCCAAGGTAATCTGTCTAAATGACTACCGCCCATAGCACTCACATCTGTATCCATGAAATGCTTTGAAAGGCTGGCCATGGCTCACATCAACACCATCATCCCAGAAATCCTGGACCCACTAAAATGTGCATATGGCACAAACTGATCCACAGATGACGCAATCTCTATTGCACTCCACACTGACCTTTCCCACCTTGACAGAAGGAACACCTACATGAGAATGCTGTGCATTGTCTACAGCTCAGCGTTCAACAACACAGTGCCCTCCAAGCCCATCACTAAGCTAAGGACCCTGGGACTGAACGCCTCCCTCTGCAACTGGATCCTGGCTTCTTGATGGACTGCCCCCAGTTGGTGACGGTAGTCAAAACACGTCCGCCACGCTGACCCTCAACACGGAGGCCTCTCAAGGGTGCGTGCCAATTCCCCTCCTGTACTCCCTGTTCACCCACGACTGCGTGGCCGTGCACAACTCCAACACCATCATTAAGTTTGCTGATGACACGACAGTGGTAGTAGGCCTGATCACCAACGATGATGAGACAGGCTATAGGGAGGAGGTCAGACACCTGGCAGTGTGGTGCCAGGACAACAACCTCCCCCTCAATGTTGGCAAGACAAATGAGCTGATCGTGGACTACAGGAAACGGATGCACACACACTGGACTCTACTCACACACTCAAACATACTTACACTGACACTCCAAATCATATACATACACACACAGTCACTCACACAACACGTATACACAGGCACACATTTGCCACACACACACTTCCATACATTACATACGCTGCTGCTAGTGTTTATTATCTATCCTGTCTATCGTACCTCTGCACATCGGCTCGTATATTGCCAAGCTACTGTATCATTGCTCATTGTGTACTTATTTAGTCCTCGTGCTTCTGGCAGAAAGCCATTATAAGATATCTGAGGGTAAACATTTAGTAGTGAATTGCATACAAGTGTATCTTCATCACCTCATGTGCGCTGTACAACAGAGACTCACCGACAGATATTGAACGCTATGGACTCGCCAGCTCCTGATTTCTCCCGTTGTGAAATTTACAAACAAACATGTGACTGGCTCCACTGTTCTGGGGAACTACGGTAAGCTTCATAATGGAAAATAATGCGACATATGACTTGAATAACGCAATCCACTTTTTTCCCTAATGTATTGCACAGGTTGACTGCAGGTATTCACTTTTAAAGTAGCTGCAAATATTCAAATGTATTGAAAAACTTCAAAGAAATAGTTTTGAAGGAATTGATGGCATTGAAAAACCATCCTGTTGCTTTTCCGAAATACCCCCTGTATACGGTATTTATACATTTTCGCTGGCAAATAGGCCTTCAAGGAAACTCAACGTATCTCGACTAAGTTGATTGCGTGTGGTGTGCGCTGCCTAGTACTGTACCTTCCACAAATTATTTTGCTAGACAACAAGACATGTAAGCTGGTTTTACAGAGTTAAAAATGTACTATTTACATGTTGGGGCGGCTGTAGAAAACCCGACTCCCTCAGCCTGTCTTAGAGGCAGAAACTTTGTGACCCCAGGTTGCATCAAGTAGATTACCATCCCCCAGATCCTGACTCTTGTCTTTCAGTAGATGGCATTCATACCTCTGTTGCTAGGCATGTTGCTAGGGGGCCTGATGGAACTCTCGCCTGACTATAGTCACGTAACACCCATTTAGGCAATCAGGCCTAGTCTGGGTAGGTGAGTTGCTGGAGGGAGACTTGAGTGTTCTTCCATACACTTCTGGTGAGAATTATTAGTTTTGTCTCGATAGTTTACATTTTTGTTCCAATAGTAGTCTCTCGTCCCCTCTCTCTGTCTCTTTCACTGTTTCTCTCTTGCTCTCTGTTTGTCTGTCTGTCTCTGGCTCCCCCCCCCCCCCCCGCCCCCCCTCTCGCCAGGTTCTGTCGAGTCTGCACCCAGACTGCGAGTACATCTTTCAGCTGGAGAGGGAGGAGCGGCGTTGTCTTCGATACATTGCAGAGCAGAACCACAGTACAGTTGAAAACAGGACAGTACTTTTCAACTTCGATGCATTGCAGAACCACAGTATGCTAGGTATCCGTGACATTATCCTCCTAGAATCACCCATTATGTTTTCTCACTCCAGTTTACGGCTCATAGATTAGATCTCGAGTATAGATTGTCTATACTCGAGACATAATATGATATATACTGTATCACAATTCCAGTGGGTCAGAAGTTTACATGCACTAAGTTGACTGTGCCTTTAAACAGCTTGGAAAATTCCAGAAAATTATGTCATGGCTTTAGAAGCTTCTGATAGACTAATTGACATCATTTGAGTCAATTGGAGGTGTACCTGTGGATGTATTTCAAGGTCTACCTTTAAACTCAGTGCCTCTTTACTTGACATCATGGGAAAATCAAAAGAAATCAGCCAAGACCTCAGAAAAACAATTGTAGACCTCCACAAGTCTGGTTCATCCTTGGGAGCAATTTCCAAATGCCTGAAGGTACCACGTTCATCTGTACTAACAATAGTACGCAAGTATAAACACCATGGGACCACGCAGCCGTCATACAGCTCAGTAAGGAGACGCATTCTGTCTCCTAGAGATGAACGTACTTTGGTGCAAAAAGTGCAAATGAATCCCAGAACAACAGCAAAGAACCTTGTGAAGATGCTGGAGGAAACCAGTATCTATTACCACAGTAAAACGCGTCCTATATCGACATAACTTGAAAGGCCGCTCAGCAAGGAAGAAGCCACTGCTCAAAAACCGCCATAAAAAAGCCGGTATGCAACTGCACATGGAGAAATGTCCTCTGGTCTGATGAAACAAAAATAGAACTGTTTGGCCATAATGACCATCGTTATGTTTGGAGGAAAAAGGGGGAGGCTTGCAAGCTGAAGAACACCATCCCAACCGTGAAGCACGGGGGTGCTTTGATGCAGGAGGTACTAGTGCACTTCACAAAATAGATGGCATCATGAGACAGGAAAATTATGTGGATATATTGAAGCAACATCTCAAGACATTAGTCAGGAAGTTAAAGCTTGGTCGCAAATGGGTCTTCCAAATGGACAATAATGACCCCAACCATACTTCCAAAGTTGTGGCAAAATGGCTTAGGGACAACAAAGTCAAGGTTTTGGAGTGGCCATCACAAAGCCCTGACCTCAAACCTATAGAAAATTTGTTGGGATGAACTGAAAAAGCGCGTGCGAGCAAGGAGGCCTACAAACCTGACTAAGTTACACCAGCAATGTCAGGAGGAATGGGCCAAAAGCTTGTGGAAGGCTACCCGAAACGTTTGACCCAAGTTAAACAATTTAAAGGCAATGCTACCAAATACTAATTGAGTGTATATAAACTTCTGACCCACTGGGAATGTGATGAAAGAAATAAAAGCTGAAATAAATCATTCTCTCTACTATTATTCTGACATTTCACATTCTTAAATAAAGTGGTGATCCTAACTGACCTAAGACAGGGATTTTTTACTAGGATTACATGTCAGGAATTGTGAAAAACTGAGTTTAAATGTATTTGGCTAAGGTGTATGTAAACTTCCGACTTCAACTGTATGTATGTAATTTATAGCAAGATTAAATTCTTGGTATTGTGTTTAGGTTTCGATTAAGTACACTGAAAAAAATCCTGTTGTTTTTACGGTAACTTACTGGCAGCCAGTACAAAGATACAGTATCTTACCGTAAATTCCGAAGAATCTTTGGTTTTACATTACGTCGCTGTCGCAGGATGTTGGTGGCACCTTAATTGGGGAGGATGTGCTCGTGGGAATGGCTGGAGCGGAATAAGTGGAATTGTATCAAATACAATTCCATGTTTCACAGTCCCGTGTGGCTCAGTTGGTAGAGCATGGCGCTTGCAACGCCAGGGTTGTGGGTTCATTCCCCACGGGGGGACCAGGATGAATATGTATGAACTTTCCAATTTGTAAGTCGCTCTGGATAAGAGCGTCTGCTAAATGACTTAAATGTAAATGTAAATGTGTTGATGCCATCCTCCACTCAGCAGCCGCCACTGATCACTGTACATCTACAGTAATGTACTGCTAAACCAAAGTTGCTTTGGAATTTATAGTAACATACTGTACCTTTTCTTACAGAAATGTACAAGTAACTGAGTAGACCATACTTCACCTTTATCTCTGTCTCTCTCATCTGTGTCTCTTTCGCTCTCTATCCTTCCACCTCTGGCTCTGTCTCTCTCCCTCTCTTATTCTCCCTCTCTCTCCTGAAGGTTGTCTACCGTTCTGGGACTCTGTGGTGTGTTGGCCATATGCTGCGGTTGGGGAGACATTCCATACGGCCTGTCCTGCTGTCTTCTCTCTTTTTGGGAATAACACAGGTGCAGTTGACATTTGTCACAGTGAAGGGCAGGGGAGAACGTGTGTGGGTGGAGATACCATGATGTACTGTATAAAGTATACAAATAATATACAATGACATACAGGTACTATGTTATGCTTTTCTCTTTTACAGTAATTCTCTCTGTCCGTTTTCCATTGGCTTCCGATCCCTGTCAGTCGCAGTGACTGACAGCCCATAGTCCAGCCCCTCCATAGTGCTTCTGTTTCTCATCACAGGTGACTCCTAACCTTTGACCTCTACCTCAGCAGGGTCAGTCAGCCGAAACTGCACTAGCAACGGATGGTCTCGACCCTTCCCCCCGTACCACATAGCCTGTAGTGCGGATGACAACATTCACATTCCAGAGGTGAGAGAGAGTTTAGAGAGAAGGGTCATGTGATAAGGTCAGGGTGGTCATCATGAGCATCTGCAGTGTACTGTTTTTACTAACAATAGCTTTACAGCTGTCTGTCAATGCAATCGACTGAACTACAGCTATATTGTCAAGGGTGTATTGGAGGCGAAGTCAGGTGCAGGAGAGCAGAGTATAATGAACAGGCGCCCTTTTATTAAAGTTCCAAAAAACGAGAGCACTCCATAAATAAAACGCTCTCAAAAAACGGAGCATAAAAGTAAAGTGCTTAAATTAACACCACATAACATGAAACAATTACACACAAAACATGATGGGAAACAGAGGGTTAAATACAAGTAGCTTGATTCCTACTGTTTACTAAGGGAAGTGAGCCCTGGACTAGGGTTGCAAAGCTACCGGTAATTAACAAAGTTCATTTTGGCAATTAACAGAAAATCTATAGCAATCTATCGTAACTTTGGTAATTTATACTTGAATAACTTAAAAATATGTATTCATATATAGTATTCATGTTTTTTGTAGATAGACCACATGGTTCAAGAGAAAATAGCCTAATTAATGAAAAAAAGCATCTAATCAACAATGAAATTATTTTTAATTACCTCTGCAACTCATCCAACTATTGACTTTGTTTACAACAGCCACCAGTTTGATGCCAAAACACTGACAACAAATACATATTGACATAGTAAAATAAGTAAAAGTGTGAAAATAAAAATCTAAAGGATATTTTATACTGAAACCCTCACACTAAACACATGTTATTCACTAAGTTGATGGTTTATATTTAGTATAATGTTTTACAGCTTTGTTATTAATATTATTTTTTAAATCGTATTTAATTGTTTTATATATTTTACATGTGATTATGGACAGACAGAGGGCCAGAGATAATTACACCACAGCTGTGATAATCTGAAGTATCCAACAAGGCTACTAGATATCTTGTGATAGATTACCTAAAATCCTTGAAAGTTACCAAAATTCTGGTAGTTTCCTGGTCAATTTAAAAAGTTTCAGTAATATACAGTCCCTTTGCAACCTTAGCCCTGGCTGCATCTGGTCCTTGGAGGAAATAGATAGACATTTGAGTGTTTCATAAATGATATTAGTGGACAGGATTCAACGTTTGGACACCAGAAAAACAATCAAAAATCATCATTGCAGTCCGTTGAATTGAAACATCCTACATTTTACCATATGAAATTGCTTCCTGCTGTTGGGAGTCTGTTGAAGGGCAGATTTACATTCGCCTGTACTGTAAATCTATGTTGGAATCAAGTGCAATTATGGCACACAATAAAAACGAATGACGGGGTTGTTGGCGGAAGGTTGAGTATCCATTGTTAAACTTAGATATTAGCCTACTCACTACTGATTGAGTAGTCCATTTAAGTGGAATATACCCATGTCATTTCAACGACGGACCGATAGCGATTTGGAGAGTCTATTCATATGTAATTGTCTCTCGTTTGTATATATTTATTGGAATTTGATTTCAACGGAATATAATGACCATGTAATTTCAATTTTGGAACGATATAGTTATTTGGAACAATAACAATTTGGAGAGTCTACCCATATCTAAATGTCCCTCATTTGTGTAGAATTTTATAGCTTAGTAATAAATACATTTCTATCCTTTTAAAGAGTGAGGATGGATATTTAGTTGTATTTTGTTTGTCTAGTGGATCATTCCTGTAAACAAGATTAGAGGATTTGGCTTGGATTTTTGTATCTTCACATAATCAGTACCATAGTTGAAAACTTAACCATGTCCATGAAGACACGATGTGATTGGCAACCATGAATAGCCTGGTTTTCATTCGGTAGACATGAGCGGATTATGTTATGATGAATCACTTGTATGAGTCATGAATAATGATATGATTAAGAGACAGTTAGCAGGATTTACATGTCTCAGAGAAGGACTACTGATCTAGGATCAGGTCCGCCTGTCCATACAATCATATTCATTATGATCTAAAAGGCAGAACTGATCCTAGATCAGCACTCATACTATGAGAGGCTCCATGAATACAAGTCCAGAGGCCTTATTTACAAATGTTTTGTAAATTTCACACTAAATATCCGAGTGCACAATTTCTGATAAGGATACGAACGTCTCAAAATATAGAGATTTTGAAACTTGGTGCATCACATATGCATGCCCGTTATCAGTAAGATCCATCCTAATACTGTGCGTGCGTGAACAAGCATTATAACTCTTCCTCCATTCACCCTTTATAGTGACAATAACTCCCTTTATTTGAGGTATAATTTGAAACTATTGGATTTAGGCCATAGTTGTATCTAAACGAAAGAGCAATGGCACATTTGATCAAATGTTTTTGGAGGTGTTGGCAAAATGTTTTAATCTTGTGCAATATAAATGAGAAATGAGCATGGTAATTTGTTATATGGATACTTTGGGAATATGAACCCATCACAGCCAGAAAATGTGAGAAATTCTGCAATGGTTATGAAAACAAAAGAAAAATAGATTTCCAAGTCTAATTATTTTAATTCCAAAAATAAAACACACATTTTTGCATTTCTCACTAACGGTAAACGCCTGCATCTTATTTTCCCATTTTTTTAAATATTTTTTTCTCGATAAGCCTGTCATCATATCCCCCATTTGCACAAAATATTTTCCTGTCTGCTTGCCATATAATACTTCGACCACAAGAAAATGTACGTACACAAGCTCTTCAGTTTGCGTGGAGGTAAGGACAAGTTAAATTTTTTATAAATGCCAACTTTTGCAGGAAACTGGGCCCATATTTACAGTCAAAGTTGTAATGCTGGTATAGGATCAGTTTGGCCTTTTAGTTCATAATGAATAACATGTATATGGATAGGGCACACGGTCAGACCTGAACTTAGATCAGCACTCCTACTGTGATGTCTGCTTCTCTGTATGTGAACCATGCAGGAGTCATACTTTGCCACGGTGAAGCTGATCTACTCCATTGGCTACGGCACCTCCCTGTTCTTCCTGTCCATCGCCGTGGTGATTCTGCTGCTCTTCAGGTAGGTGGAGGTCAAAGGTTGTAACCTGGTGTACCAGGTGATTGATTTGTTGATTCATGAATTGATTGATTGGGATGAAGAAATAGAATGGCTGGAACAGTTCCAGATTCCACATGATTTTCCATGGTCCACCCACAGAAATTACAGTTGAAGTCGGAAGTTTACATACAGTTTAGCCAAATACATTTAAACTCCGTTTTTCCACAATTCCTGACATTTAATCCTAGTAAAATTCCCTGTCTTAGGTCAGTTAGGATCACCACTTTATTTTAAGAATGTGAAATGTCAGAATAATAGTAGAGAGAATTATTTATTTCAGCTTTTATTTATTTCATCACATTCCCAGTGGGTCAGAAGTTTACATACACTCAATTAGTATTTGGTAGCATTGCCTTTAAATTGTTTAACTTGGGTCAAACATTTCGGGTAGCCTTCCACAAGCTTCCCATAATAAGTTGGGTGAATTTTGGCCCATTCCTCCTGACAGAGCTGGTGTAACTAAGTCAGGTTTGTAGGCCTCCTTGCTCGCACACGCTTTTTCAGTTCTGCCCACATATTTTCTATAGGATTGAGGTCAGGGCTTTGTGATGACCCCTCCAATACTTTGACTTTGTTATCCTTAAGCCATTTTGCCACAATTTTGGAAGTATGCTTTGGGTCATTGTCCATTTGGAAGACCCATTTGCGACCAAGCTTTAACTTCCTGACTGATGTCTTGAGATGTTGCTTCAATATATCCACATAATTTTCCTCCCTCATGATGCCATCTATTTTGTGAAGTGCACCAGTCCCTCCTGCAGCAAAGCACCCCCACAACATGATGTTGCCACCCCCGTGCTTCACGGTTGGGATGGTGTTCTTCGGCTTGCAAGCCCCCCATTTTTCCTACAAACATAACGATGGTCATTATGGCCAAACAGTTTTTTTGTTTTGTTTCATCAGACCAGAGGACATTTCTCCCAAAAGTGTTATCTTTGTCCCCATGTGCAGTTGCGAACCGTAGTCTGGCGTTTTTATGGTGGTTTTGGAGCAGTGTATTCTTCCTTGCTGAGCGGCCTTTCAGGTTATGTCGATATAGGACCCGTTTTCCTGTGGAACTAGATACTTTTGTACCTGTTTACTTTAGCATTTTCACAAGGTCCTTTGCTGTTGTGCTGGGATTGATTTGCACTTTTTGCACCAAAGTACGTTCATCTCTAGGAGACAGAACGTGTCTCCTTCCTGAGCGGTATGACGGCTCCGTGGTCCCATGGTGTTTATACTTGCGCACTATTATTTGTACAGATGAACGTGGTACCTTCAGGCGTTTGGAAATTGCTCCCAAGGATGAACCAGACTTGTGGAGGTCTACAATTCTTTTTCTGAGGTCTTGGCTGATTTCTTTTGACTTTCCCATGATGTCAAGCAAAGAGGCACTGAGTTTGAAGGTAGGCCTTGAAATACATCCACAAGTACACCTCCAATTGACTCAAATGATTGTTATTAGTCTATCAGAAGCTTCTAAAGCCATGACATCATTTTCTGGAATTTTCCAAGCTGTTTAATGGCACAGTCAACTTAGTGTATGTAAACTTCTGACCCACTGGAATTGTGATACAGTGAATTATAATTGAAATAATCTGTCTGTAAACAATTGTTGGAAAAATTACTTGTGTCATGCACAAAGTAGATGTCCTAACCGACTTGCCAAAACTATAGTTTGTTAACAAGAAATTTGTGGAGTGGTTGAAAAACGAGTTTTAATGACTCCAACCTAAGTGTATGTAAACTTCCGACTTCAACTGTATATTAGTCAAATGAAAGATTTCTCAATATAACTACAACTAACAGAAGTAGAGATGTGCTCAGATCCTTATAAAGGGGGATTAAAGACCAATGAGGACTAGAGGTAACCAACACTACTTCTCAGACTTAGACAACCTATAGTTTGCTGTTCTGCAGCTCTGTGCTGTATTCTGTCCATTTTACCATTGGGGTGAAGCCTAGGACCCCTGTCACTAATGAGGGACAATGGCACTCCATTTCTCCCCGCTACAGCCATGTTGGATTCAGACATTCCTGTTGAGAGAATGTCTAGCACGCTTTCCTCCCTCCTCTTCTCTCCATCCTCTCATCTCTTCTCCTCTCCTCCCTCCTCTCCCTCCAGACATTCTTTTGCAGTCTAATCTATTCAAACATGTGGGCACTCTGAAAGGACGAATCCATAGATTGTGATTTGCTGTCTCTCTCGCTCTGGCTCTCTCTCTGCCTCGTACCAAATTAAAGGGAGTCTCTTTAATAAATGAAGGTAAAAGAGAGACTGGTGTTTTATATCGTACAGTTATGACTAGGGTTGCAAAGTTACCGGAATCTGCAGTCATTTTGGTAATTAACACAAAATCGATGACAATCTATAGTAACTTGTTGGTAACTTATACTTGAATAACTTTAAAAATGTATCCATATTGTCCATATTGTTGAAATAAAATTATACCGGATATTTCATACTGAAACCACATATTAAACACCAATGCTATTCACTAAATGTATGGTTTATATTTAGGATAATGTTTTACAGCTTTGTCATTCTATTTTTTATTTATTTTAAATATCGCCCTCTATTGAAGAACAAACGAATCACGCCTGACAAAGCCAATGAACACTGCCTCACCGGAAGCCCTGTTTTACACAGGCGATTAACCCGAGACACGGATTAATTCCATCAATTCAGTACCTCTCTTCACCGAGCCCAGAAGTGGCGGCACAGGCCGAACAGGTGTTGTACCTTGTTTCGGTCCTTCAGGGAACAGTAGTTCGCCATAACTTCGTTCCCTTTCAGCTCTGTACAACACCGCAATGGGTACATGAAATCACGCCGCAAGGCGAACCCAGCAGACACCAACAAAAAAGGCCCATGGCAGACCGCCCAGAGTTGCAACTGGACAGGAAAACCTGCAGTACCTGGGTTCAATCTGCACACTGGCTATTGACCATCTCCTGCCCCAGCCATAATAAGCACACTGTGGCCAGCGGGCTACACTGGGGGTAGAGACATCCAAGCGATAAAACCTCATAACAATGTGTGGTGATGCCCAACTCGCCGCAACACAAATATCTCTGCCCAAGATGCCACCAGACCCCAGGTGGAGTGGGCGCCTACTAGTGGTCAGCGGGTCAGCTGTTTGTTCCGCCCGCACTTGCTAATAACCAATCCACGACCGTCTGACTATATGTGATAAAATGAAAATCTGAGGCAATTTATGCTTGATCTGGCAATGTGGTCCGGAGGCTCAGTATGGAAGGTGTAACGCAGTTTCGAAGCCTCCGGAGGCTTGTGGCAGGCCAAATCGAACTCTGTACCGCATCGCCTTAAACCACCCACATGTTGTAACAATGCGGAGGGCTCTGTATAGCTCCGATTTGACATGATTGGTTGACGGTAGTTGGGGGCAGGAGGTCCTGAAACCTACTTACTTGACTTCTTCCTTCACAACAGTTCTGCTCTGTTCAGAGAAGCGCAAGAAGTATGAATGTTTTTCCTTCTGCAGTGGCCGCATCACATTAAATGCTGTACGGCCACTGCAGACGTCGGATTGACCATGCAGGCTAATTGTTTTTTGACGGGCGCCAGAATGCCATAAATGGATTCTTTAATCTAGTTGACATTGGTAAAGTTTTCTCTGTCATCTCTGCTTCTTTCATGGAGCAAAGACATTTAGGGACCAGGAAGAAAATGCTATAACTCCTGTGAAATATTTTTCTGTGAAAATGACCCAACATGTTTCTGATAAGATTTCAGTTCGGCTTTGATGCATATGTTTTTGGGTTGAAATACTAACAGCTTTTATGATGCTGAGATAGACACATCTACAGATGTGTCTAACTGAGCATTAGCTTTCTCTCAAGCAGGTCCGGAGTAATGCAGGGGCTTACCGGGGCTGAAGCCCATTGTATGTATTATATATGTCATGTATTATATCATGTATGTATTATATATGTCATACTTTAGTAAAAGTAAAGATACCTTAATTGAATGTAATCTGCGTAATCCCCAAAAGTAATTATTTATCATGAGGGCCATAAACAATAATTTATCGTTTACTCAAATAAATGTTCAAAATCACCTTTCTGGTCAAAATAGTTATATATTGCTGAGGTGTAGTCACTTTTGAGGACACAAGCTCAAGTACACAGTACAAATATGCTAAAAAATACGAAAATATTTAAAAAAATTATGTGATGTATCTCCTATTCAACAAAATTGCATGAACAAAGCTTGAAATTACTTATATGCTTTCTAAATATAGTATTATCAAATTTTAAAACAACTAACTATAAGATTTCACATTCCTTATAACTGTAAAATACATATTTAGTGTTAGAGAAAATGTGCATATTTTCTAAAGGTCTCTTGATCAAAACGTCTGCACCCATAGCTGTGAATGTCTCACAGAGCTCTAACCTGGTTCCCTGAACTTGTTAGGAACTCTCCTTTCTTCTCATTTTAATATTGTCTGTCTATGACAAACGTGTTTTTTGTTTAAAATCTGGAATTCTTTTAGATTAATGGCTATAAATCGATCTCAATGTGCTACCGTGATAAACCACTCTCTCCTGCTGTGCTACGATGTAACGATTGCAGACATGTGCTTTGTCAGTGGCTGTGACGTAGGGCTCAGCAAGGAGTTGATGGACAGTCGGAGAGCAAATGAAATTGTAGGAGGGACATCCCAGCTTCAAGTGGTTTCAGATTCCACATCCGACATCACACAGGCTCAGAAAAAACCTGATATCTCTAGCTTAAACTAACGGATTTTGATAGGGATTTGTTTTATTATGTTACTTAGATTCATGCACAGGTGCGTCAATAGACTCTTAAAGGCCATGTTTCACTTTAAAATCCCCCAAACAATAATGAGTAGTGCATACAGTGGCTTGCGAAAGTATTCACCCCCTTGGCATTTTTCATATTTTGTTGCCTTACAACCTGGAATTAAAATAGATTTTTTGAGGGTTTGTATCTTTGATTTACACAACATTCCGCTAGCGGAACCCCTCGACAACATTCCGCTGAAAAGGCAGCGCGTGAAATTCAAAAATACTTTTTAGAAATATGTAACTTTCACACATTAACAAGTCCAATACAGCAAATGAAAGATAAACATCTTGTTAATCTACCCATCGTGTCCGATTTCAAAAAGGCTTTACAGCGAAAGCACAACATATGATTATGTTAGTTCAGAGCCAAGTAAAAAAAACACAACCATTTTCCAGCAAAAGATAGGAGTCACAAAAAGCAGAAATATAGATAAAATGAATCACTAACCTTTGATGATCTTCATCAGATGACACTCATAGGACATCATGTTACACAATACATGTATGTTTTGTTCGATAATGTGCATATTTATATCCCAAAATCTCAGTTTACATTGGCGCGTTACGTGCAGTAATGTTTTGATTCCAAAACATCCGGTGATRTTGCAGATAGCCACAGAAATCCCAGAAATACTCATAATAAACATRGATAAAAGATACAAGTGTTAWTCACAGAATTAAAGATAGACTTCTCCTTAATGCAACCGCTGTGTCAGATTTCAAAAAAACTTTACGGAAAAAGCATAATCTGAGTACGGCGCTCAGAGCCCAATCCAGCCAAAGAAATTTCCGCCATGTTGGAGTCAACAGATGTTAGAAATAACATGATAAATATTCACTTACCTTTGATGATCTTCATCAGAATGCACTCCCAGGAATCCCAGTTCGACAATAAATGACTGATTTGTTCCATAAAGTTCCATAAAGTCCATAATTTATGTCCAAATAGCCACTAGTTGTTAGCGTGTTCAGCCCAGTAATCCATCTTCATGAGCACTAGGTCCAGACAAAAACTCGAAAAGTTCCATTACAGGTCGTAGAAACATATAAAACGATGTATGGAATCAATCTTTAGGATGGTTTTAACATAAATCATCAATAATGTTCCAACCGGAGAATTCCATCGTCTGTAGCAAAGCACTGGAACGAGAGCTAACTCTGTCGGGAGCGCGCGTCACGAGCCTGAGACACTCTGCCAGACCACTGACTCATTCAGCTCCCATTCCCCCCTCCTTTATAGCAGAAGGCTGAAACAAGTTTCTAAAGACGGTTGACATCTAGTGGAAGCCTTAGGAAGTGCAACGTAACCGCATAGACACTGTGTATTCGGTAGGCCAAGCTTTGAAAAACTCCAAACCTTAGATTTCACACTTCCTGGTTGGATTTTTCTCAGGTTTTCGCCTGCCATATGAGTTCTGTTATACTCACAGACATCATTCAAACAGTTTTAGCACCTTCAGAGTGTTTTTTATCCAATACTACTAATAATATGCACATATTAGCATCTGGGACAGAGTAGCAGGCAGTTTACTCTGGGCACGCATTTCATGCAAAAGTGAAAATGCTGCCCCCTATCCCAAACAGGTTAAACAAATGAAAATATATTTTATATTTCAAAGTAGCCAACCTTTGCCTTGATAACAACTTTGTTTGAATTCAAGACCAGAATGATGATAGTTTTTCAGTGTCAGAGTAGCCACTCATTTTGGTCATTTGTGTATTGCTAAAAAAATATTCATCGTATGTCTTCTATCATGTAACTGACGTAGAATTGCATGAAATGTGTTTTTAAAAAGAAAAGAAAAATCTGATCCTGCTAACTGTTCCCCGTGTGTGGAAATCCTAAAAACTCCTCTGCTTAAGTATAGCCTATACCATATCGCAAATTATAAAGAGGCTTTTTCTTCAACAGTAAATTTACTATGCATTGAATTGCATCTGGGTGCACAGATTTGTTTACAGACAATTATGGTGTGCCGGGAAGTGGGGTTAGGTAATTCCTGACTTTTGCTGTCATATGCCAGAGCCAGATTAGCAAAACAGACAAGAAATTGGTCACTCCTGGTCCGCTCAATGTACAGACATAATGCTTGTACCAGACAGACTGAACATGGGAAACCATCTCCATCGACTCTGCTTCCACCAGCCAATTGTCCAGGTAGTCAATACGCTCGACCTCATCTTTACTAGATGCTGTTCTTCCACTAACCTCATTGCAACTCCCCTCCAAGTCTCGCCATACTTGTAATTCTTTGTCCTGTCTGTGAGCTTCGTCACTTCCCTATAACAAAAAGCAACCAGAACTGTCTACCGTTTAGCAACACTTCTAGTTCATGAATATGGATGGTTATCGTGCGCGTCCAACTCGTTCTGCGCCGTACCCTCTCTTTAATCCTATATCTTTCTCTGTGCAAACCTTCTCCAACTATTCCTGATTCTGTTCTAACCCTCCTCTCCTCTTTCTGCATCTTTGACTTCTAGTGTCCCTTATCTCCAGGCCGGCTCGGTTCCTCCCGCTCCGGTGCTCGACGACTCATTGCGAGCTCCAGAAAGGGCTCGGGCAGCCGAGCGGAATGGAGGAAAACTCGCCTCCCTGCGGACTGGCATCCTTTCACTCCTCCTCTCTACATTTTCCTCTTCTGTCTCTGCTGCTAAAGCACTTTCTACCATTCTAAATTCCAAGCATCTGCCTCTAACCCTAGGAAGCTCTTTGCCACCTTCTCCTTCTCCCCCCCCTGAATTCCTCCTCCCCCCCCCCCCTCCTCTCTGCAGATGACTTCGTCAACCATTTTGAAAAGAAGGTCGACGACATCCGATCCTCGTTTGCTAAGTCAAAGACACGTGGTTCTGCTCACACTGGCCTACCCTGTGCTCTGACTCTTTTCTCCTCTCTCCAGATGAAATCTCGCGTCTTGTGAGGCGGCCGGCGCAACAACCTGCCGCTTTCCCTATCCCTCCTCTCTTCTCACAGACATTTCCGGAGACCTTCTCCCTTACCTCACCTCGCTCATCAACTCATCCTGACCGCTGGCTACGTCCTTCGTCTTCAAGAGAGCGAGAGTTGCACCCCTTCTGAAAAAACCTACACTCGATCCCTCCGATGTCAACAACTACAGACCAGTATCCCTTCTTTCTTTTCTCTCCAAATCTTGAACGTGCCGTCCTTGGCCAGCTCTCTCCGCTATCTCTCTCAGAATGACCTTCTTGATCCAAATCAGTCAGGTTTACAGACTAGTCATTCAACTGAGACTGCTCTTCTCTGTATCACGGAGGCGCTCCGCACTGCTAAAGCTAACTCTCTCTCCTCTGCTCTCATCCTTCTAGACCTATCGGCTGCCTTCGATACTGTGAACCATCAGATCCTCTCTCACTCTCCGAGTTGGGCATCTCGGCGCGGACTTGGATTGCGTCCTACTGACAGGTGCGCTCCTACAGGTGGCGTGGCGAGAATCTGTCTCCTCACCACGTGCTCTCACACTGGTGTCCCCCAGGGCTCTGTTCTAGGCCCTCTCCTATTCTCGCTATACTCACAAAGTCACTTGGCTCTGTCATAACCTCACATGGTCTCTCATCATTGCTATGCAGACGAACACACTAATCTTCTCTTCCCCTTCTGATGACCAGGTGGCGAATCGCATCTCTGCATGTCTGACAGACATATCAGTGTGGATGACGGATCACACCTCAAGCTGAACCTCGGCAAGACGGAGCTGCTCTTCCTCGGGGAAGGACTGCCGTTCCATGATCTCGCCATCACGGTTGACAATCCATTGTGTCTCCTCCAGAGCGCTAAGAACCTTGGCGTGATCTGGACACCACTGTCGTTTCAACTAACATCAAGGCGGTGGCCCGTTCCTGTAGGTTCATGCTCTACAACATCCGCAGAGTACGACCTGCCTACACAGGAAGCGGCGCAGGTCCTAATCCAGGCACTTGTCATCTCCGCTGATTACTGCAACTCGCTGTTGGCTGGCTTCCTGCTGTGCCATTAAACCCTACAACCATCCAGAACGCCGCAGCCCGTCTGGTTGTTCAACCTTCCCAAGTTCTCTCACGTCACCGCGTCCTCCGCTCTCTCCACTGGCTTCCAGTTGAAGCTCGCATCGCTACAAGACATGGTGTTGCTACGGAGCTGTGAGGGGAACGGCACCTCAGTACCTCAGGCTCTGATCAGGCCCTACACAACAAGGGCATGCGTTCATCCACCTCTGGTGCTCTGCTCCTACACTGAGGAAGTAACAGTTCCGCTCAGCAGTCAAAACTGTTCGCTGCCTGGCCCCCAATGGTGGAACAAACTCCCTCACGACGCCAGGACAGCGGAGTCAATCACACTTCGGAGACACTGAAACCACTCTTTAAGGATACTAGGATAGGATAAAGTATCCTTCTCACCCCCCCCCTTAAAAGATTTAGATGCCTATTGTAAGTGGGTTACTGGATGTCATAAGGTGAATGCACCAATTTGTAAGTCGCTCTGGATAAGAGCGTCTGCTAAATGACTTAAATGTAATGTAAATGTAGTCCAATATCCTAAGCCCCAGACACTGCATATGTGCCAAATCCGCCTCCACAACTTGTGTGGCGAGACGGAAAACCTGAAAGTGATGACCAGAAACCAGAGGCTGCAGCCTCGAATCAGAACCTCAGGAACTTTCTATGATGGAAATATAGTGCCACATGAAAGTACGTGTCCTTCAGGTCGATGGGGGTGAACCAATCACCTGGGTGCACTGACATCCGAATGTTCGTGAGCATTCTGAATTTGTAGACCCTGAGGTGCTTGTTTAGGGCATGCAAGCCCAAAATGGGATGCAAAGTCCTACCCCTTTTGGGAACCAGGAAATACTGGTTGTACCAGTGTTCTTGGGCATCTGACATAGGAACCACTTGGATTACCTGCTTCTGGAGAAGGGAAGAAATCTCCTCCCTCAAAACGGGCGCTGAGGCCTCTGGAACAGTCGAAGTAATGATATCGTAAAAACGTGAGGGACGCACAACGAATTGTAGCCTATACCCCAACGTCACGGTTCGCATCATCCAGGGTGACACTGCGCATGCACGCCATTGGTCGACACAGACAGCAAGTCTCCTGTAAAGTGCCATCTGAAGGGGCGGACTGGGAGAATTTGTTAATTTTTCCAAGCCTTTTTCAATTTCCACCACTCTCAACAACCAAGTGTCTGACAGGACTATTTTTATTAAGGAGGCAACACTCTTGACACCCATGAACACCGTGGAACTTGGGGTAGAAACAGTGTGTTTAAGTACCGACGTTTGCCTGAAGCCAGGTTCACTCTGGGTTTGGGGACTTCGGCTACCAGTGTTGTCAAGCAAACATCTGGAGAGCGGACCATGCCACCTCCATTCTCATCGCGCTAGGTGCATGGGGGCTGCTGCCTCCCCCGCTCCGCAGAGGAACCAGCTTTCACTTCATCCTTGGGAGCAAAATGGTGCCTGTGCCAAGCAGACTGCTGCTGCTCTTGTGGAACAGGACAAGCAGGAACAGTCTTGGGGTTGGACCAGGAAGCCAGTGCAGCCCGCTTACCCGCCTGTACTCTGTCTGCAGACCCTCTCGAAGACAATGCCACCGCAGCAGCAAAGGTCCTCCGGCCCCCTGCTTCTTTTTCTCCTCAAAACGAGACTGCATACACTATACTCCAGGGCTGAGCCGAACAACACCGTAGGAGAAACCGTCTCCCTCAGGTCAGCCAACTACTCAGTCTGGTAAACCTGCAGCATTATGACCTCGTTCAGGGACCGGGCCTCCACCCCCTAAGCTCATGGACGAACTCTGCAAAAAGAGGCAAGCGGTGCTTGACTGCAGCTAGCACCGGTGCCAGGTCTTTCCCACCAAACCTGACACCTTCTGACGCAGGGGGGATGGCCACTCCACTGACAATCGCGAAGCTGCTCTGCGACATAGATCAATGAGCAGCGCGCTACAAACCAGATATTCCCCTGCTACATCCGTTAAGTTGGAGTAAAGCCTGATACATCTTGTGTTCCAATGTTGTTGTTTTTTAAAGAAATGCGTGAATGGTTCTGCTCAGCTCGAGGTGCAGAGCGAATGAATTGAAGGAATGAGGGTTTATCACCTGTTGAAGGCGGGGCTTCCGGTGAGACACATTGGCCTTACATTTACATTTAAGTCATTTAGCAGACGCTCTTATCCAGAGCGACTTACAAATTGGTGCATTCACCTTATGACATCCAGTGGAACGGCCACTTTACAATAGTGCATCTAAATCTTTTAAGGGGGGTGGGTGAGAAGGATACTTTATCCTATCCTAGGTATTCCTTAAAGAGGTGGGGTTTCAGGTGTCTCCGGAAGGTGGTGATTGACTCCGCTGTCCTGGCGTCGTGAGGGAGTTTGTTCCACCATTGGGGGGCCAGAGCAGCGAACAGTTTTGACTGGGCTGAGCGGGAACTGTACTTCCTCAGTGGTAGGGAGGCGAGCAGGCCAGAGGTGGTTGACGCAGTGCCCTTGTTTGGGTGTAGGGCCTGATCAGAGCCTGGAGGTACTGAGGTGCCGTTCCCCTCACAGCTCCTAGGCAAGCACCATGGTCTTGTAGCGGATGCGAGCTTCAACTGGAAGCCAGTGGAGAGAGCGGAGGAGCGGGGTGACGTGAGAGAACTTGGGAAGGTTGAAACACAGACGGGCTGCGGCGTTCTGGATGAGTTGTAGGGGTTTAATGGCACAGGCAGGGAGCCCAGCCAACAGCGAGTTGCAGTAATCCAGACGGGAGATGACAAGTGCCTGGATTAGGACCTGCGCCGCTTCCTGTGTGAGGCAGGGTCGTACTCTGCGGATGTTGTAGAGCATGAACCTACAGGACGGGCCACCGCTTGATGTTAGTTGAGAACGACAGGGTGTTGTCAGGATCACGCCAAGGTTCTTAGCGCTCTGGGAGGAGGACACAATGGAGTTGTCAACCGTGATGGCGAGATCATGGAACGGGCAGTCCTTCCCCGGGAGGAAGAGCAGCTCCGTCTTGCCGGGTTCAGCTTGAGGTGGTGATCCGTCATCCACACTGATATGTCTGCCAGACATGCAGAGATGCGATTCGCCACCTGGTCATCAGAAGGGGGAAAGGAGAAGATTAGTTGTGTGTCGTCTGCATAGCAATGATAGGAGAGACCATGTGAGGTTATGACAGAGCCAAGTGACTTGGTGTATAGCGAGAATAGGAGAGGGCCTAGAACAGAGCCCTGGGGGACACCAGTGGTGAGAGCACGTGGTGAGGAGACAGATTCTCGCCACGCCACCTGGTAGGAGCGACCTGTCAGGTAGGACGCAATCAAGCGTGGGCCGCGCCGGAGATGCCCAACTCGGAGAGGGTGGAGAGGAGGATCTGATGGTTCACAGTATCGAAGGCAGCCGATAGGTCTAGAAGGATGAGAGCAGAGGAGAGAGAGTTAGCTTTAGCAGTGCGGAGCGCCTCCGTGATACAGAGAAGAGCAGTCTCAGTTGAATGACTAGTCTTGAAACCTGACTGATTTGGATCAAGAAGGTCATTCTGAGAGAGATAGCGCGGAGAGCTGGCCAAGGACGGCACGTTCAAGAGTTTTGGAGAGAAAAGAAAGAAGGGATACTGGTCTGTAGTTGTTGACATCGGAGGGATCGAGTGTAGGTTTTTTCAGAAGGGGTGCAACTCTCGCTCTCTTGAAGACGGAAGGGACGTAGCCAGCGGTCAGGGATGAGTTGATGAGCGAGGTGAGGTAAGGGAAAGGTCTCCGGAAATGGTCTGGAGAAGAGAGGAGGGGATAGGTCAAGCGGGCAGGTTGTTGGCGGCCGGCCGTCACAAGACGCGAGATTTCATCTGGAGAGAGAGGGGAGAAAGAGGTCAGAGCACAGGGTAGGGCAGTGTGAGCAGAACCAGCGGTGTCGTTTGACTTAGCAAACGAGGATCGGATGTCGTCGACCTTCTTTTCAAAATGGTTGACGAAGTCATCTGCAGAGAGGGAGGAGAGGGGGGGGGGGGGGGAGGGAGGATTCAGGAGGGAGGAGAAGGTGGCAAAGAGCTTCCTAGGGTTAGAGGCAGATGCTTGGAATTTAGAGTGGTAGAAAGTGGCTTTAGCAGCAGAGACAGAAGAGGAAAATGTAGAGAGGAGGAGTGAAAGGATGCCAGGTCCGCAGGGAGGCGAGTTTTCCTCCATTTCCGCTCGGCTGCCCGGAGCCCTGTTCTGTGAGCTCGCAATGAGTCGTCGAGCCACGGAGCGGGAGGGGAGGACCGAGCCGGCCTGGAGGATAGGGGACATAGAGAGTCAAAGGATGCAGAAAGAGGAGGAGGAGGGTTGAGGAGGCAGAATCAGGAGATAGGTTGGAGAAGGTTTGAGCAGAGGAGAAGAGATGATAGGATGGAAGAGGAGAGGGTAGCGGGGCGAGAGAGCGAAGGTTGGGACGGCGCGATACCATCCGAGTAGGGGCAGTGTGGGAAGTGTTGGATGAGAGCGAGAGGGAAAAGGATACAAGGTAGTGGTCGGAGACTTGGAGGGGAGTTGCAATGAGGTTAGTGGAAGAACAGCATCTAGTAAAGATGAGGTCGAGCGTATTGCCTGCCTTGTGAGTAGGGGGGAAGGTGAGAGGGTGAGGTCAAAAGAGGGAGAGAGTGGAAAGAAGGAGGCAGAGAGGAATGAGTCAAAGGTAGACGTGGGAGGTTAAAGTCGCCCAGAACTGTGAGAGGTGAGCCGTCTCAGGAAAGGAGCTAATCAAGGCATCGAGCTCATTGATGAACTCTCCGAGGGAACCTGGAGGGCGATAAATGATAAGGATGTTAAGCTTGAAAGGGCTGGTAACTGTGACAGCATGGAATTCAAAGGAGGCGATAGACAGATGGGTAAGGGGAGAAAGAGAGAATGACCACTTGGGAGAGATGAGGATCCCGGTGCCACCACCCCGCTGACCAGAAGCTCTCGGGTGTGCGAGAAGACACGGTGGGACGGACGAAGAGAGAGCAGTGGAGTAGACAGTGTTATCTGTGGTGATCATGTTCCGTCAGTAGGCAGCGAGAGAGACTGGGAGGAGCACTAGGCCTGAGATGAACTCTGCCTGTTGCCGCAGATCGGCAGTTCCAGAGGCTACCGGAGACTGGAACTCCACTGGTGCGTGCGCGCTGGGACCACCAGATTAGGGTGGCCGATGCCACGCGGTGTGGAGCGTTTGTATGGTCTGTGCAGAGAGGAGAAACAGGGATAGACAGACACATAGTTGACAGGCTACAGAAGAGACTACGCTAATGCAAAGGAGATTGGAGTGGCAAGTGGACTACGCGTCTCGAATGTTCAGAAAGTTAAGCTTACGTAGCAAGAATCTTATTGACTAAAATGATTAAGATGATACAGTACTTGCTGAAGTAGGCTAGCTGGCAGTGGCTGCGTTGTTGACTTTGTAGGCTAGCTGGCAGTTGTTGACTTTGTAGGCTAGCTGGCAGTGGCTGCGTTGTTGACACTACACTAATCAAGTCGTTCCGTTGAGTGTAATAGTATCTACAGTGCTGCTATTCGGGGGCTAGCTGGCTAGCTAGCAGTGTTGATTACGTTACGTTGGTTAAAAGAACGACAATAGCTGGCTAGCTAACCTAGAAAATCGCTCTGACTACAAAATTATCTTTGATACAGAGACGGCTATGTAGCTAGCTATGTAGCTAGCTACGATCAAACAAATCAAACCGTTGTACTGTAATGAAATGAAATGGAAATGTGATACTACCTGTGGAGCGAAGCGGAATGCGACCGGGTTGTTGAGTGCGGAGTTCTATTCGGTAGACGTTGGCTAGCTGTTGGCTAGCTAGCAGTGTCTCCTACGTAAGGACGACAGATAGCTGGCTAGCTAACCTCGGTAAATTAAGATAATCACTCTAAACTACACACTCTAAACTACACAATTATCTTGGATACGAAGACACAAAAGACAACTATGTAGCTAGCTAACACTACACTAATCAAGTCGTTCAGTTGGTGTAATAGTTGCTACAGTGCTGCTATTCGGTAGACGGTGGACGTTTGCTAGCTGGCTAGCTGCTGGGCAGATGGCAGATAGCAGTGTAGACCGCGTTAGGACGACGAAATACGATAATTACGCATTATCTTTGATACAAGGACGGGCTATGTAGCTAGCTAAGAAGAAATTGCTAAGATTAGACAAATTAAACCGTTGTACTATAATGAAATGTAATGAAATGTAATGAAAAGTTATACTACCTGCGGACCAAAGTGCGAAGTGCGACCGCTCGCTCCAACCCGCCTTGTCAGACGGGATTCTAACGTTCTTCAGTAAAGGGCGCTAGCTCGCGAGCTCCCCATAGCTGTGTTGGACCGAGTGATAGGGAACTGACTGGGCTCACACATTGGGGATGGCAATATATAGAGCCTATGACATTTGGATTGCATGAGCTGGAAATGTAATAATCAGAGGGGCAGATGCTCTAAGCCTTTGCTAATGCTAAGTGGTATAACTGTATAGTCTCAATAATGCACACCTGCTACTGCCAAGCACGGTCTTGTTTGCTCTCTCGCTCCCGCCCGCCCGCCGGTAATTCTTTTTTCTTTTATTCAACCTTTTATTTAACTGATTTACTTTGTCTACATATCCATAGCGAATTTATGACACAACTATAAGCAATTCATTAACGTGTTATAACAGGTCCCAACTGCATTATTAAAAGTTAACGACATATCCATAGCATATCTATGTCACGTTCATGTCATGCTATGCAAGAACTAATGTTTATCTTACCATCTTAGCTAGCCCCATTTCCCCCATGCACCGTTGACCTCAGTGAGAAGAAGGTAAGTGTGGGCTTTTACTGGTCTGTGGGGGAAATGGGGCTAGTACAGGCTATATATCAGCATCATTTGCTAAACTTTGTTTGGCCTTTTGGCATATTCACTAACACTGGTATGACAGAAGCACACTTTTGAGAACAGCAATAATGATGACGCTATGCTGCCATTGTAGTAGTCCTGTGTGGCTCAGTTGGTAGAGCATGGCGCTTGCAACGCCAGGGTTGTGGGTTCATTCCCCACGGGGGGACCAGGATGAATATGTATGAACTTTCCAATTTGTAAGTCGCTCTGGATAAGAGCGTCTGCTAAATGACTTAAATGTAAATGTATTAAGATGCCTAAATATGAGCTCTTGCCGAGCATGACAAGAATGTGCTATAGATATGCTATGGCTATATTTAAATAACCTTTGATAATGCAGGTGGGACCTGTTATAACACCGTCATGACGTTCTTATTGATGTGTAATGAATGCATTATGGATGTGTAGTCAAAGTAAATTGTTGCCCTCGCTCTCTCTCTCATCCTCAACTCTTGTTTCTGAATCTGAATCCGCCCTGTTGTTGTGCAACTTTTCTGGTGGGCCTCATTTTAATAATGTCTTTCAAGTGTCGGTTGAGAGGTGGTTTTATTTTATGTTGATTGGCTTGTGCAACTTCAATCTCACTTCCTGTTAGTAGTTGTTTGATCTTGATCGTTTTGTTGTTTTTTCCCCCTCATGCTCTTGACTGTGTTTTGTGTGTGTGGTCCCTGGTCCTGACCATGCTTTGTGTATGTGGTCCCTTGTCCAGTACTCCTGACCGTGTTTTTTTGGTTGCCCTGCGGTCCCCATTCCTGACTGTGTTTTGTGGTTCTTTCCAGGAGGCTTCGCTGTGCCAGGAACTATATTCACATCCAGCTGTTTGTCACCTTCATGCTGAAGGCGATGGCTGTGTTCAACAAGGACGCCAAGCTGTTCGCCAGCGAGGACACGGACCACTGCACCCTCTCCACCGTAAGTCAACCACTGCAGCCTCTCCACCGTAAGTCAACCACTGCAGCCTCTCCACCGTAAGTCAACCACTGCACCCTCTCCACCGTAAGTCAACCACTGCACCCTCTCCACCGTAAGTCAACCACTGCACCCTCTCACCGAAGTCAACACACTGCCCTCTCCACCGTAAGTCAACCACTGCACCCTCTCCACCGTAAGTTTCAAAACCACTGACACCCTCTCCACCGTAAGTCAACCACTGCACCCTCTCCACCGTAAGTCAACCACTGCACCCTCTCCACCGTAAGTCAACCACTGCACCCTCTCCACTGTAAGTCAAGAGGGAAATGGAAGAGGTCCAGTTTGCTAGCTTTTCAACACGCTATCCTCTCTTTCTGACACTCTTTATTTCCCCCTGTTTGTCTGTCTTCGCACTACTCTCACCTCTCTCTTTCTCGCTCTTCCCCTCTTCCTTCCCACCCTTCACTTTCTCTGTGTCTCTCTCTCTTTCTTATTGTCCCTCCCAGGCAGCTTGTAAAGCCTCAGTGGTGTTCTGTCACTACTGTGTCATGGCTAACTTCTTCTGGCTCCTGGTGGAGGCCCTCTACCTCAACTCCCTGCTCCTCTCCTCCTTCCACCACAGCCGCCGCTGCCTCTGGGGCTTTGGCCTGTTGGGCTGGGGTGAGCACCTCATGCATCATCGTTGTCTGTCTGTCTGGTCTGGTCTGGTCTTGTCTGGTCTGGTCTGGTCTTGTCTTTAGTAAGTCCTTTGGTGGGAAGTACAGAGCCATTTATTTTTTCTCCTCTGGTTCGTAGTGTGTCACTATTCAAATCCTGTTTGATATTGATTCCACTCCACATTTGAATTCAAATGAACACAAGGTCAAACAACTGTGTGCAAAACATTGCCTGTTCGTTCTTTTTAAATGGCACAAATAACTCTCTGTAGATAGAGAGGAGTAAACTTGAATAATGCAACAAATTAAGTTAAACTTAGTAGCCCACTGCAATTCCCACTTGTATTTTGTTTTTTTACTAATTATTTTATCCCTTATGTGACTTTTAGGATTTCATGCTGTCTAGTTTTGATTGCTTGTTATAGTTATTAGTACTAATTGTCTGAGATGAATTGGGAAGTGCAAACATCATCCTTTTTTTTGTTTTTTCGATTTAGCTGAGGGGTGTCATATGAATCAAGTGCATATGAATCAAGTGCATATGAATCAAGTGCATATGAATCAAGAAATTGTGACTTACAAATGATTTGTCTTGCCTCCAAATCTCCTAAATCTGATCATGACACACATTTTATTGAGATATTAACAGCAGGTGTTCTTCCACTCAGTTAAGCATTTCATTAAACACATTACTTTTGGTATTTCAATTCCTTCAATTCTCCTTAGACATTCAGGTGTATTGAATAGGCACAGGGAGAAGGCTATCAAGGAGTTCTGGTAAAACCTGTGCAGCTACTGAAATTAGTACTTGGTTCTGAATTCTTCATAATTACTCAGTAAGTGCGACATCTCAGCATATAATTGTTGCATCCTGCCTACTACGCCAAAATGTGCATCTTATTATATAATTGCTGTTTAAGTCTCTCATGTTCAGCCGAGCAGCATAAGGCTTTAAACTGACCGGTATAACAAATGTTCCTCTTTCCATCTACACTCACTTTTCCTTTTGAAGTTTATTTCTTGACTTTTTGTACTCATTTTCAGGTGTACCCATCGTCTTCATAGTCATATGGATTGGGTCCAGGGTGTATTTTGAGGATACTGAGTGAGTATTACTCTGTACTTTTTACTCTCCCAGTACTCTATATTTGATAAGCCTTATCGGGTATTATCTTTAATTGAGGCCATTTCCTTTTCTATAGAAAATGGTTTGTGATTTGAAACTCACTATTCTCAAAAGGGTTGTACAGTTTTTACATGTAAGTATATGATGCACTGACAAAGGCTCTTGTTGCTCTTACTCTCACCGGAGACTGAAATAGCAGAAGGGCCTTTATTTACTGTACGGTACTGTCTGTATCTCTGTTATTGAATTTGGTCTGACCGATCGTTACCCTCTCCTCCTACAGATGCTGGGACATCAACGAGAACTCTCCCTATTGGTGGATCATCAAAGGGCCAATCGTGGTTTCTATTGGGGTGACTAGGCTCTATGGGGGTATCAGTCATACACAATGTGTGATTGTCTTAAAGGGACATACCGATTATCTGTTACTTATGTCACAGCGCACTTGTGGTTGTTACTGTATGTGCCTACTTTAAAATAACGTTTTTTTTAAAAGGGAACTGTTTTAAGCTTTGATGCCCTATTCTGATACATCTCTATTGATCTCTGTTGATTCTGGTAGGGGTACCATCAGGACTCTTAATTGTTTGGTTGTGTTTAATTCATTCAGGTGTTTTAGTGTCGTATAAAGATGAAATCTGTTGTTGGGCTTGAACAACCAATAGTCAACACAGCAGGTGGTCCTATCCCATTTAGTCCTGTGTCCTATGCTGTACAGATTGTGTCTTCACTATTGCCATAATGTCAATGCAACCCAGACATGGAGGAATATTGTTTGTTTAGATTTACTTTATTGAATCCTCCTGGGAATATTTGTATTCTGTCTCCCCTATTTTCCAGATTTGTACTGGTGTTGTGCTACTGTAAAGTACTTTGACAACTGTTGATTTAAAAAAAAAAGAGAAAAAAAGGGGGGTTTATGAAATGATAGATTAAAAACACAGAGCTTTTTTTATTTGTGTTAAATAGTTTTTTATCGACAGGTCAATTTCATCCTCTTCATGAACATCATCAGAATCCTGATCCAGAAACTGAACCCTCGCCTGATCCAGTTCAACAACTCCGACCAGTACAGGTGAGGAGTCTTTTCATTGGATGATACAAAAGAGGAGCAATGTAATTGGACAAAAAACGTCGGGTATCCTAGGTCAGTGGAGAGATGATTTTATCGGGCCCTTCTAATATGAAGTTGTCGGACTGGAAAAGACAGGGGAGGTGATTTATAGGATACAATCTATAGATGATATCTGCTGTAGACTATCTATCAGAATGTCTGTCTGCTACATAGAAATGGGAGATCTGAGTGAAGCCAACTTTCTTAGTCTCCATTTTTAGGACACAGACGAAGTCATCATAACCATTATGAGTGACTGAGTATTCTGAGTAGGTTTGCAAAGCCGGAATCTTCTGTTATTTTGGTAATTAAGAAAACATTTGTCAATCTATTGTAACGTTGGTAATTTATACTTGAAAAAATGAATTCCTATATAGTATAATGCTTTTATATATTTGTGTCTATATTGTCCATGAGTTTTTAGTTGATAGACCACATGGTTCAAGTGAAAATAGCCAAAGCATCTAATCAACAATGGAACTATCTTTTTTTTTTTTTTTTTACCGTTATTTTACCAGGTAAGTTGACTGAGAACACGTTCTCATTTGCAGCAACGACCTGGGGAATAGTTACAGGGGAGAGGAGGGGGATGAATGAGCCAATTATAAACTGTAAATTACCTCTGCAACTCATCCAACTATTGACTTTGTTTACAACAGCCACCAGTTTGACGCCAAAACAGTCACAACAAATACATATTGACATAGTAAAATAAGTAAAAGTGTGTAAATAAAAATATAAAGGATATTTTATACTGAAACTCTCACACTAAACACCAATGTTATTCACTAAATTGATGGTTTATATTTAGGATATTGTTTTACAGCTTTGTCATTCCATTTGTATTTTCAAATCAGCATCATCTTTATTTTACATGTGATTAAGGCCACACAAAGGGCCAGAGATAATTAGACACCTGTGATAATCTGAAGTACCCAAAAGCGCCACTAGTCTTGTGATAGATTACACAAAAATACAAACATACTGGTAAAATTAGAAACTTTGCAACCCTAATTCTGAGTACCTTATGCAATGCAGTAGTAGGTACTACAGTTTGTTGCTCAAGCACATTCTGGGGTCACTGAAGTCCAGTGCATTTAGACCATTACTGAAGAGAACGGTCTATTCAGTTGCGTGGTGGCTGCATGACGCCGGTTAAGTGTCCTACATTTCAGCAGTACATTAGAGAGTCTGAGTCGTAATGTAAAAGCACTTTTCTTTTCCATGGTTAGGCCTTCTCTAGGGCTGCTTTTAGGGAGTTCAAACACAGATTTCTTATGAAGAGCTCTGTTGCAGATTAATGAGCTACAGTTGAAGTCGGAAGTTTACGTACGTAGGTTGGAGTCATTAAAACTCGTTTTTCAACCACTCCACAAATTTCTTGTTAACAAATTATAGTTTTGGCAAGTTGGTTAGGACATCTACTTTGTGCATGACACAAGTAATTTTTCCAACAATTGTTTACAGACAGATTATTCAATTATAATTCACTGTATCACAATTCCAGTTGGTCAGAAGTTTACATACACTAAATTGACTGTGCTTTTAAACAGCTTGGGAAATTCCAGAAAATTATGTCATGGTTTTAGAAGCTTCTGACAGGCTAATTGACATCATTTGAGTCAATTGGAGATTTACCTGTGGATGTATTTCATGGCCTACCTTCAAACTCAGTGCCTCTTTGCTTGACATCATGGGAAAATCAAAAAGAAATCAGCCAAGACCTCAGAAAAAAATGACTCCTGAAGGTACCACGCTCATTTGTACAAACAATAGGGCGCAAGTATAAACACCATGGGACCACGCAGCCGTCATACCGCTCAGGAAGGAGACATGTTCTGTCTCCTAGAGATGAACGTACTTTGGTGCGAAAAGTGCAAATCCACCCCAGAACAACAGCAAAGGACCTTGTGAAGATGCTGGAGGAAACAGGTACAAAAGTATCTATACTCAGCAAAAAAATAAACGTCCCTTTTTCAGGACCCTGTCTTTCAAAGATAAATCGTAAAAATCCAAATAACTTCACAAATATTCATTGTAAAGGGTATAAACACTGTTTCCCATGCTTGTTCAATGAACCATAACAATTAATGAACATGCACTTGTGGAACGGTTGTTAAGACACTAACAGCTTACAGACGGTACGCAATTAAGGTCGCAGTTATGAAAACTTAGGACACTAAAGAGGCCTTTCTACTGACTCTGAAAAACACCAAAAGAAAGATGCCCAGGGTCCCTGATCATCTGCGTGAACGTGCCTTAGCATGCTGCAAGGAGGCATGAGGACTGCAGATGTGGCCAGGGCAATAAATTGCAATGTCGTTACTATGAGACGCCTAAGGCAGCGCTACAGGGAGACAGGACGGACAGTTGATTGTCCTCGCAGTGGCAGACCACATGTAACAACACCTGCACAGGATCGGTACATCTGAACATCGCATTTGCGGGACAGGTACAGGATGGCAACAACAACTGCCCGAGTTACACCAGGAATGCACAATCCCTCCATCAGTGCTCAGATCGTCCACAATAGGCTGAGAGAGGCTGGACTGAGGGCTTGTAGGCCTGTTGTAAGGCAGGTCCTCACCAGACATCACCTGCAACAACGTTGCCTATGGGCACAAACCCACCGTCGCTGGACCAGACAGGACTGGCAAAAAGTGCTCTTCACTGACGAGTCGTGGTTTTGTCTCACCAGGGGTGATGGTTAGAAATGAGCGTTACACCGAGGCCTGTACTCTGGAGCGGGATCGATTTGGAGGTGGAGGGTCCGTCATGGTCTGGGGCGGTGTATCACGGCATCATTGGACTTAGCTTGTTGTCATTGCGGGCAATCTCAACGCTGTGCGTTAGAGGGAAGACATCCTCCTCCCTCATGTGGTACCCTTCCTGCAGGCTCATCCTGACATGACCCTTCAGCATGACAATGCCAGCAGCCATACTGCTCGTTCCTTGCGTGATTTCCTGCAAGACAGGAATGTCCGTGTTCTGACATGGCCAGCGAAGAGCCCAGATCTCAATCCCATTGAGCCCGTCTGGGACCTGTTGGATCAGAGGGTGAGGGCTAGGGCCATTCCCCTCAGAAATGTCCGGGAACTTGCAAGTGCCTTGGTGGAAGAGTGGGGTAACATCTCACAACAAGAACTGGCAAATCTGGTGCAGTCCATGAGGAGGAGATGCACTGCAGTACTTAATGCAGCTGGTGGCCACACCAGATACTGACTGTTGCTTTTATTTTTGACCCCCCCCCTTTGTTCAGGGACACATTATTCCTTTTCTGTTAGTCACATGTCTGTGGAACTTGTTCAGTTTATGTCTCAGTTGTTAAATCATGTTATGTTCATACAAATATTTACACATGTTAAGTTTGCTGAAAATAAACGCAGTTGACAGTGAGAGGACGTTTTTTTTTTCTGAGTTCATAACCACAGTAAAAACGAGTCCTATATCGGCATAACCTGAAAGGCCGCTCAGCAAGGGAAAAGCCACTGCTCCTAAACCGCCATAAAAAAGCCACACCACGGTTTGCAACTGCATTTGGGGACAAAGATCGTACTTTTTGGAGAAATGTCCTCTGGTCTGATGAAACAAAAATAGAACTGTTTGGCCATTATGACCATCGTTATGTTTGGAGGAAAAAGGGGGATGCTTGCAAGCCGAAGAACACCATCCCAACCGGGAAGCACGGGGGTGGCAGCATCATGTTGTGGGGATGCTTTGAGGCAGGAGGGACTGGTGCACTTCACAAAATAGATGGCATCATGAGACAGGAAAATTATGTGGATATATTGAAGCAACATCTCAAGACATCAGTCAGGAAGTTAAAGCTTGGTTGCAAATGGGTCTTCCAAATGGACAATGACCCCAAGCATACTTCCAAAATTGTGGCAAAATGGCTTAAGGACAACAAAATCAAGGTATTGGAGTGGCCATCACAAAGCCCTGACCTCAATCCTATAGAACATTTGTGGGCAGAACTGAAAAAGCATGTGCGAGCAAGGAGGCCTACAAACCTGACTAAGTTACACCAGATTTACAATACAAAAATACTAATTGAGTGTATTTAAACTTCTGACCCACTGGGAATGAGATGAAAGAAATAAAAGCTCAAAGAAATAATTCTCTCTTATTATTCTGACAATTCACATTCTTAAAATAAATTGGTGATCCTAACTGACCTAAAAAGTGAATTTTTTACTAAGATTAAATGTCAGGAATTGTGAAAAATTACAGGTAAAACAGTATTGAACTTAGAGCTGGAGTTAAAGTTTATTTTTAGCTCATTTCAGTTCTTACAGTTAATTTCAGTTAATTTTAGTTAATTTTAATTTCCTACAGTTTTTTTTCGGTTCCTATAGTTTATTTGTCTGCTGATGGTCTACATTCTGTAACCATAGGGCTGCATTCCACTTCTGAAAAACTCACTCCCTTCCACTCTCATTGAGCCACTTTGAACCCCCCCCTCCCCACAGATCTGAGAGAACTGGTTTAATAGGTGAAAACAATGGCGGGAAAGTCTACCTATCACTTATACATATCCACTTCCTTTGTATCCAGGAAGGAGAAGTCGTCAAGGTTTGAGGGAAGGGAGCATGTTTTCATGTGTGCAAGGTCTGATTCACCCACCGTCGAGTCAATGCGGTCTGTCTGACAACGAGTCAATGCGGTCTGTCTGACACCTACACCACTTCACCCCTCGAAAGGCTTAGCAGATGAAATCCTCATTAGAGCGCAGTGCAGAATAATTGACTCGAGCCCCGAAAGCACTCATGCATATGTAGATCCTATTATATTCTTAGCTAAGGTCAGTCAAGTAGACTGGTAACAAAATGATTACGTGTACCGGTATTCTCCCATGCGTAAATGTAAAATTGGCTTTGAAATGCATTCTTGTACACAATCACATGCGTACTCATAAACATGTTAACATGAACAACCCAAGAGCTTGTTACTCAAGCTTATTCTCTCTCTGTTTTCCTCCCTCTCTCTTTCTTCCTCTCTGCCAGACGGCTGACTAAGTCCACTCTCCTCCTCATCCCTCTCTTTGGGAGCCACTACATGGTGTTTAACTTCCTGCCGGACTACTTCCATGTTAGCGTGCGCCTCTGCATCGAGCTCTGCATGGGATCCTTTCAGGTGTTCTAATCCTTTTGCGCACACTCACTCGCTTGGCCTGCACACACAAACAAATTCACGCTCTCTCAGATACTGTACTCACTGGTGAGAGGCTAGCATGTCTTGGGGATTTGATATTTGTGCCGATGTAACTTTCTCACTCATTCATTCAGGATTATTTGTAATCATGGTAGCATCCACATTCATGTCGAAGTCTTTTGAAACGTATTCTATTCATATTTACAATAAAAGTGACTCCAAAATGACACAATATATTATTTACCATCGATTTCTATTAGGTGCAAAATAATCTGAAACACAACCAAAACAAACAGCAAATTCATCCAACAAATGTGTAGTCACAAGTTTGATGTAGTCATTATGTGCTATAAATATTGAACCAAATACTTACATTTTTACAACTTTAATACACATATATCGTTAGTGAATTTGTCCCAATACTTTTGGTCCCCTAAAATGTATAAGAAGTGCTATAATAACTAAACGGGTCACCCGATATGGATGAAAATACCCTCAAATTAAAGCTGACACTCTGCACTTCAACCTCATAGTCAATGTATCATTTCAAATCCAAAGTGCTGGAGTACAGAGCCAAAACATGTTCACTGTCCCAATACTTTTGGAGCTCACTGTATGTGGTATTTATACACTATGTCATGAATATGTATATACATCTAACTTACGTAAATTACTCCTGGCATGGATAGCACTTTTACAGCCAGTAAAACAAAGTAATTGAAAAATAGAACCGTTAACATTAAGCATTTTAGAGAAAGCAAAATGAATGTGGTTTACAGTACGTTCGGTGTTCAGCCTCCTTGACTTTTTCCACATTTTGTTACGTTACATCCTTATTCTAAAGTGGATTAAATGAAACACTTTTCTCATCAATCTACACACAATACCTCATAATGACGAAGCGAAATCAGGTTTTTAGACATTTTTGCAAATGTTTTAAAAACGGAAATACCTTATTTACATAAGAATTCAGAGCCTTTGCTATGAGACTCAAAATTGAGCTCAGGTGCATCCTGTTTCCATTGATCATCCTTGAGCTGTTTCTACAACTTGACTGGAGTCCACCGGTGGTAAATTGAATTGATTGAACATGATTTGGAAAGGCACACACCTGTCTATATACTGTAAGGTCCCACAGTTGACAGTTCATGTCAGAGCAAAAACCAAGCCATGAGGTTGAAGGAATTGTCCTTAGAGCTCTGAGAGAGGATTGTTGTCGACGCACAGATCTGGGGAAGGGTACCAAAACTTTTCTGCAGCATTGATCACAGTGGCCTCAATCATTCTTAAATGGAAGACGTTTGGAACCACCAAGACTTTTCCTAGAGCTGGCCACACGGCCAAAATGATCATTCCGGGGAGAAGGGACTTGGTCAGGGAGGTGACCAAGAACTCGATGGTCACTCTGACAGAGCTCTAGAGTTCCTTTGTGGAGATGGGAGAACCTTCCAGAAGGACGACCATCTCTGCAGCACTCTACCATTCAGGCCTTTATGGAAGAGTGGCCAGATGGAAGCCACTCCTCAGTAAAAGGCACATCACAGCCCGCTTAGAGTTTGCCAAAAGACATATAAAGACTCTCAGACCATGAGAAACAAGATTCTCTGGTTTGATGAAACCAAGACTGAACTCTTTGGCCTGAATGCCAAGCATCACGTCTGGAGGAAACCTGGCACCATCCCTATGTTGATGCATGGTTGTGGCAGCATCATGCTGTGGGGATGTTTTTCAGCAGCAGGGACTGGGAGACTAGTCCGGATCGAGGCAAAGATGAACGGAGCAAAGTACAGAGAGATCCTTTGGGTGAACCTGCTCCAGAGCGCTCAGGACCTCCAACTGGGGGTGAAGGTTCACCTTCCAACAGGACAACGACCCTAAGCACAAAGCCAAGACAACGCAGGAGTGGCTTCGGAACAAGTCTCAATGTCCTTGAGTGGCACAGCCAGAACCCGGACTTGAACCCGATCGAACATCTCTGAAGAGACCTGAAAATAGATGTGCCGCAACTCTCCCCATCCAACATGACAGAGCTTGAGAGGATCAGCAGGGAATAATGGGAGAAACTCCCCAAATACAGGTGTGCCAAGCTTGTAGCGTCATACCCAAGAAGACTCAAGGTTGCAATCGCTGCCAAAGGTGCTTCAACAAAGTACGGAGTAAAAGGTCTGAATACTTATGTAAATGTGATATTTCTGTTTTTCTACAAACCAGTTTTTGCTTTGTCATTATGGGGTGTATGGTGTAGGTTGATGAGGGGGGGGGAAATGATTGTATCAATATTAGAATAAGGCTGTAACCTAACAAAGTGGAAAAAGTCGAGGGGTCTGAATACTTTCCGAATGCACTGTATCATATACCTTTTTATGGCATTATTTACAATTATACTGCCCACAGTTCTTCTCTTAACTGTTGAGAACATCTTTGTGCTTAATTGTTTTGAATATTGATAGTTGATTATATATCCTCTCTCTTGTAGGGGCTGATTGTCGCAATTCTCTACTGCTTTCTCAACCAAGAAGTGAGTAGTCTAACGTTCTACTTTAAAGGCCCAATGCAGCTGTATTTATATCAATGTCAAACAATTCCTGGGTAACAATGAAGTACCTTACTGTAATGGATTTTCCATTGCTTTTTAGAATTTAGCTAGGATTTTCATGGGAGTGGTCGAGTGGGAAGGGGAAAACTGAAACTAGCTGTTATTGGCAGAGAAGATTGGAACTCTCTTCGTTATTGGTGTATTAACCAATTGATCTCATGACATGTCACCATGGAAAGCAGAAACTCCCGCCCATGCAAAACCTGCTGAAGGTCCTGTGTAGATTGTATTTTCAACCAGCAACTATCAGGAAAATAACACTGATCAAATGTTTTCATACTTTTACAGAGTTAGTTTTATGAAACAAAGGGCAAAAATGAATTTTGAGTGCACTGGGCCTTTAATAGACACCAACCATAGTGCCCTGTAGATGTTGCTTTGATATAAAGCATTAGAATAATACAATATAAACGATTTCGCAGGTGTGTATCCAAAGCAATTTACGATAGTGAGTGCTTACATTTCAGTTTATGTGACCCCAGCAGGAGTGAAACCCACGACCCATGCATTGCTGTGTGCGTTGTAACACAGTGCCACGTGTTCAAATCTGTTTCTCGCCATACAAACACACTCAAATTTCTCTTCACCACCATAAATGTGTCTTTCTTCAGCAGGTTGGTTCAACAGGAGCAAAATCTGCTGGAAGCTTCAAAGTTTCAAATAAAATGGGGAGGGAGGGGGGTTTTGCCCAGGTTAATGAGGCCATATTGTTGACAAAAGAAAGCCTCCAAAAAAAGTAAATAAATACATACACCTGTAATATTAATTCATAATCAATCATTTCTGTCCATATACACATATTTTATATCCATATTAATATAATCCATGTTTTTATAATCCAAGTTTTTCTGTAGAAAGTGTAGTTAATCACCCACAGACTGGTTTATAATAATGGACTATTCCACCCTGACAGAGTTCACGTGCATTGTTTCATGCGATATGATTGCAAATGTGACTTTCATTGACATTAAGCTGCAGCAATGAGTCGCTGTCAGAGAAAAGAAAAAGAAAGAAGGAAGATTTAATTTGAACAGAAAAATGACCAAAGTTAACACATTTCTTTATTAAAAAGACAGTGCTGCTGATAATACTGCCATCGTCGTGTAGGCAGAGGACTGGAAGGGGAAACCTGCTGAAGTGCCTATAGAAAATCTACACACCCTTGAACTCTTTTCATATTTCGCTGCCTTAAAATGGGATTTGTTTCCTACAGATCTACAGAACCTACTCCATATTTTCAAAGTGTAATATAAGAACATTTTCCTAGACCCGCCGTGAGTCAATACTTGGTGGAAGCACCTTTAACAGCCATTACAGCTGTGAATCATTTGGAATAAGATTCTACCAACTTTTAAGGCAACATACAATACAGTATAGCGCGATCCACTGCATTTAACAATGGCAAGGTGACTAGGAATATGGTCGAAAACAAACGGTGTAGTTATTCCCTCTGTAAGGCAATCAAACAGGCAAAACGTCAGTACAGAGACAAAGTGGAGTCGCGATTCAACGGCTCAGACACGAGACGTGTGTGGCAGGGTCTACAGACAATCACGGATTACAAAGGGAAAACCAGCCACGTCGCGGACACTGACGTCTTACTCCCGGACAAGCTAAACACATTCTTCGCCCACTTTAAGAATTACACAGTGCCACCGACGCGGCCCGCTCCCAAGGACTGTGAGCTCTCGTTCTCCGTGGCCACCGTGAGTAAGACATTTAAGCACGTTAACCCTCGCAAACGGCATCCCTAGCCGCGTCCTCAGAGCATGCGCAAACCAGCTGGCTGGGGTGTTTACGGACATATTCAATCTCTCCCTATCCCAGTCTGCTGTCCCCACTTGCTTCAAGATGTCCACCATTGTTCCTGTACCCAAGAAAGTGAAGGTAACTGAGCTAAATGACTATGACTAGTGCTTTGAGAGGCTAGTTAAGGATCATATAACCTCTACCTTACCTGGCACCCTAGACCCACTTCAATTTGCTTACCGCCCCAATAGATCCACAGACGATGCACTCACCATTGGACTGCACACTGCCCTATCCCATCTGGACAAGAGGAATACCTACGAAAGAATGCTGTTCATTGACTACAGCTCAGCCTTCAACACCATAGTACCCTCCAAGCTCATCATTAAAGCTCGAGTTCCAAACTGCCTCTGGAAGCAACGTTAGCACAATAACTGTTCGTCAGGAGCTTCATGAAATGGGTTTCCATGGCCGAGCAGCCGCACACAAGCCTAAGATCCCCATGTGCAATGCCAAGTGTCGGCTGAAGTGGCGTAAAGCTCGCCTCCATTGGACTCTGGAGCAGTGGAAACGCGTTCTCTGGAGTGATGAATCACGCTTCACCATCTATCAGTCCAACGAATGAATCTGGGTTTGGCGGATGCCAAGATAACGCTACCTCCTATGCACCTTTGCATAGTGCCAGCTGTAAAGTTTGGTGGATGAGGAATAGTGGTCTGGGGCTGTTTTTCATGGTTCGGGTTAGGCCCCTTTCAGTGAAGGGAAATCTTAATGCTACAGCATACATTGACATCCTAGACTATTCTGTGCTTCCATCTTTTGTTTCAACAGTTTGGGGAAGGCCCTCAGGGAAGGCCCTGAGGATAGAGCCAAAAGGGAGTGACAGATACAGGGAAGATAATCAAGGAGGTGATGGAGTGTCATGAGGCGCAGGTGCGCTTGACGATGGTGACAGGTGTGCGGGATAATCAGCAGCCTGATGACCTAGAGGCCGGAGAGGGAGTAGACGTGACATTTAGAGTGGATCTTTTAACACAGGCTTCTTTCTTTTCACTTTGTCATGCAGGCCAGTAATATGGACTGAATGCAATGTTGTTGATCCCTTTTGTTTTTTCAAGTATTGTGGTGGCAGCATCATGTTATGGATATGCTTGTCACCAGCAGGGACGGTGGCGTTTTCTGCGGGACAATTACACATAGTTTTATGCAAAAGACACTCCAGAATGGCTTTCCGATTAGGTGTTGAGTGTTCCTGAGTGGTCTAGTCTCAGTTCTGACTTAAATCTGCTTTAAAGAAAAATCTGAGACGAGGTTTAAATATAGCTGTCCATCAATGATCCCCAACCAAACTTGCTGAGCCTGAGCAATTTTGAAGATAAAAGAACGATGGATCTATTTTGCCCTGAGAGTTTTGCAAAGTTGGTAGGATCTTAATTAAAATGATTCACAGCTGTTAATGGCTGCCAATGGTGCGTCCACCTAGTATTAACTCAGGGGTGTGGAGCCCGTGATAAATCAGTTTTACATTTTTCTTTATTTAAATATTTTTCTATAACTTTCTTTTGTTTTGAAAATGTGGAGTAGGGTTGCGTAGATCTAGGAAACAAATTCAATGAAATTTTAAGCCAGAAAAATTTGAAAAAAGTTCAAGGCGGTGTAGAATTTCTATAGACACTGTATCTGATGTTGTCTGGCCAAAAAGAGAATGGCATGTCATACTCTTTTTGACCAGACAGCATCTGATACATGCGCTACATATAGTAAGACAGAGGGGCGCTGTTTCGCTCACTCAGATTCTTTCTCCGGTGAGATAGTTTCAGCCACTTGGTGGGTGCACAGTTCACGGTTCGGTTACTGGAATTATTTTTGGATGAACTTGCGAAGGCAACCTACTTTTTGAAGTGATTTCTTTGACAATCAGATGAAAACATGACTGGTTGTGTTCATGACACATTTTAAAGGTAATGCAACCATGTCTTTAATATAAAAAACAGTTTAAAAAAGTTGTACATAGGAGAGGGGGTGAGGGGTCAGAATGTTTATAAAGGTTTTATTAAACAGCACATCAGAAACACCTCCGTCCATCCATCCGTCAACAACACTGAAATTGGCTGCTTTTGGAGATCATACAATGTGTACTCTGGTTCTACAATCTAAGGTCTTTGGGCGTGTGTCTGTTTCTATCAGGTCCAGAAGGAGATCCATATGAGGTGGCTGAGGTGGCAGGATAACAGCTACGGAGTGGTACTGCCCGGTGCCAAGGGTAGTCAGATGGACACACCGTTCTAGTGCTCTTCATCCACCTCTCCTCTTCCTCTCCAACCTCTGTGTTTTTAATGAGTGTCTTTCGTAGAGGGGTTGGAATAAAGCGGGAGACAAGATTCCATTGGATATCTGTTTACATTGGACAATAAAGTAATGTTCTTCTTCTCCTTCCTGTGGCCTCCACACATTGATAATGTACTTTTAGGAGCGAGTGCTGTACATTGTGTCCTTGAAACCTACAATGTCCTCTCCTCTCTCATCACAATCTTATTTCTAAAGGGACCACCATTGAGTTCATCCATTGTGTCCAGCTTGAGTTTAACTGTTTGGCGCATTGTGAAATTCTCCTCTTCCACTCAGCATCATCTACGGTTTTGTTACATTTAAGGACAATGGAAGTCTATCTCTGTGTAGCTCTGGTCCAGGGCCTTACCTTACGTTCTCAGTGGTACTACACCACGTTTTGATGTGTTTTTAGCAAGTCAGTATGATTGACCTACTGGAAAATAGATGGTTTTATGTATCAAACGTGCCCCTGTTTTTCAGGTTTTATTAGAATATTATCTTATGATGTGTGTGTGTTGCATTCTCTCTGTGTTTTAGTGCCTTTTTGTCTCTTTTTGTGTTTGTGTGTGTGCATGGCCATTGCTCCAATGCCATAGATTCTGTATACAGTATTAGGTCCCCTTGAGGTCCTCAGATATGGCTTTTTGTGGCTATTGACCATAAGCAGGAGAAATACACCGCAGGATAGAAATTCATTAGCCTCCAGCTGTGCCAAGAAATATGAGGAAACGGGCCCTATGCATTTTTACTTTGTCACTCACCTCATTTCTACTATGAAAATAAATATGGCTACACGTGCAGTGCAGATACCATGCCAACTGCATTGTGTGCTGATGTTGAATTTTTTTCTACTTAGGGACAAATTATGTTTGAATAAAGCTGTGTGCTTTAACGTAGGCTGAATGTGATACATAATAAAACAGAATTTTAAATAGAAGAATGTGGTGTCTCTTGAAATAAAGCTACATTTATACTTGAACAGGCTACTGTATTTGCAAGGATCGATGGTGTCTGCTAAACCACATTTTTCTAAAGCTTGCATTCAATTCAGGCTTTAGTTTAGTTTCACTTGCACTTATTCAAAATGCTAACGTTTTAGCATTTGTGGCACAAATCCTGTCCAAGTCCTGGTACTGATATGAGCATTTTTTGTGCATCATATCCAAATCATCCAAATGTATCTAAAATTGATTGTGAAGCTCAACAAAGTCACTTATAGAGAGATTTGAACATGATGTGCAAAGACATTTATAATATCAGTACCATGACTTCAATTGGATTTGTGCACAAATGCTAAAAAGTTAGCATTTGGAAACAGTTCCAGGGAAACTAAACCAAAGCATGGATTTCTGTCAAACCTTGTCCATAGACTGTTTACAGGGTAAGGAAACTAATGTGTAATTTGGGTGAACTATCCCTTTAAGATAATCTTCAATCAGTCAACAGTGAACCCTGTTACTTTATTTGGCACTTAATAGTCTTGTTTATTTTATTAACCACTGCGTGACCAAACATGACTCCAACACCATCATTATGTTTTCTGCTGACACAACAGTGGTAGGCCTGATCACCGACAACGATGAGAAGGCCTATAGGGAGGAGGTCAGAGAACTGGCAGTGTGGTGCCAGGACAACAACCTCTCCCTCAATGTGAGCAAGACGAAGGAGCTGATCGTGGACTACAGGAAAAGTCGGGCCGAACAGGCCCCCATTAACATCGACGGGGCTGTAGTGGAGCAGGTCGAGAGTTTCAAGTTTCTTGGTGTTCACATCACCAACGAACTATCATGGTCCAAACATACCAAGGCAGTCGTGAAGAGGGCACGACAAAACCTTTTGCCCCTCAGGAGACTGAAAAGATTTGGCATAGGCTCCCAGATCCTTAAAAGGTTCTACAGCTGCACCATCGAGAGCATCCTGCCAGGTTGCATCACTGCCTGGTATGGCAACTGCTCGGCATCTGACCGTAAGGCACTACAGAGGGTAGTGCGAACAGCCCAGTACATCACTGGGGCCAAGCTTCCTGCCATCCAGGACCTATATAATAGGTGGTGTCAGAGGAAAGCCCATAAAATTGTCAGAGACTCCAGTCACCCAAGTTATAGACTGTTTTCTCTGATACCGCACGGCAAGCGGTACCGGAGCGCCAAGTCTAGGACCAAAAGGCTCCTCAACAGCTTCTACCCCTAAGCCATTAGACTACTGAACAATTCATAAAATTCGCCACCAGACAATTTACATTGACACCCCCCCTTTGCCATCACCTACATGTACAGATTACCGATGCCCCCTGTATATAGCCTCGTTTTTGTTAAAATTAGGTGAAATCAAAAGTTTGTTTTGACCTGGTTATACTTCTTAAAAGGCACCGAATTGATGGAATGACCCAGCTGGCAACCGGAGGGTTTCTGGCATCAACATATCAGGGGCTGCATACTGCCGTTGTGCCCTTGAGCAAGAGACCTAAGCCCTAACTGCCCATGGGTCGTTGCTTTGGGGCGCTGCTCTGAGGCTTACCCTCGCTGTAGGCCCACTGCTGATCTAGGGTGTATTGTGCAAGCAACCCAACAGTTAGATTAATACATATCTATTCTCTTATAATGCATTGAAAGGCTATTTTATCCTATCAATGTTTTCTGCCACGCTCTCGGCATAATTCCCTTTCCCCACTATAGTTTATGACCTCAATCAAAAGTTCAGACAGGGGACGCCGCGCCCTCAGGCAGCACTCAGGAGGAGAGCGATTTAGCTTGTTGTTCCTCCACTGCGGTTTGGGATTTAAGGAATGGGAAGTATAGAATTCCTGGACAGGATGTGGAGGAGTACAGCACAGCCCCTTACGTCGAGTTGCTGGATTGGTTTGTGGGGAAAGACAACTCCACACGATTTATCTCGCATCTGGAGGAGACCGTGGAAGAAACGCGTTTGGCAAGTCGAAACCTCGCTCACCCAGTGGACCCAAATCGACTATCTGTTACTGGTAAGCAACTTTATTTGATTGCATGTTTTGCTTTCTCTATATATGTCCATTTCAAACGCATTTACATGGTGTGATCTGGGATAATAACTGAATACGACTGTAACTGCAGGTTATGAATTCACGTCTGATCCGCAGTTATTGGAAGTTGGTAGGATACTTCTTACTATTAGGCTATAGTCTATGGGTGTCGGGCAGGACATCGTACTTGGACCGCTATACCCTGAAGAGATGCGTGAAGATATTGCGCAAACGCGTTCCATACTAGAAACAGCGGGAGGGATAATATATTTCTGGGCATGGGCATTCAGAATAGAAAAGACAAAGTTATTATTACGCACACAGTTCGAAATACTTTTCCATTCCATTGCATCATCCCAGACGCACCTTAAGTGGAAACACGTTTATTTTCTTCTGGATAGTGGATAGTTACCCGGGCGTGTCATGGAGAAAGAACAAGAACGGAAGATGGTTAATAACAGGGTCTACTCTGCTGTCTCTTCATCTAGCTTTGTAGCCAGTGTTACATGTCTAGACATAATGTCTGTTAGCCTACCCCCAGCAGTTTAAATGGGTCGAATCGCTTGTCTGCTCAGCTCAGCTGTTGGTTGTTGTATTCCATAGTATGGAGGGATCCCCTTAGGGGTCATGGTCATTTTTTATTCGTTCCCTCAATATAAACAAATAATACCCTCGATATAAAAATGTGTTCCCTAAATTTATTAATTTGTTCCCTCTGATCTCAGCTGCAGATTCGAGTGCATGTCCATGTCAGGCATTGATCAGAGTTAATTGAATTCTACTTCAATCTGGACGTGAAATACAAATATCTTCTCAATTGTTTGAATATATTCTTGAGATCATCTCATTCATTTACATACTTTGTACTCCCTTTTCAGAACCATGATTGATATGGCTGACTTGATAAACGATGGTTCAAATCACAAGCTACTCCTGAATCCTTGTGGATTTGTGTAGCCTACAATCTCTACAAGAACAGCATTCTCATTATGTACAATCAGTGGTGGAAAAAGTACCTAATTGTCATACTTGAGTAAAAGTAAATATACCGTAATAGAAAATGACTCAAGTAAAAGTGAAAGTCACACAGTAAAATCCTACTTGAGTAAAAGTCTAAAAGTATTTGGTTTTAAATGTACTTAAGTATCAAAAGTAAATGTAATTGCTAAAATATACTTAAGTATCAAAAGTAAGTAAAAGTGCAAATAATTTCAAATTCCTTATATTAAGCAAACCAGATGGCACCATTTTCTTGTTTTTTAAATGTATGGATAGCCAGCAGCACACTCTAACACTCACACATCATTTACAAACAAAGTATGTTTTTAGTGAGTCCGCCAGATCAGAGGCAGTAGGGATCACCAGGGATGATTTCTTGATAAGTGTGTGAATTACAAAAATCTTCTGTCCTGCTAAGCATTCAAAATGTAATGAGTACTTTTGTGTGTCAGGGAAAATGTATGGAGTAAAAAGTACATCATTTTCTTTAGGAATGTAATGAAGTAAAAGTACAAGTTTATGCTGAAAGAAAAATATAAAGAACATATAAATAGTAAAGTACAGATACCTGCAAAAAACGACTTAAGTAGTATTTTTACTTAAGTACTTTACATCACTGTGTGCAATGACGGTCCCATTCCCACTTCTCAGCTAGCACATAACATTCTGAGAACCATATGTCTCTTAGAGCTTGTTGAGAGGGTGGTTGTCCTATGGTTATTTTGCATACAACCTTCCCATAACATTCCCTACAGGTTTTGTCATGGTTCTATTTAAAGTCATGTTCTCAGAACGTTAAGAAGCAGCGTTGTTCCCGTTGGAAGTACTTAAGCATAATGTTTCCTCATGGTTTACATTTACATTTACATTTAAGTCATTTAGCAGACGCTCTTATCCAGAGCGACTTACAAATTGGTGCATTCACCTTATGATATCCAGTGGAACAACCACTTTACAATAGTGCATCTAACTCTTTTAAGGGGGGGGGGGGGTTAGAAGGATTACTTTATCCTATCCTAGGTATTCCTTAAAGAGGTGGGGTTTCAGGTGTCTCCGGAAGGTGGTGATTGACTCCGCTGACCTGGCGTCGTGAGGGAGTTTGTTCCACCATTGGGGTGCCAGAGCAGCGAACAGTTTTGACTGGGCTGAGCGGGAACTGTACTTCCTCAGAGGTAGGGAGGCGAGCAGGCCAGAGGTGGATGAACGCAGTGCCCTTGTTTGGGTGTAGGGCCTGATCAGAGCCTGAAGGTACGGAGGTGCCGTTCCCCTCACAGCTCCGTAGGCAAGCACCATGGTCTTGTAACGGATGCGAGCTTCAACTGGAAGCCAGTGGAGAGAGCGGAGGAGCGGGGTGACGTGAGAGAACTTGGGAAAGTTGAACACCAGACGGGCTGCGGCGTTCTGGATGAGTTGTAGGGGTTTAATGGCACAGGCAGGGAGCCCAGCCAACAGCGAGTTGCAGTAATCCAGACGGGAGATGACAAGTGCCTGGATTAGGACCTGCGCCGCTTCCTGCGTGAGGCAGGGTCGTACTCTGCGATGGTTCTATTTAAAGTCATGTTCTCAGAACATTAAGAAAACTTTCCATAAAAAAAACACAAGAAATCATTAGTAATGTTCAAAGAACGTTCTAAGGAATGTTATTTAAAAATATACACGTTCCGTTCTCAGGATCAACAAAACTCTGTCCTCTATCTTGTAATCTTAATGAGTGCTTGTTTCCTTTGAAATAAGGTATGTTTGAAAATACTCAAATGAACAGCTTTGTATGAGTAAAAAAAACATGGTATGTAAGCACCATCCTGGTGGCACAATGGACTAATTCCATGGATAGAGAGCAGAAGATCATAGTTTTGAATCTCACTGACGCCATGCCACAATAAATAATACATGTGTTTGCATGATTAATGCCTAAGCAAATTAATTTCAAAGTGTCCTATCTGTGCTTGGAGTTCAGAACAGTTAACGTAAGCTAGCAGGGTAATTAAAAGTTTTAATGAAACATGCTCTCATAACGTTATTTAATTACCTTCAAATAACCTAGAATTTCCCTTCTCAGAACGTTAATAAAACCTCCCAGGAAAACTTCCAGTGAACCACAGAGAAACATTCTCAGAACCTCGCTGCAACTTAAAAATGTGCATTCCCAGAACAGGCCAAAATGTTCACTTCAGTTCTCAGAACGTTTTTWAAAAAAAACGTTCAGTTCTAACAGTCAGGAAACGTATGGCTCCTTTCCCAGAACCAATGGGAAACCAAAAATGTAAGTTCCCACAACTTCCAAGGAACCAAATGTGCTGGATTGGCCAATAGACTAACATAATGCAGCCTAAATGTAATTCTACACACTGGTTGAATCAACGTTGTTTCCACGTCATTTCAATGAAATTACGTTGAACCAACGTGGAATAGACGTTAAATTGACATCTGTTCCCAGTAGGTATTTAGGTAATTACGTGCTTCAAATAGTGATGATCACTAACCATTCAATAGCTTATTTCCATTTTCAGTGTTTTCATATGCCTCTGAATCACAAGGGCAAACATTAGTAATGGTTCTTTAGATACCTACTCTGGCAATTAGCTAATTTCCCAGGGAACGTATTGTCATCACGACAAAGCAAATAGCTTTAGTTATGAACAAAGAGCCAGAGCCACTTTAAACCATCTTTCTGTGCCTGGTAGGCTATGTTCACCTGCCTATAGCGCAGGGATGAGTGTGCATCATTCCACCTATTAACACCGAAGCCTCTTTGAAATGAAGCACAAAATTTTTTCATGCCTTTCCTTTCTGCCTCCTATGAGTCATATGCACAACTGTAAACATAAACACGTCCAGGAGCTGCACCATGTTTTACTGGACGTACAGTACCAGTCAAAAGTTTGGACGCAAGGGTTTTTCATTATTTTCACTATGTTCCTCATGGCAGAATAGTAGTGAAGACATCACAACTATGAAATAACACATATGGAATCACGTAGTAACTAAAAAAGTGTTAAACAAATCAAAATCTATTTTATATTTGAGATTCTTCAAGGTAGCCATAATTTGCCTTGATGACAGCTTTGCACACTCTTGGCATTCTCTCAACCAGCTTCACCTGGAATGCTTTTCCAACAGTCTTGAAGGAGTTCCCACATATGCTGAACACTTGTTGGCTGCTTTTCCTTCACTCTTCGGTCCAACTCATCCCAAACCATCTCATTTGGGTTGAGGTTGGGTGGTTGTGGAGACCAGGTCATCTGATGCAGTACTGCATCACTCTCATGCTTGGTCAAATAGCCCTTACAGAGCCTGGATGTGTGTTGGGTCATTGTCCTTTTGAAAACACATGATAGTCCCACTAAGTGCAAACCAGATGGGATGGCGTATCGCTACAGAATGCTGTGGTAGTCATGCAGGTTAAGTGTGCCTTGAATTCTAAATAAATCACAGACAGTGTCACCAGCAAAGGACCCCCAAACCATCACACCTCCTCCTCCATGCTTCACAGTGGGAACCACATGTGGAGATAATCCGTTTGCCTACTCTGCGTCTCACAAAGACTTTTGGAACCAAAAATCTCACATTTGGACTCATCAGACCAGAGGACAGATTTCCACCAGTCTAATGTCCATTGCTCATGTTTCTAGGCCCAAGCAAGTCTCTTCTTCTCATTGGTGTTCTTTAGTAGTGGTTTCTTTGCAGCAATACAATCATGAAGGCCTGATTCATGCAGTCTCCTCTGAAGAGTTGATGTTGAGATGTCTGTTACTTGAACTCTGTAAATCATTTATTTGGGCTGCAATTTCTGAGGCTCGTAACTCTAATGAACTTATCCTCTGCAGCAGAGGTAACTCTGGGACTTCCTTTCCTGTGGCGGTCCTCATGAGAGCCAGTTTCATCATAGCGCTTGATGGTTTTTGCGACTGCACTTGAAGAAACTTTGAAAGTTGTTAACATTTTCCAAATTGACTGACCTTCATGTCGTAAAGTAATGATGGACTGTCGTTTCTCTTTGCTTATTTTAGCTGTTCTTGCCATAATATGGACTCTGGTCTTTTACCAAATAGGGCTATCTTCTGCGTACCACCCCTACCTTATCACAACACAACTGATTGGCTCAAATGTATTAAGAAGGTAAGACATTCCTTAAATTAACTTTTAACAAGTAAATTAACCTGTTAATTTAAACGGATTCCAGGTGACTACCTCATGAAGCTGGTTGAGAGTGTGCCAAGTGTGTGCAAAGCTGTCATCGAGGCAAAGGGTGGCTACTTTGAAGAATCTCAAATATAAAATATATTTTGATTTGTTTAATACTTTTTTGGTTACTACATGATTCCATATGTGTTTTTAATTTTATATTTGTGATGTCTTCACTACATTTATTTAACTAAGCAAGTCAGTTTAAGACACATTCTTATTTTAAAATGACGGCCTACCCGGCTAAACCCTCCCCTAACCCAGGCGACGCTGGGCCAATTGTGCACCGCCCTATGGACTCCCGATCACGGCCGGTTGTGAAACAGCCCGGAATCAAACCAGGGTCTGTGGTGACGCCTCTAGCACTGAGATGCAGTGCCTTAGACCGCTGTGCCACTCAACCTTATAAATCGGAGGCATATGAAAATCTGAAACTGGAAGTAAGCTATTTAATGGTCAGTGATCATCACGATTTGAAGCATGTAATTAACTAAATAGAGTCACATTTAGGCTGCAATATGTTATCGACCAGGTGAGACCATCATGGCAGCCTACTTAAGGAGAATGCCATGGCCTCTCGAGTGGCGCAGCGGTCTAAGGCACGGCATTGCAGTGCTAGTGGCGTCACTACAGATCCGGTTTCGATCCCCGGCTGTGTCGCAGCCAGCACACAATTGGCCCAGCGTTAGGGAGGGTTTGGCCGGCTGGGATGTCCTTGTCCCATCGCGCTCTATCGACTCCTTGTGGCGGCCGGCGCATGCACGCTGACTTTGGTCGCCAGCTGTACGGTGTTTCCTCGGACACATTGGTGGTGCTGCTGGCTTCCGGGTTAAGCGAGCAGTGTCAAGGAAGCAGTGCTCCCTACCCCCACCCCAGAGAGCAGTGTGTCAAGAAGCAGTGCTCCTACCCCCCACCCCAGAGAGCAGTGTGTCAAGAAGCAGTGCTCCTACCCCCACCCCCAGAGAGCAGTGTGTCAAGAAGCGTGCTCCTACCCCACCCCCAGAGAGCAGTGTGTCAAGAAGCAGTGCTCCTACCCCCACCCCCAGAGAGCAGTGTGTCAAGAAGCAGTGCTCCTACCCCCACCCCCAGAGAGCAGTGTGTCAAGAAGCAGTGCTCCTACCCCCACCCCCAGAGCAGTGTGTCAGAAGCAGTGCTCCTACCCCCACCCCCAGAGAGCAGTGTGTCAATAAGCCAGTGCTCCTACCCCCACCCCCAGAGAGCAGTGTGTCAAGAAGCAGTGCTCCTACCCCCACCCCCAGAGAGCAGTGTGTCAAGAAGCAGTGCGGCTTGGCGGGGTCGTGTTTCAGAGGACGCATGGCTCTCGACCTTCGCATCTCCCGAGTCCGTACGGGAGTTGCAGTGATGGGACAAGATACTCTAACTACCAATTAGGGAGAAAAAGGGGTAAAAAGTACCACAAAAAAAATTATAAATACAGAATGCCGTTTTTAGGCCTATTTATTATACATGATGATCGGTATGATAATGAATCAATGTGTATATAAAGCATGAACTATTCATAAACATTGATCATATGTATTAGTATATGTCACCCCCCCCAAAAAAAGTTGACCATGTTTCGAAAGTAAGTTTATTACCTACTTGTAGGTGATTGGTATTCTGCAGTCTAATTGACCCAATCACCTGTCCACCTCTGTCCTTCTGTGTGTCAAGTTGTTGCCCTGCCTGTGATGTATTAAACTCTCCCTCTTCCCCATAGGGTCAGGAGATGATGCCACGGCCTCGGACTCACCTTCTGGTGCTGCTGGCAGCGATATGTGTGGCAGAGCCCCTTACCACCCCCAATGGCAGCGACAACGAGGTCCTGAAACACACAGAGGCGTCACTCACCAAGAGCCAGGTCAGTGACTGTCTGTGTGTCTGGGACCCTCTTCCAGATCAGGGCCAGAGTTTGCTAGGCTGGTTAAACCAGACTGAACGTGGCGCTCAATGGTCAAAAGTAGCAAAATCAGCCTGGGCGTTAGACTTTCTGTTTCTTCATTAAAGCAATGTCAGAACATTATTGTTTGACAAGACATTTGGAAGTCGGCTGAAGCTATATCCGCCTGGCGCCCAGGGTATAGGAGTCTGTGGGAAACGCTCGAATTAAGATTTTAAGTGACGTGATGCAACATGTTGCGCAGTGTCAATGTTTTCTCTGCGGCTTCTCATTCTTTGAGTAAAGCATATCATCCCATACTCTCCTGCTTTTTGAGTTGAAGTGGTGCGCGTCATTTTGAGGAGACCTATTGCTTTGTTCCTCTCTTCTCAGAACCTAGAGGTCGAGAACACCATTGGGAACTTCAGTAGAACTGAGCAGGGGGGTGGACCAGCCGCAAGTGAGTGTCTCAAAATATTGAGCCTATTATTATGTTGTTATTGAATACTGAGCATCTGTAATCTTCTTGTCTATCTTACTTTCCTTCTGTCTCTCTCTACCGCTCTCCCTGCCACCCACCTTTCCCCTCCACTTACTGCATCTCCGTATTCTCCTCTTATCCATCTCTTTTTCCTCAGCCCCGGCAGCCTCTTTCAACACCACATCTACCCCAGCCCCAGCTCCTACCCCCACCCGTCAGTGCCCAGGTAATCAGGTAGTGTTGGTGGGCAGCGAGGGCTGTGGATGCCCTGTTGGCATGGTGAATATTGCAGGAGAGAACTGCGCCTGCCCTGTGGGTTACACTCTGCAGCGGGCAGCAGGGTGCCTAGGTGAGTCCATAGAGATGTACTAGAACACTCCTGTTACTTCCAAATGGTGAAAGCCCTCAATGGCACTGCCCATGCTAAAACATGCTTTGGTCCAAGTGCACCCTCTGTCTAACTCAGTAAAGAGCATACACCTACAGTACACCAGTGGTATGGTCTGTGCCACTTTTAACATGGAATCTACTGTGCTGCTCTTTTATATTGCGTCTCTCGTTCTGTATCAGATGTAGATGAGTGTAAAGGGGAGGGGCCAGGACCATGCAGTCTCCATGCCAACTGCACAAACACACCCGGCTCATACCTATGCAAATGTCTCCGTGGTTACCTGATGGGTGCAGGAGGATGCCAAGGTGAGTGTGTGTGCGGCTTTAGCATTTGCGCTTGAGAGTTATGTGATGTTCTCTGTGTGTGTGTGTGTGCGCTTATTCATGTGTGTGTTTCAGATATTGATGAGTGTGCTCTAGCTGAAGTGACAGGGCTGCAGGCCTGTGGGTCTGGGGCAGACTGCAGGAACACCCTTGGATCCTTCTCATGTTCCTGTCCAGTTGGATACGTTATGGCTCTTGACGGACACAGTTGTGTGGGTGAGGTCTTTGTTACGTGTGTGGACGTGTTTAAGGATACTTGTGGAGACCAGGAGTCCTAACAACAATTTGACCAACTGGGGACATTTTCTAGGCCCCACAAAGTCAAATGCTATTTCTAGGGGTTTAAGGTTAGAATTAGTGTTGGTGTCTGAATTGTGTGTCCCCACAAGGTCAGTTGTGCAAGACTGTGTGTGTGTATGCACTCTGTACATTCCCCTGTGTGTGTACATTTTTAGATATTGATGGGTGAATGATATATGTATATCTCTCTCAGACGTTGATGAGTGCAGCTTTGAGGAGCAGTGTCGCAGGGAGCTGGGGAACGTGTGTGTGAACACCCCTGGTAGCTTCGTGTGTCAGTGTCAGCCTGGCTTCAGAGCAGAGGCCCCAGCCTGCATCGGTGAGTTGGTCTCTTGTGGTTGCTGTTATTGTTTCAGTATGTGTCAATCTTATTCCGACTGAGGCTGACAATGTAATTCAATTGTAATTCAGTTTTGTGAACGGATCAGATTGTCCGAAGCATCGAACACAGGCGGTAGGCATAAAATGAACAGACCAGAGGCAGTGGTTCCTTGTCTTTTGTATCGTTTACTAAAACGGGTCTTCTTTCGCCCGACATAATAACTCCAGTACAGGGTAACGTCCAACACCTGCGTAACAAAACAAATGAACATAAACTAAGCCGTTGACCAAAAAACAAAGCAAAACAACGAACTTCTTCTCCTGTCTTAGACTATCATCTACACGTAACAGTTAGAGGAGGAACGCTTCTCTCTACCTAAAGCCTGTCTTGGTTAACAGAGAGACAAGGTGCCGAGTCACAGAAGCTTTCTCTGAGGTAGGAAAAACTGACGTCCTCACAGGTCCCCGTCTCACCTCTCAATCCTCCCCCAGATCCTCTCCTGGCACACCTATATAGGAGGAAGACACGAAGCAATTAGTGGGCCCAGCTGTGTACTAATTGGCTTTACACTGAGTACCTCTCCCCTGAGGAGGGTGATGTCGTGTCGTCTTCCTCCGGCTGGTCATTGACCTCTCACAGTATATTAAAGGCCCAGTGGAGTATATTTTACAGTATATATTATATACATTCCCACGCTATGAGGTTGGAATAGTACTGTGAAATTGTAAAAATGATGATAATGGCCTTTTAGTGTAAGAGCTGTTAGTGTCCAAACCTCTCTGCCAGCAACGGCTATTTTTCAGTGTTCCCCTCCCCACTCAGATCACTCCCAGAGAGTCCCAACAAATTCTGTCTTGAGAAATTGCTCTTTGCTAAGAAGCTATTTTTGTTTCTTTTTCACCATTTTAATTGAGGAGAAAAATCACAGTATGGTACTTCATTGTTAACCAAAGATTGTTTGATATTGAGGTAAAAATGTCTGCATTAGACCTTTAAAGGTATATGAATGAGGGATGGTACAGAACGGCATAGGCAAGATGCAGTAAATGGTATAGAGTACAGTATATACATATGAGATGAGTAATGTAGGGTATGTAAACATTATATTAAGTGGCATTGTGGCTAGTGATACATTTTTACATACATTTCCATACATTTCCATCAATTCCCATTATTAAAGTGGCTGGAGTTGAGTTAGTATGTTGGCAGCAGCCACTAAATGTTAGTGGTGGCTGTTTAACAGTCTGATGGCCTTGAGATAGAAGCTGTTTTTCAGTCTCTCGGTCCCTGCTTTGATGCACCTGTACTGACCTCGCCTTCTGGATGATAGCGGGGTGAACAGGCAGTGGCTCGGGTGGTTGTTGTCCTTGATGATCTTTATGGTTTTCCTGTTTCCTGTGACATTGGGTGGTGTAGGTGTCCTGGAGGGCAGGTAGTTTGCCCCCGGTGATGTCATTGTGCAGATCTCATACTTGGAAGAGCTTACGATTGTGGGCGGAGCAGTTGCCGTACCAGGCGGTGATACAGCCGACAGGATGCTCTCGATTGTGGCATCTGTAGAAGTTTGTGAGTGCTTTGGTGACAAGCCGAATTTTTCAGCCTCCTGTGGTTAAGAGGCGCTGCTGGCGCCTTCTTCACAACCGCTGTCTGTGTGGGTGACCAATTCAGTCTGTCCGTGATGTGTACGCCGAGGAACTTAAAACTTACTACCCTCTTTCCACTTACTGTCCCGTCGATGTGGATAGGGGGTGCTCCCTCTGCTGTTTCCTGAAGTCCACAATCATCTCCTTTGTTTTGTTGACGTTGAGTGTGAGGTTATTTTCCTGACACCACACTCTGAAGGCCCTCACCTCCTCCCTGTAGGCCGTCTCGTCGTTTTGGTAATCAAGCCACCACTGTAGTGTCGTCCGCAAACTTGATGATTGAGTTGGAGGCGTGCATGGCCACGCAGTCGTGGGTGAACAGGGAGTACAGGAGAGGGCTCAGAACGCACCTGTGGGGCCCCAGTGTTGAGGATCAGCGGGGTGGAGATGTTGTTACCTACCCTCACCACCTGGGGGCGGCCCGTCAGGAAGTCCAGTACCCAGTTGCACAGAGGGTGGGGTTGAGACCCAGGGTCTCGAGCTTGATGACGAATTTGTAGGGTATTATGGTGTTAAATGCTGAGCTGTAGTCGATGAACAGCATTCTCACATAGGTATTCCTCTTGTCCAGATGAGTTAGGGCAGTGTGCAGTGTGGTTGCGATTGCGTCGTCTGTGGACCTATTGGGTCGGTAAGCAAATTGGAGTGGGTCTAGGGTGTCAGGTAGGGTGGAGGTGATATGGTCCTTGACTAGTCTCTCAAAGCACTTCATGATGACGGAGGTGAGTGCTACGAAGCGGTAGTCGTTTAGCTCAGTTACCTTAGCTTTCTTGGGAACAGGAACAATGGTGGCCCTCTTGAAGCATGTGGGAACAGCAGACTGGGATAAGGATTGATTGAATATGTCCGTAAACACACCAGCCAGCTGGTCTGCGCATGCTCTGAGGACGCGGCTGGGAATGCCGTCTGGCCCTGCAGCCTTGCGAGGGTTAACACATTTAAATGTTTTACTCACCTCGGCTGCAGTGAAGGAGAGCCTGCAGGTTTTGGTAGCGGGCCGTGTCAGTGGCACTGTATTGTCCTCAAAGCGAGCAAAAAAGTTATTTAGTCTGTCTGGGAGCAAGACATCCTGGTCCGCAACGGGGCTGGTTTTCTTTTTGTAATCCGTGATTGACTGTAGACCCTGCCACATACCTTTTGTATATGAGCTGTTGAATTGCGACTCTACTTTGTCTCTATACTGGCACTTAGCTTGTTTGATTGCCTTGCGGAGGAAATAGCTACACTGTTCGGTCATGTTTCCGGTCACCTTGCCCTGGTTAAAAGCAGTGGTTCGCGCTTTCAGTTTCGCGCGAATGCTGCCATCAATCCACGGTTTCTGGTTTGGGAATGTTTTAATCGTTGCTGTGGGTATAACGTCGCAGATGCACTTTCTAATGAACTCGCTCACCGAATCAGCGTATTCGTCAATGTTGTTGTTGGACGCAATGCGGAACATATCCCAATCCACGTGATCAAAGCAGTCTTGAAGCGTGGAATCAGATTGGTCGGACCAGCGTTGAACAGACCTGAGCGTGGGAGCTTCTTGTTTTAGTTTCTGTTTGTAGGCTGGAAGCAACAAAATGGAGTCGTGGTCAGCTTTTCCGAAAGGAGGGCGGGGGAGGGCCTTATATGCATCACGGAAGTTAGAATAACAATGATCCAGGGTTTTACCAGCCCTGGTAGCACAATCGATATGCTGATAGAATTTAGGGAGTTTTGTTTTCAGATGAGCCTTGTTAAAATCCCCGGCTACAATGAATGCAGCCTCAGGATGTGTGGTTCCCAGTTTACATAGAGTCAGATAAAGTTAGTTCAGGGACATCGATGTGTCTGCTTGGGGGGGAATATATACGGCTGTGCTTATAATCGAAGAGAATTCCCTTGGTAGATAATGCGGTCGACATTTGATTGTGAGGAATTCTAAGTCAGGTGAACAGAATGACTTGAGTTCCTGTATGTTGTTATGATCACACCACGTCTCGTTAATCATAAGGCATACCCCCCCCCCGCCCCTCTTCTTACCAGAAAGATGCTTGTTTCTGTCGGCGCGATGCGTGAAGAAACCAGCTGGCTGCACCGACTCCGTTAGCGTCTCTCGAGGAGCCATGTTTCCGTGAAGCAAAGAACGTTACAGTCTCTGATGTCTCTCTGGAATGCTACCCATGCTCGGATTTCATCAACCTTGTTGTCAGAGACTGGGACATTGGGCGAGTAGTATGCTAGGGAGTGTGAGCGGCAATGTACCCGTCCTCCGGAGCCTGACCAGAAGACCGCTTCGTTTGCCCCTTTTACGGCGTTGTTGTTTAGGGTCGCCGGCTGGGATCCGATCCATTGTACTGGGTGGAAGGCAAAACACAGGATCCGCTTCGGGAGAGTCATATTCCTGGTCGTAATGATGGTGAGTTGACGTTGCTCTTATATTCAGTAGTTCCTCCCGACTGTATGTAATGAAACCTAAGATTACCTGGGGTACCAATGTAAGAAATAACACGTAAAAAAACAAAATACTGCATAGTTTCCTAGGAACGCGAAGCGAGGCGGCCGTCTCTGTCGTCGCCGGTAGCAACCATCACTCCTGTGTTCCAAAGGGACATTGTGTTAGCTAATCCAAGTTTGTCATTTTAAAAGGCTAATTGATCATTAGAAAACCCTTTTGCAATTATGTTAGCCAGCTGAAAACAGTTGTTCTGATTAAAGAAGCAATAAAACTGGCATTCTTTAGTCTTGTTGAGTATCTGGAGTATCAGCATTTGTGGGTTCGATTACAGTCTCAAAATAGCCAGAATGAAGCCCTTCTGAAACTCGTCAGTCTATTCTTGTTCTGAGAAATGAAGGCTATTCCATGTGAGAAATCGCCAAGAAACTGAAGATCTCGTACAACGCTGTGTACTACTCCCTTCACAGAACACCGCAAACTGGCTCTAACCAGAATAGAAAGAGGAGTGGGAGGCCCCGGTGCACAACTGAGCAAGACGACAAGTACATTAGAGTGTCTAGTTTGAGAAACAGACGCCTCACAAGTCCTCAACTGGCAGCTTCATTAAATAGTACCCGCAAAATACCAGTCTCAATGTCAACAGTGAAGAGGCGACTCCGGGATGCTGGCCTTCTAGGTAGAGTTGGGGAAAAAAAGCCATATCTCAGACTGGCCAATAAAAATAAAAAATTAAGATGGGCAAAAGAACACAGACACTGGACAGAGGAACTCTGCCTAGAAGGCTAGCATCCCGGTTAGGTTAGCATGTATTGCGGGTATGATACTGTATTTGTGTCACTGTCCCAATACTTTTGGTGCTCACTGTATCGTCCTCCACAGTCCCTGTCCGTAAATACCGGGCTCGTACCAGTGATCCTCTGCTCGCAAACACACGTGACCATCCTCCTTGAAAACATTACCAACCGTTTGAGCTATACCAAAGGTAGCAATTGGATAGCTCCATCGGCGACATTTCAAGCTAGCTGTGGAGTGAGTTTACGGTACATTTTTAACTCCGTTACATTAGCGTGTTAATAGCAGACCCTGCACAAGAATAATGGGTGTGCAGTAGGTCAGCCAAATATGTTGGGTTGAAACATTTTAAAACAACATTCCTAGCTAATTAGAAATGAGTAATTAAGTGAATGGGCGAGATTAAAAAAGGCAGATTGGGGCTAATTTGAATGGGTGCCAACAGCAGATTCTCACGTGTGTAACCCAGTAGACCCTTCATGACTGCCCTGAAAAGCTTCCGGTTTGTGGACCTGTGGCTCACGGTTCACGCTGGATGCTTGATTTACTGGTTCTTTGGGGTCCATGCAGGACCACCCTAAAACTGACTTATCTTCTGAGATGTAAGTATTTCTTAACTTCTTTTTCGCTTTCTCTCTCTCTCTCTCTCTCTCTCTCTCTCTCTCTCTCTCTCTCTCTCTTTCTCTTTCTCTTTCTCTCTCTCTCTCTTTCTCTCTCTCTCTCTCTCCCTCTCTCTCTCTTTCACAGATGTGGATGAGTGCAAGGAAACTCCAGAGGTGTGTGCTGGTCAGGGTGTGTGTGAGAACACTCTTGGGAGTTATAAGTGTGTCTGCCAAAGAGGTTACCGGGGCAATGGCACATACTGTGAAGGTAAGAAGCAATGTCATTGCATAACGGAACGTAATATTTCTGTGGAAAATGTATTTTAGATTTAGAGAGTTTAATAGTCACAGGGTTGCAGATGTAAAGGGTTGCAGATGCAATTTGAAGTTGATTTGTTGATAATGACTTGTGTCCCCTCTCTCCCTCCCTCCCTCCCTCCCTCTCTCTCTCTTTCTGTCTCTCTACTCCAGATGAGAATGAGTGTGCATCAGGGCGTCACGGTTGTGATACTAATGCTCGCTGTGGGAACATCATTGGCTCCTACTTCTGCCAGTGTTACCAGGGCTTCAATGGGGATGGCTACTCTTGCTTCGGTGGGTGAGACAGAAGCAGATGGCTTGTGTGTGTGTGTGTGTGTGTGTGTGTGTGTGTGTGTGTGTGTGTGTGTGTGTGTGTGTGTGTGTGTGTGTGTGTGTGTGTGTGCTCAAGGTGTTGCTGTACATACCATTGTTTTACTGTGCTCTACTACAGTGTATTATTATGGATGTCTGTTGATTGCCATGGTTACAGATGTTGATGAGTGTGCCCTGAGCAATGGTCACTGTGAGCACAACTGCACCAACGAGCCAGGAGGCTACAGCTGCCACTGTGGCACAGGCTACCAGCTAGCCCAGGACGGACACAACTGCACAGGTAAACTACAGTACTGCACAGGTAAACTACAGTACTGCACTGGTAAACTACAGTAATGCACTGGTAAACTACAGTACTGCACTGGTAAACTACAGTGGTACACTGGTACACTAGTAAACTACCAGTACTGCACTGGTAAACTACAGTACTGCACTGGTCAACTACAGTACTTCACTGGTCAACTACAGTACTGCACTGGTAAACTACAGTACACTGACACTGGTAAACTAACCAAGTAATGCACTGGTAAACTACAGTACTGCACTGGTAAACTACAGTACTGCACTGGTAAACTACAGTACTGCACTGGTAAACTACAATACTACACAGGTTAAAGGTCCAATGCAGCTGTTTTTATCTCAATATCCAATAATTTCTGGGTAACAATTAAGTACCTTACTGCGATTGTTTTCGATAAAAAAAAAAATATATATATATTTTAAAGGACAAATTTCTCAAGCAAGAATTTTTCTTGGACTGTCTGGGAGCAGTCTGGATGGAGAGGGAAAAACTGAAAACTAGCTGTTAATGGCAGAGAGGTTTGAAACTCTCTTATCGGTCTGTTAACTAATTTACCACATGTTGATGTCACCATGTAAGGCCAAAACTCCATCCCACCAAAACAGGATGAAATTTCAGGCGGCCTTTTCAAACAGCTCTTACACTAAAAGGGCATTATCATAGTTTTCACAATTTCACAGTATCATCCCAACCTCATAGTGTGGAAATATATATAATACACAGGGAAATCACATTTTTCACTGCACTGGGCCTTTAACTACAACACACCACAGGTGAACTACAGTACTGCACTGGTAAACAACAGTACTGAACAGGTCGACTACAGCACTGCACAATTACTAGAGGATACTACTCCGTGTACAGGTAAAGAGCATATCGCTATTAACACAGACAGACAGAATGCTCTCCTTTGTGTACTCATAAAGAGTAAACTACCCTCAACATATAAAGAGTACATAGCTAGTTAACCACCTACAGTACACTACATAGCTAATGAATACGCACTAACCTGAATCTCCTCCCTGCCCTTGGTCGCCCAGACGTTGATGAGTGTGTGGTGCAGAACGGGACGTGTGAGCAGGTGTGCACCAACACGCAGGGCTCCTTCCTGTGTTCCTGCCGACCTGGCTACCAGCTTCATATCGACCGCCACAGCTGTGTAGGTCAGTAGTCAGTGGGCCACTAAGATCCAGTTCAGCCATGTTCTGGCCCAGTTCTGCTACTGTAAAACCTTAGAAAAGCATAGTGTGGAGTAGGATGGTAAATCTATCCAACTAGACAGTATGTTAGAGGTAAAGTAGTCAGCCTAGACTCCCAAGAGTATTGTATTTTATCCGGGCTTACTTTCAGTTTTTGAGAAATGCACTTTATTTAGCTTGTTATGTATCTGTTGGATGCCGCTAACTGTAACACAGTTTGTAATTTGGTGTGTGTTCTCTGTGTCTGTGTGGGTGTGTGTGTTAGATATTGACGAGTGTAAGCTCCAGAACGGGGGCTGCTCCCACACCTGCACCAACACACCAGGGGGACACACATGTTCCTGTCCCGCCCCTCTACTGCTGCATGCGGACAATATCAGCTGTGTCAGTACGTCCGCCACCTTCGCCTCACCTCACTGTGTGTGTGTGTGTTTGTTTGAATTTATCACGGTGCTCCACAAAGAAACCCAGACCGACAGTGTGCATGACTGCATCCTTATTTTCTGCCCATGTTGCTGTGGTATTGTACTCGTGTCCACTTTCCATCAAGTGATTTCTCACAGTGCTCCACAGAGAAACTCAGACCTACGTTTCCAAAAGTCGGGGGTTTCCAACATACACGAGAGTGTGTTGTGCGTGAGTAGATCGGACCAGTTGTGTGTCTCCTGTGTACTATGTCGCGTAGCGTGTGCTTTCTCTCCTGGGCAGACGTGACGTCGTGCGACTTTAGGAGAGGCGGCTGTGACCACGTGTGTACTGTACGCGCCGAGGGGCTTCTCTACTGTAGCTGCAGTGCAGGATGGGAACTGGGCAAGGACCTGAGGAGTTGCCTGGGTGAGAACGTCTTCCTATTATTCCTTCCCTCTATTTCTCTTTCCTCTTGCTTTTTCCCCTTCAAGGTCACCTGCTTCTTGATATAAAAAAATATATAAAAAAACTGTCCAGTCTATGAAAATATGTATGAGACATTTCCTTTACTTTGGGGTTAAAACAACAAGCTTATATGTACAGAACACCTCCAAATATGAACTTCCATGTCTCTGTTTCTCTGCCCCTGTCTTCTCTGTCTCTGTCTATCTGCTTGTCTGACACTGGGCGGTCTCTCTCCTCTGTCTCAGATGTGAATGAGTGTGGGGACTTCACTAACGGCGGTTGTGAGCAGCTGTGTCAGAACCACCCTGGTGGCTTTAACTGCAGCTGCGGGGAGGGCTATGTAGCTCGTACCGACGACCCCACCAAGTGCCAACGTGAGTCTGCTGTATATCCCACGGCCTGAACTCTGAGAAGTACTCTAATGAGTAAATAAAAAGTAACTGAAAAAGCATATGTAATGGACAAAATGACTGGTTTCTACTTATCATTCTATATTAGACTATTATATGTGTGTTGAGGCATCTACCACGGTTATGTAGCCTAGGCAGTCGCTCGTGGCCGCTAGTTCTGCATCGTTTAGTTTTGATGTACACTCAGCACATACAGTATATTTGTTCCGTTTTTTCCCCCGGCGGCTCACCATTTAAACTGGTTAAAAAGGGAAATGATGCCTTTGCAGCCTGAATGGAGGATGCTTTATTTCCGAGCCGGTCCACAAGGGACACGAGTTTATTACCGGGAATGCACGTCTAACGGTAGTGCAGATCTAGCGCCCATTTATCAGCTGCCTAGGCTAATGATTATGCTGCATGTGATTTAGTTTCAGTCTCTTGCTCTCGACCTATATTTCTCTGTCTCTCTGTCTCTCTCTCTCTCTCTCTGTCTCTCTCTCATACTCTCTCTCTCTCTCTCTCTCACTCTCTCTCTTTCTCTCTCTCTCTCACTCACTCACTCTGTCTCTGTCTCTGTCTCTGTCTCTGTCTCTGCACCTGTCCAGCGGTGTGTGACCCCCCATGTCAGAACTATGGAGCGTGTGTGGCCCCTCACTCTTGTGAATGTCCTGCAGGTTACCCTGGTCCTGGCTGTTCAGGTACGTGTGTATGTATTGGGGCCTAAATCCACACACATATACTATAGACACATGTAGTATATGTACTGAACAGAAATATCAACGCAACAATTCATTTCAAAGATTTGACTGAGTTACAGTTCATATAAGGAAATCAGTCAATTTAAATAAATAAATTAGGCCCTAATCTATGGATTTCACATGACTGGGTAGAGGTGGGCCTTGGAGGGCATAGGCACATCCACTGGGTAGCCAGGTCCAGCCAATCAGAATTAGTTCTTCCCAACAAAATAATTTATTTCAGCTCATGAAACATGGTACGAACACTTTACATGTTGCGTTTATATTTTTGTTCAGTGTAGTAAGTGTTGTTAACATTGTGACATGACGTGAATAACATGTTTGTTGCGTGTTTCAGCCATGTGCTCCCCGCCCTGTGCCCATGGAGGAACATGTATGCGCTGGAACATGTGTCTCTGCCTACCTGGCTGGACGGGGACCGGCTGTCACACAGGTACACTGTCCCCGTCACGCTGGCTGCATCTGGAATGGCACCCTGTTCCCTGTACAGGGCTCTGGTCAAAAGTAGTGCACTATATAAGGGAATAGGGTACTTGTTCAGACTTGGCCAATGTCAGTCCCCCACCCTGACACATACTGTGACACTTTTCATCTCCCTCCCTCCCTCCCCTTCTCTCGCATCCTCCTTTCTTGTCCCCCTCTCTCTCTCTCTCTCTCTCTCTCGCTCTCTCGCTCTATCCCCTCTCTCTCTCTCGCTCTATCCCCTCTCTCTCTCTATCCCCCCTCTCTCTCTCTCTCTCTCCTCTCCCTCTCTCTCTCCTCTCTTCTCTCCTATCTCTCATGCGTCTGCGTTATATATACCCCCCCCCCTCTCTCACTCTCTCACTCCTCTCTCTCTCTCTCTCTCTCTCTCTCTCCTCTTCGCTCTCTCGCTCACTCCTCTATCCCTCTCTCTCTCTCTCTCGTCTATCCCCTCTCTCTCTCTATCCCCCCTGCCTCTCTCTCTCTCTCTCCCTCTCTCTCTATCCCTTCTCCTTCTCTCTCTATTCCTCTCTCTCTATATATATACCCCCCCCCCTCTCTCTCACTCTCTCTCTCTCTCCTCTCTCACTTCTCCTCTGCTCTCTCTCCCCCTAGCTGTGTGTGAGCTGCCCTGTGCCAACGGTGGTCGCTGTGTGGGTCCGGAGAGCTGCCATTGCCCCTCGGACTACACGGGCCCTCAGTGCCTCTCACGTGAGTAGACAAACAAACTATCTGAATGCATCCAGGACACCAACCACACTGGACACATGAGCCTCAGATTCATTTTGACCATATTTTATGGGGCACTGTTTGTATCCAATGTTCCGTCTTGTTTTTTTTTCGCCACATAGCACATTTCAGGTCCGCTGAGCGCAGACTTGAACATTGAATATTCTGTGCAACTTCCAGTGTGCGTTTACTGTGAACACTGAGGTTGTACCTGCTTTAAGTTACAGCTTCAGACAGCGGTCAAGTAGGCTACTGTGGCTATTTGATCATAATGTAGGTCTACCAGTATCCTACCGTCAAAAACAATGGAGAAAATGCATCCCATGACAATTTAACATGGAAATAGCTGTTCTATCATTCAGCCTACAGTAACATCCAATGTAGGTGTACATTGCATGAGCCTTTTGAAAAAAATATGCAGGGCTTCACCTTAACCTGTTAATCTACATGTCCTTCAGACAAGGAGGTGATTGAAAATGTTGTGTTGTTTGATGCAAGAAACCACTACAAAATAAAATGCATTATTATTCCAATACCATTATTACAGAGAATCAGACAAATTATGATACCCTCTGCCTATTGGCTACTTAGTTTATTCAAGACCGTATCAAAATACAACACTGGCCCCAACACTGTCCTCTTCAAATTGAATGAAACAGATCTATATATGGCAATGGTCTATTTGCATATATGCCTACTTCAGCTCTGATTGGTTATGCTGTACCGGTCTGTGTAGAGTAGGGGCTGAGTTTGGCCTCCCGAGTGGCGCAGCGGTCTAAGGCACTGCATCGCAGTGCTTGAGGCGCCACTACAGACCCGGGTTTGATCTTAGGCACAATTTGCCCAGCCTGTCTGTATATCGTCCGGATAAGGGAAGGGTTTGGCTGGCCGGGATGTCCTCGTCCCATCGCACTCTAGCGACTCCTTGTGGCGGGCCGGGCGCATAAACGCTGACTTCGGTAGCCAGTTGTACAGTGTTTCCTCCAACACATTGGTGCGGCTGGCTTCCGGGTTAAGCAAGCAGTGTGTCAAGAAGCAGTATGGCTTGGCAAGGTCGTGTTTCAGAGGAAGCATGGCTCTCGACCTTCGCTTCTCCCGAGTCCGTACGGGAGTTGCAGCGATGGGACAAGACTGTAACTACCAATTGGGGAGAAAAAGAGGTGAAAAGTACAAAAACGAAAAAAGGGGCTGAGTTGTTAGTGTCAAGGCAATTGCATCCTACTCCTATGCGTCTGCCTACAACAAAAGCACTTGCATAGTTAGTTTTGCATACTAAGTCTTGCATAGTTTGTTTTGTTTCGGGTATGTTGCATTCAAAGTGGCTAATATTGTGTTGAAACGTTGGTAGTGTTAACTAAGGGGGAAAACTCTTGAAAGTTGAGTGAAGTTCAGTCTTGTGCTTCGTTGTTCAGGCTAATATTTATTCTGCACGGCAGTCCCGGGGGAGCTGCGCGGCCGCGCGCAGTTTAGAGGGAACATTGCTTGTAACGTGCTATATTTTGTTAAAAATGTGAATTTCCGTGCCACAAATATACAGTATAATAAAAATATGCCATTTAGCATACGCTTTTATCCAAAGATACTTACGGTCACACATTTTACATATATATGTGTCTGTGTGTGACGCGTGTGTTTGTGTGTGTTCTAGCTCTGTGCACACCAGCCTGTCAGAACGGAGGGAGGTGCGTAGATGTCAACAAATGCACGTGTGTCGGAGGGTGGCAAGGCGCTCGCTGCCAGATAGGTAATAAGATAATGATATGCTGCCCTCTAGTGGTGATAGTACTGTATCTCAGTACTACAATGTGAAGGCATCACTGTGCGTGTGTGTTTTTCACCCAGAGCCTGTGCAGTGCCAAAAGCCCTGTAAAAATGGTGGCGTGTGTGTGGGCCTCAACAGATGTCGTTGTATCAGTGACTTTATTGGGAGTCTCTGTGAGACAGGTGAGTGTGTGTAAGTGTGTGCACGTGCGTGCACATGCCTGCGTGTGAAAGACAGACAGGGATGTGTGTGTTAATGTGCTTGTACAGTATGACGCAGGTGACTTTGCGTGAGAATAATACATCTAGATGTGTGTGTGTTGTGTCTGTAGCGGTGACCACCCCCTGTGTGCCCCCTTGTCAACACGGTGCCACCTGTAGTCCTCACAACAAGTGCACCTGTCCAGAGGGCACGGCTGGGATCCGCTGTGAGAGGCTGTGAGTACCAACCAGCCAACCCAGCACCAACAAGCTGCACGGGCATTCCTTATTTGTAGGCAGTGTAGTGCGCAGCGCCGCAGCACGCCTTTGAATGAATCCCGGCCTGAGTTTTTCTCTGTTTGTTTGTGTGTGTTGATCAGGACGTGTCCTGTGGTCACTACTGTGGTCAGTATGGCCCGTGCTGTCAGGAAGGGTGTGAGGGAGAGTTACGTTGACCGCTGTGGACCCCTGGGAGTTCAGCTCTGCACCAAGTACAGGTGACAGATCTCACACACATGGACACATGCTCTCACTCACTCACTCACTCACTCACTCACTCACTCACTCACTCACTCACTCACTCACTCACTCACTCACTCACTCACTCACTCACTCACTCATCACTCAGACACACACACACACACACACCAACACTCCTTTATATAACACACAACCAAACCATCACTGAAACATACTGCACTACACACACTATCCCTCAGTCTGACTGTTCTCTGTGGTTGCAGGATCAACCAGGCGCGTGTGTATCTGCAAGCTTACAGGGTGGGCTATAGGGTCCAATGTCCTGAGAAGAATGGGAGATGAACTGTTTCCCTGGTTACCAAGACCCCACATCCCCTGGGAAGCTCCACACACATGGTCTCTGTGAATGGTAAAAAAAGACACTTGTGATAAGAGGCTGTTTGATTCACAACTCAATAGGAAAATCAACCAAAAGAGGTCAAACTCATGAGCTGACCCCAAACATTGACCAAACGAGCCAACATTTTCCTCAGTGTCTGCACTGTAGTTTATGCAATATCCCAAACATTTTTTCCATGAGCTATGTCCTCGAAATGGAAAATGTTCATTTTTATATGTTGTTTTTGATGCTCCTGTATGGCAGCTGGACGTTAGTAAAACATTTTCTTGGATTATTGCCTTTGGATTATTCTTATTATTGGATTATTGAGATATACAATACTGATTCTTTTTCTTTTTATTCCTCCGAAGCTTAAGAAAGTTTCTAACACAAGACACGGTAACAGTAAAATACAAAGAAGTTACTTTTTTAATGCTAAGAGAAACGGAGGCATTACAGCCATGGCTTTAATAAATGATCAATCCAGAAGAAACAATCAGAATCAATTATCAATAGAGGTTTTATTATTTTCTGGTCAGGTCAAAGGGTTTTTCTGGAAAGGCGGGCGGGAGGAGGCGAGATCAGGTGGGAACATTTTAGCCTGAACAACAGACACAACTCGGCAAAGGTAACCTGTCTAAATGACTAGCACTCACATCTGTAGCCATGAAAAGCTTTGAAAGGCTGGTCATGGCTCACAACAACACCATAATCCCAGACACGCTGGACTCCAATTCACATACCGCCCCAACAGATCCACACACTGGACTTCCTGACGTGCCGCCCCCAGGTGCTGAGGGTATGCAACAACACCTCCGCCACGCTGACCCTCAACACGGGGGCATCTCAGGAGTGTGTGCTTAGTCATCTCCTGTACTCCCTGTTCACCCACGACTGCGTGGCCGCGCACGACTCCAACACCATCTTTAAGTTTGCTGACGACACGACGGTGTTAGGCCAGATCACCAACGACGATGAGACCGCCTATAGAGAGGAGGTCAGTGACCTGGCAGTGTGGTGCCAGGACAACAATATCTTCCTAAATCTCAGCAAGACAAAGGAGCTGATCGTGGACTACAGGAAACAGAGGGCCCGTGCACGCCCCCATCCACATTGACAAGGCTGTAGTGGAGCGGGTCGAGAGCTTCAAGTTCCTCGGGTGTCCACATCACTAAGGAATGAACATGGTCCACACACACTATTCAAAAAAGCGCTGTAATTTCTAAACGGTTCACCCGATATAGATGAAAATACTCTAAAATTAAAGCGTACAGTCTGCACTTTAACCTCATCAAATCCAACCTCAACTTTTCAGATCAAAAATGTCAAATCCAAAGTGCTGGAGTACAAAGCCAAAACATCAAATAATATGTCACTGTCCCAATACTTTTGGAGCTCAGTGTATATGTACATATCTACCTCAATTACCTCGTACCCCTGCACATCGACTCAGTACTGGTACCCCCTGTATATAGCCAAGTTATCGTTACTCATTGTGTATTTATTTGTACCTTGTGTCATTATTTTTCTATATGGTTCTCTCTGCATTGTTGGGAAGGGCGTGTAAGTAAGCATTTCACTGTTGGTTTACACCTGTATTTTACAAAGCATGTGACAAATAACATTTGATTTGAACTCCAATATAAGTTGCAACTAATTGGAGAGTTTCTATTTTGTCAGCCGGTGATTGTCAAACAAATAACTGCTGGTCTCACGGTAATTGACGTTAATTAACATAAACACATTTAGCATCACCTGGGTTCCACACATAGCCTACAAGCCACTGATGCAGACCTTTTGGAACATCTACATTTTAAAAAGTCTAATAAATCCATATAATATAGCCTACACTTTTTCAATAAATCCATTATCTATTTTAGACAGGTCTAAAGAAGCATGATATGAAGAAGTAATCTATTTCAGAAGAACAGAATGAGTTGTCCTTATGTTAGGCCCTGATCTGGCTATGCCATAATATGGCTGTGGGCTATACTAGTTCATTTAGCAGACAAGATTTGTGTAGAATTTTATAGTATGAAGAATACAGTTGAACAAAGCTGAATAAAATAGAAAGGATATTTTCTACAAATGATTTGAGGGAGTACCCACATGAGGCTATTCTGTGTTGAGCGGTTAACAAAGAAACAGGTCCTCCTATATGCTTAATTTAGAGCTATTTATGCAACTTTAGTTGTGATACAAATGTCGGGCTATATGTTTAGATTTTTAGTACATTCTAAGACTGCTGTCGTGACTTTACTTTCATTAAATTGATGACTGTTATTTATTTAATTAACTAAATCTGTTTAATTGTTACCCAATTAAATGAATCATGTAACAATTAACTCATTAGAATTTGGGAAACCACGGAAGAGGTTGTTTAAAGAGTTACCATCTTCCGAATTAAACTCTAAATGTCTTTACCTATCCCATCCATAAAACAGTCAACGTATTAATCATTACCTCATACCACATCATCATTCTGAACCGTCGTAACCTCCTTGCATCTACAAAAACCCTAGCCTTAATCATGATTCAGTACTACACAAATTGGTTTAATTATTTATTTACTAGCTAACTAAATAATAACACAGAATAAACATACACCCTTTACATGAGACAAATGCCCCTCGTGGACTGACACAATATGACGGCTTGTTACAACAGAGATGGGGGGGGGGGAGAAAAAGGGACACTTATCGTGGATACATTTATAACTATAATCACATTAATCATATACTTCGCACACAAACCGCCAACCGTTTGGAATAAGTCATCATTAATGTATTTACGTGCCTTTGTTCGCCATTTATCTCTGTCGGAACCAGTCCTTCTTAGGAAGGATGTGGGTTGGCCTTTCAGTGGCACGCTTGTAAGGCTCTGATTGTCCGAAAGTGTCTGGACCCGTCTAATCTACTGTTGTTCACTCTGGAAGATAGCCAGCTGTGTCGACGGTTCTCATTGGTGATGATGGTAGGAGAATCCGAGACTCGTAGTAGGATGAGATGGTTTGAAGAGTAGTGTGATGGTCCCTCTGAGATTTGCTTTTCTCGATATCTGACTTAGGACAGCTAATAAGCCGTACCAGTGATTGTCTTGGAGGTGAGCTTCTCGCCTACACCTCGTGTTGATTATTCAAGGTTCAGGATTCAGACCACTTTACACGCACAGCTGCAACCTGGCAATGTTCTGGTCTGAAATGTTCATTCTTCACCAGTCTTTTTAAGCACTCTGGTCGAAAGGGAAAGTTCCATCGGGCTGACACGCTCTTCTGACCTCACTCGGGGCGTGGCTACTTACTGTGCGAAGGATATTATTGCCAGTTATCTCCTATGACTCCTAAAATCACATTCCTAACAAAAATAATTTCATAATCTTTTATATTATAAGCACAACGTATTGGATGGAAACATGACTGATAAAGGGGATATACTTTCCAAGTTACAGTATTTCGTCCATACAATTTTTTATGACATCACAAAATAAAAACCAATATGACATTAGTTTTCTATAGCTCACAACTGAATATTCCCCACTTTCTTATGTTAGAATTATTGTTCCAGTATTCACGTTTGACTATGTTAGAGTTTTGGCGGGAAAATGTCTGTTAACAAAGAACATTCCTTGGGTTAAATACGGGAGGGGGAAAGAAAGACTCCTTCTCCTGTAATTTACATCAAGGTGTGAACTGTTGACCATCCAGAAGCCCCCCCCTCTGTGGGCGAGAGAGGAGACTTGGTTACTGTCATCCCCCGCCAGTCTGATCTGACCCATTCTGATCTACAGGACAGGCATCACACTGCATCATGCGACTCTAATGATGATTTGAAAAAGTCACATGAAAGGCATGAGCTCTGCTTTTATTATTTGTGCAGGCTGCACACACACTTCATCAGTCTCTATTCACAATTTGACAAGCACTTGATAATGCCTTGAATTTCCCGGTGGCATCCCCATTCTGTGGCTGTAATACCCCCCCAAAAAAAATCTATGCTTTTCTGGCTGCGTGCTCCAAAGCATTGCTCACTCAGGTAGCTCAATTATTTTTAGCCAATGCCCGTCACATGATCAGGTCTTTCTCACAGGCTACAAGTGAAGACAGACACATCGGGGACACAACTGCGCACGTCCTTATCCAATTCTGAGGCGCATATTGAAGATATTGAATGAACTGTCCACATATACTTTTCGCCAGCCAACAAGATGAGTAGACATAACAAACAGCAAAAGCACTAGCTTATCAACTTTTGTACTATGGGGATTGACATAGGCTCCCATAGTACAAAAGTTGACCTATTATATTCTGTGAGAGAAATAAATATTCCAAACATAGTCTAGGACACATGCCAATATGTACATATTCTTATTCCATCCCTTTACATTTGTGTGTATTAGGCAGTTGTGAAATTGTTCGATTACTTGTTAGATATTACTGCACTGTCGGAACTAGAAGCACAAGCATTTCGCTACACTCGCATTAACATCTGCTAACCATGTGTATGTGACCAATAAAATTTGATTTGATTTGGGCAGTTGTGGAATTAATACAACCACTAGCAACTAGCAACAGATCAGAACGTTTAGCTTATGTTGATATACTATTAGGCTATTTCTTCACACACACAGCGCAAATGTTCCAAAATGCAATAAATTAGCGGGAAAACGCCGTACTCAAAAGTGACCGCAAATGCGATTATGCATGTAATGCTTTTATTATAAAGGTGCATATTTATGGAGAAAATGATCTTCCCCAAACTTGAAACTCAGTCGCTGCTTAGTGTATGTATGCCAGTTAGGCTCTACACCTGTTGTAAAGCTGATTCATGTGTTTAATTTGAAGAAGTTATTTGGCCACTTTAGTTGTGATGGGCTCTCATGAAGTGTTTGATTAGATTTTTGATTACATTTGCATTGATGTCAGAGTGATTACAGAAACAATAGAGTGCTGAGTAACAGGCACGTTTGGACTGAACATGTTCTACTGAACATCAGCAGCATCAGAGCTAATTACCGTGACTAGGAAGTGTGGAATTTGACTGCTGTCATGACTGGTGACTGCCGGTGTGGTGGTAATACTGCCACCGTAACAGCCCTAATCATGCGTCTCTATTATGTGTGGGAATACTTGGGAACAGATTTACAAAATGTAAATCACTTGAAGGTGATTTCCTGGTAATTTTTGTCTTTTATGTCCAACAAGGAAAATTCAAAAAAATTCTTATAATTTTCTCAGAAAACCCCTCGCGGGGCCACATTCGTACCGTTGGCCGCCTGTCGGGGAATCCTACTCTAAAAATAGTTAGGAGAGAGGAAGGCTACATTGGGGATAAAGGAGGGACAAGAACAGCAGATGACTACAGAAGGTTCAGGAGAACACTCAGTAGATCTCAGCCAGAGAGAGGCAGAGAGAGTGATAGCAGACAGCTTGCAGGTCTTCACTGCTCTGGCGCTCTCCACTGAGAGAACCCAGGCTGAATTCATTGACGTTGTTCAGGAGAAGCAGGAAGCAGCCGAGAAACCGGATTTAGGGCTGATTAAAGAGCTGGAGCAGGGAATCACTGATCTATGTAGGAGACACACTGACCTGAAGCATTTACATTTACATTTAAGTCATTTAGCAGACGCTCTTATCCAGAGCGACTTACAAATTGGTGCATTCACCTTATGATATCCAGTGGAACAACCACTTTACAATAGTGCATCTAACTCTTTTAAGGGGGAGGGGGGGGGTTAGGAGGATTACTTTATCCTATCCTAGGTATTCCTTAAAGAGGTGGGGTTTCAGGTGTCTCCGGAAGGTGGTGATTGACTCCGCTGACCGGCGTCGTTGAGGGAGTTTGTCCACCATGGGCCAGAGCAGCGAACAGTTTTGACTGGGCTGAGCGGGAACGTACTTCCTCAGAGGTAGGGAGCGAGCAGCCAGAGGTGGATAACGCAGTGCCCTTGTTTGGGTGTTAGGCCTGATCAGAGCCTGAAGGTACGGAGGGCGTTCCCCTCACAGCTCCGTAGCAAGCACCATGGTCTTGTAGCGGATGCGAGCTTCAACTGGAAGCCAGTGGAGAGAGCGGCAGGAGCGGCGTGAGGAGAGAACTGGGAAGGTTGAACACCAGACGGGCTGCGGCGTTCTGGATGAGTGTAGGGTTTAATGGCACAGGCAGGGAGCCCAGCCACAGCGAGTTGCAGTAATCCAGACGGGAGATACAAGTGCCGGATAGGACCTGCGCCGCTTCCTGTGTAGCAGGGTCGTACTCTGCGAATGTTGTAGAGCATGAACCTACAGGAACGGGTCACCGCCTTGATGTGAGTTGAGAACACAGGTGTTGTCCAGGATCACCCAAGGTTCTTTAGCGCTCTGGGAGGAGGACACAATGGAGTTGTCAACCGTGATGGCGAGATCATGGAACGGGCAGTCTTCCCGGGAGAAGACACGCTCCGTCTTGCCAGGTTCAGCTTGAGGTGGTGATCGTCATCCACACTGAATGTCTGCCAGACATGCAGAGATGCGATTCGCCACCTGTTTATCAGAGGGGGAAAGAAAGTTAATTGTGTTCGTCTGCATAGCAATGATAGGAGAGCCATGTGAGGATTGAAACCAAGTGACTTGTGTATAGCGGAATAGAGAGAGGCGCTAAACAAACCCTGGGACACAAGTGTGGAGCACGTGGTCGGAACAGATCTCGCCACGCCACCTGTAGGAGCGACCTGTCAGGTAGGACGCAATCCAAGCGTGGCCGCCCGGAGATGCCAGCTCGGAGAGGTGGAGAGGAGGAATCTGATGGTTCACAGTATCAAAGGCAGCCGATAGGTTAGAAGGATGAGAGCAAGAGAGAAGAGTTAGCTTAGAGTGGCGGAGCGCCTCGTACACAGAGAAGAGCAGTCTCAGTGAATGACTAGTCTTGAACCTGATGATTTGGATCAAAAGGTCATTCTGAGAGAGATAGCAGAGAGCTGGCCAAGACGGCACGTTCAAGAGTTTTGAGAGAAAAAGAAAGAAGGGATACTGGTCTGTAGTTGTTGACATCGGAGATCGATGTAGGTTTTTTCAGAAGGGGTGCAACTCTCGCTCTCTTGAAGACGGAAGGGACGCTAGCCAGCGGTCAAGATGATGTTGATGAGCGAGTGAGGTAAGGGAGAAGGTCTCCGGAAATGGTCTGGAGAAGAGAGGAGGATAGGTCAAGCGCAGGTTGTTGGCGGCCGGCCGTCACAAGACGCGAGATTTCATCTGGAGGAGAGAGGGGAGAAAGAGTCAAAGCACAGCAGGTAGGCAGTGTGAGCAAAGAACCAGCGGTTCGTTTGACTTAGCAAACGAGGATCGGATGTTCGTCACCTTCTTTCCAAAATCGTTGACGAAGTCATCCCAGGAGAGAGAGGGGAGGAGGGGAGGAGGATTCAGGAGGGAGGAGGATTCAGGAGGAGGAGAATGCAAAGACTTCCTAGGGTTAGAGCATGCTTGGAATTTAGATGGTAGAAAGTGGCTTTAGCAGCAGAGACAGAAGAGGAGAAAGTAGAGAGGAGAGTGAAAGGATGCAGGTCCGCAGGGAGGCGAGTTTCCTCCATTTCCGCCGGCTGCCCGGACCCTGTTCTGTGAGCTCGCAGTGAGTCGTCGAGCCACGGAGCAGAGGGGAGGCCGAGCCGGCCTGGAGGATAGGGGACATAGAGAGTCAAAGGATGCAGAAAGGAGAGAGGGAGGGTTGAGGAGGCAGAATCAGGAGATAGGTTGGAGAAGGTTTGAGCAGAAGGAAGAGATAGAGGATGGAAGAGGAGAGAGTAGCGGGAGAAGAGAGCGAAGGTTGGGACGGCGCGATACCATCCGAGTAGGCATGTGGAAGTGTTAGATGAGAGCGAGAGGGAAAAGGATACAAGGTAGTGTCGGATACTGGAGGAGTTGCAGTGAGATTAGTGAAGAACAGCATCTAGTAAAGATGAGGTCAAGCGTATTGCCTGCCTTGTGAGTAGGGGGGAAGGTGAGAGGGTGAGGTCAAAAGAGGAGAGGAGTGGAAAGAAGGAGCAGAGAGGAATGAGTCAAAGGTAGACGTGGGAGGTTAAAGTCACCCGAACTGTGAGAGGTGAGCCATCCTCAGGAAAGGAACTATCAGGGCGTCAAGCTCATTGATGAACTCCCAAGGAACCTGGAGGGCGATAAATGATAAGGATGTTAAGCTTGAAAGGGCTGGTAACTGTGACAGCATGAATATCAAAGGAGGCGATAGACAGATGGGTCAGGGGAGAAAGAGAGAATGCCACTTGGAGAGATGAGGATCCTGCCACCGCCCCGCTGACCAGAAGCTCTCGGGGTGTGCCAAACACTGGGCAGACGAGGCAGAGCAGTAGATAGCAGTGTTGTCAGTGGTAATCCATGTTTCCGTCAGTGCCAAGAAGTCGAGGACTGGAGACGCATAGGCTGAGAGAACTCTGCCTTGTTGCCGCAGATCGCAGTTCCAGGAGGCTGCCGGAGACCTGGAACTCCACGTGGGTCGTGCGCGCTGAACCACCAGGTTAGAATGGCGGCGGCCACCGTGTGAAGCGTTTGTATGGTCTGTGCAGAGAGGAGAGAAGAGGGATAGACAGACACATAGTTGACAGGCTACAGAAGAGGCTACGCTAATGCAAAGGAGATTAGAATGACAAGTGGACTACACGTCTCGAATGTTCAGGAAGTTAAGCTTACGTTGCAAAAATAAAATAAAATCTTATTGACTAAAATCTTATTGACTAAAATGATATAGTACTGCTGGCGGTGAAGTAGGCTGGCTAGCAGTGGCTGCGTTGTTGACTTTGTTTGAACGTGTAGCTGGCTAGGTAACCTCGACAATTTCTCAAAAACTTCTCAAAAACTACACAATTATCTTGGATACAAGGACAGCAAAGACAACTATGTAGCTAGCTAACACTACGCTAATCAAGTCGTTCCGTAAGTTGTAGTGTGAGTTTCTACAGTGCTGCTATTCGGTAGAAGCAGCTCTCACATAGAAGCAGCTCTCACATACTGATAACCACCTCCACCAAAGCTCCCTATCCCTGTACCTCCCTACACTCACCAAGGGCTGGTATGAGATCAGTGTTTACAGTAAGCTGTGTATGGGGAGAGCTGTGTCTCAACTGGAGGAGACAATAAATACATAAATAGCTGAAGAGGATGCTGTGACTCTGGAACCTGATACAGCAAATCTTCAACTCATCATGCCTGAGGACAGGAAACAAGTGAGATTGGAAGCAGAACACAGAATCTCCCTGACAACCCAAAGAGGTTAAATGTAGATGTAGGTGTGTGTGTGGGGGGGGGCTTACTCAGCCCCATTGGTCATCACTCCTGTCAATCACTGAATCAGGGTCCAATAAGTTTACAGGGCTTTCACTTCATATTAAATGTAACTACATGTAATTGAAAATGTAATCGAAGTAATCCCCAAAGTAATTATTTATCATGAGCAGGCCATAAACAATAACTAGTAATGCTGGTTAAAATCTCAACTTTATAGTTATAAATTGTTGAGGTGTAGTCACTTTCAAGGACACAAGCTCAAGTACACAGTACAAATATGATACAAAATATCAAATATGTATTTCCTATTCAACAAAACTATGAATACAGCGCATTAGGAAATTATTCAGACCCCTTGACTTTTTCCACATTTTGTTACGTTACAGCCTTATTCTAACATTTATTAGAATGTTAGAATAATACCTCATAATACCTCATAATGACAAAGCAAAAACAGGTTTTTAGAACTTTTTGCAAATTTATTAAAAATAACTGTCAGGACACACAAGCACATGAACACCATCAGTGAAATAAATCTATCATTATGGTTAGCTGGACCATCTAGTTAATTTTAAAGTCCAAAAATGGATGTAACAATTCCAGATGACCCTTTTTTAAAGCAATCCCTGATAGAAAGTGAACATTTCAGAGATTATAGTGACATAACTCCATGTGAATCCCTGTGATTTAAGGCTTTGGTGTGTATGGCGGCAGCGTAGCCTAGTAGTTAGAGCGTTGGACTAGTAAGATTGCAAGTTCAAATCCCTGAGCTGACAAGGTACAAATCTGTCGTTCTGCCCCTGAACAAGGCAGTTAACCCACTGTTCCTAGGCCTTCATTGAAAATAAGAATTTGTTCTTAACTGACTTGCCTGGTTAAATAAAACCTAACCACCATAGTACTTAGCTATACTTTAACAAAATAAAATATATTTTCAAAATCTTTATATATATAAAATCAATGAATGCATCGAATTGCTGAGCGATTGCAGTGAAAATAATCAAAATAAAAGCAAAAGTTAGTCACCTCAATGTCACTCTTAACCTTACTCTACCACAGGCCAGCACCCCCGGCTATAACAGTCGAAGGGAAGATTTCTGCTGTCTCATTATATTAGCCTGCGTTAATTACTGCTACAATATTGATGCATCATTAATAACTAATCAATGAAATAAAAGTTGGACCACTGATTAAAGATCAATTAAAAAAATACAATGACCCTAATTAAATGATGTATGATATGCACATGATTAAATAAAATAAATATTACGTTCACCTGGGCCGTGTTCCGTTGAGCACAATGTAGCAAAATGTTTAGCAACAAAATAATTGAGCATTTTTTTATAGAACAAGTTCAGGTACTACCAACATTTTTTTATCCTACTGTTTAAAAAAATAAATAAAAAAGATCCTGTCTTGTGCCAATTGAACACACACCTAGCTAAGTATTTTCTTTGAAAACCCAATTCGAAACATCTGAAATACCTGTTAAGATGCCTCGCTTTCAAATAACTATTGCATAAAAGTAACATACAACAAAAAAAGGGTATTTTAACAGAGTAGAAAAAGATGTCATACACATTCATTATTTATATATTGCCAGTCATTTCAAGAATTGAATTGCATTCCTACGCGGACATTCTTTGTCCAATTCAACAGAACGTAAGTAAACATAAATTGACCCGGAGTTGTTGTTGTAATTTCAGATCAAAACAAACACCTCAAAGTGCTATTGATAGCAAATCATATTATTATTTTCTCATATTAGTATTTTCTTACAATCAGTCTTTTGTTAGTCTGTAACACTACTGCAAATGTTTAAATCAATAATACCATGAATGTAAAAAAGTTACATATGATTCCAAAAAAACATTCTGATTATTTAAATAATACAATAGCAATGAGTAGGTTACTTTTGTACCATTTACCAATGTTTGGAAGTAGAAACCCTGACATTTGGACTCACTGACATTGAAATGGCCTCATTGCTTTTGAGAGTAAAGAGTTATTCAAGACAAAATAAATATGCATTTATTTTCTATGATTTGTACCTTGCATCTGGAAAATTGCCTGGATGTGCTTTCACTACTACAAAATGATTTGAATTGTTCAAAAAAAGGCAAAATGTTAAAAGAGTAACTTTAAATAAATAAATGTGACAAGCCGTGTAAACTAAGATGTGTTTTTGAGTAAAGACAATTCTCATGGTGTGTTCCTGCCTATTTCTTTCTATTCGGTATTATTGTGTAAGGAAACGGAAACGTCTGTATATCAAGCATCTCAAATCATATCATACATCCTTCAATAGGATGCCTATTGGCAAGGTACTTCAAAACTTTTATGGTCATTCAGAGCAACAGAAAAGAATAACTTGCAACCACATTACATCCTTATCGCAATAAAATATAGTAACAATACACCTTGATACTTGCAAAATATACACCCAACAACGTTCTTTCTCAACATAATTCAACTTTTGTATAAAAGACAAAAAGAAAAAAATAACTGAATAAAAGTCCAGTAACACAGGCAGGACTGTTATACACACACCTTCAAGGTACAATCTAAAATGTCTGTCTGCTGTGGCCAGACAAAATGCAAACAAACCATCTATGCTCAAAAGCACACGCACACAAACTTCAATCTCAGAAAAACCCATCCCCTCACTCCCACCAGGTCAGCACCAAAAAAAAAAAAAAAAATCACTATAGATCTTTAACCTCACGACCTCAAACCTCGCACTAGACAGAAGCCCGTGTATGAAACCAGAGGGATTTATTTAGACTGTTCCGTCATGATGTTGACGGAACATGAAAGCGTAGCCTCTCTGAGGTCTGCGGTTGGGGTAGATGGTGGACGGTGAACCCTTCTCATATGGAGGATGGGGCCATGTGTCCGTGAACACGGAAGCGGTACACGCACGTGTACTTTAGGTGACCCCAGTTACTCAGAACGCGCAGCTCCACATAGCGATAGATGGACCTGGTAGGGTTCTGAGAGAAAGAGAGGGAGAGAACAGGAAGGATAAAGAGTTAGCATAAGAAACTCAACTGAGTGTGGCAGATTTCAGCTATAGCAAGTCCCAAAAGTTAAACCTAGCTAGCCTAACCCTGACTAAGTTTGAATGACGCGACTCACGGGCAGTTGGAAGGTTTGGATTGGCTCTCCATGCTGGTCATAAGTGAAGGTTCCCAGGAAGGTGCCGTCTTCTGTCTCGGTGGACAAACCCTTCACAGAGAGAGAAATAGACGAGTGAGATCTTTTAAGGGAGAAACCAGTCCTTAGCGTACTGCTCCAGATATCTCGGTGGGAAATGTCCAACAGAAGATTCTACAAGGAATAGGGGGGGGGTCTCGGTATCACAGTTAGGTCAGGTGTCAGAGGTGACTCACATAGACAGAGAAGGCCTTGGGGGCGCTGTTGATGCGTCCGGTGGGGGCGGTGGATACAGGCAGGTGTTCCAGGGTGACGTGGGTGATGCGAGCGGGATGAGACAGGGCGATGACTAAGGTGCCCTGCGCACCGTGGAACGCCCAACACTTCCCAGCCTGCACAGGCTGYCCCTGAGGGGCGGACAGGTGAGGTTCACGTTTAGTTAGATTATAAAATGCAAAAAAGAAAGGAGACAGAGAAAAGGAGAGTGGAGATTCCTATTGACACGGTGGCAACAAACAAAGAAAGAATATAAAAAGAGCTAGAAAGAGGTACCTGGATAATGGTGCGGGGGCTCTCAAAGGGGTACCAGAGAGGTATACCCAGGAAGGTCACACATGCCGAGCGGCTGCGGTACGTCTCGGAACACCGCGTGCTCACAATGCTGGCACCTTGGGACTCTAAGGCAAAGTCCGGCATCCTGTCGGCCAATGGAGGACTGCAGTCCTTCACAATCTCTTTCACTACCCGTGGTTCATTCTGGGGCACATTCTCATGCAGCCATTTGGCCATGGCCTCTTTGAGCTCGGTGGTCAGGTGTGCGTTGGCTTTGGTGGGGCTGGGCTCTGGAGGAGGCTGGTTCTGGACAGAGTAGACCTGTTGCTGCAGCTACACAACAGACACCAAATCAATTAGGTTAGGAAGGCTCATCATTCACGTTGTCTGAGTACAAAAATGGCACSCATTCCCTATAAGTGCAGTACTTTTGACCAGGACACTATGTAGGGAATAGGGTGCCATTTTGGACTCAGCCATTCATATTTCAGTTATTCAGCACACATACGTGGCTCTGGAMAAGTTCAGTGCTACAAATTTGACCGGGTTTGTGCACCTGTTTGTGGGTGTGTACATTACCGTGGCAGTCTGGTCCTCCAGGGCAGCGACTCTCCCCCTGATGTGTGTGTGTTGCTCCTTGAGGTCGTCTACCTGACTGGTGAAGCCGGCTGTCTGCTGGCTCAAACGGCGGTCCCAATCCAAAGGATCCACACTACAATAGAATAGAATCAATTAAAAGAAGCTCAGCAAAAAAGAAATCAAAAATCAAAAGTAACAGTCAGTAGCTGGTGTGGCCACCAGCTGCATGAAGTACTGCAGTGCATCTCCTCCTCATGGACTGCACCAGATTTGACAGTTCTTGCTGTGAGATGTTACCCCACTCTTCCACCAAGGCACCTGCAAGTTTCTGGGGGGAATGGCCCTAGCCCTCACCCTCCGATCCAACAGGTTGCAGACGTGCTCAATGGGATTGAGATCCAGGCTCTTCGCTGGCCATGGCAGAACACGGACATTCCTGTCTTGCAGGAAATCCCGCACAGAACGAGCAGTATGGCTGGTGGCATTGTCATGCTGGAGGGTCATGTCAGGATGAGCCTGCAGGAAGGGTACCACATGAGGGAGGAGGATGTCTTCCCTGTAACGCACAGCGTTGAGATTGCCTGCAATGACAACAAGCTCAGTCCGATGATACTGTGACACACCGCCCCAGACCATGACGGACCCTCCACCTCCAAATCGATCCCGCTCCAGAGTACAGGCCTCGGTGTAACGCTCATTCCTTCTACGATACACGCAAATCCGACCATCTCCCCTGGTGAGACAAAACCYCGACTCGTCAGTGAAGAGCACTTTTTGCCAGTCCTGTCTGGTCCAGCGACGGTGGGTTTGTGCCCCTAAGGGGACGTTGTTGCCGGTCATGTCTGGTGAGGACCTGCCTTACAACAGGCCTACAAGCTCTCAGTCCAGCCTCTCTCAGTCTATTGCGGACAGTCTGAGCAATGATGGAGGGATTGTGCGTTCCTGGTGTAACTCGGGCAGTTGTTGTTGCTATCCTGTACCTGTCCTGCAGGTGTGATTTTCGGATGTACCGATCCTGTGCAGGTGTTGTTACACGTGTCTTGCCACTGCGAGGACAAACAGCTGTCCGTCCTGTCTCCCTGTAGCCCTGTCTTAGGCGTCTCACAGTAAGGACATTGCAATTTATTGCCCTGGCCACATCTGCAGTCCTCATGCCTCCTTGKAGCATGCCAAAGGCACGTTCAGGCAGGTGAGCAGGGACCCTGGGGATCTTTCTTTTGGTGTTTTTCAGAGTCAGTAGAAAGGCCTCTTTAGTGTCCCAAGTTTTCATAACTGTGACCTTAATTGAGTACCGTCTGTAAGCTGTTAGTGTCTTAACGACCATTCCACAGGTGCATGTTCATTAATTGTTTATGGGTCATTGAACAAGCATGGGAAACAGTGTTTAAACCCTTTACAATGAAGATCTGTGAAGTTATTTCGATTTTTACGAATTATCTTRGAAAGACAGGGTCTTGAAAAAGGGACGTTTCTTTTTTTGCTGAGTTTATAATGTAACTTTGTCTATTTAGTGAGAAAATATGTTTTATCCTCACCCCCCCAAAATCGAACAGTTTTATTAATTTTACAAGGTAAGTTGACTGAGAACACATTCTGATTTAAAGCAATGACCTGGGGAATAGTTACAGGAGAGAGGAGGGGGGATGAATGAGGCAATTAGCTGGGACTGATTAGGTGACCGTGATGATATGAGGGCCAGATTGGGAATTTAGCCAGGACACCAGGGTTAACACCCCTACTCTTACAATAAGTGCCATGGGATCTTTAGTGACCACAGAGAGTCAGGACACCCGTTTAACATCCCATCCAAAAGACAGCACCCTACACAGGACATTGGGATATTTTTTTTAGACCTGAGGAAAGAGTGCCTCCTACTGGCCCTCCAACACCACTTCCAGCAGCATCTGGTCTCCCATTTAGGGACCGACCAGGACCAACCCTGCTTAGCTTTAGAAGCAAGCCAGCAGTTGGATGCAGGGTGGTATGCTGCTGGCTAGTTTGGGATGTTAGATTGTCTCATACTTTTCCTATTAACCAATGTCTTAAATCCTTTCAAATCTGCCTAGGGAGCATGGGTAAGGAGCTAGGGGTAGTTTCTGAATGGGGCCGGCTCCCGAATGTTACAGCAATCTAATGCACTGCATCTCAGTGCTAGAGGCGTCACCACAGACCCTGGTTCGATCCCGGGCTGTATCACAACCGGCCGTGATCGAGAGTCCCATAGGGCGGCACACAATTGGCCCACGACGTCATTGTAAAACAAGAATTTGTTCTTAACTGACTTGCCTAGTTAAATATACGTTAAATAACTAAATCAAATAAAAAACACTCACCTGTCCACTCTCACTGTCACATTCCTCATGTCTGTCCTCACGTCTGTCAAGTCTGTCTGTAGTCTCTCTACCATCTGTTGGGATAGACAAGCACAAAGACCACATCTCAACCCTGTATGTAAATATACAGCACTGCTATAGTATAAAACCCTGGAAATGAAGCTAGTGCTGAGCGATTAACCAACATTACATTTCGTTCGGTTATTAAACAACTAATTGACCGACATCGGTTCAATTACTTGAATTCCATTTAGTTTWGTTTTTTTCTGAGCCCAACGCACCGTTTCTCTAGACAGAAATCAAATCATTCACGAAAGAAATCAAGTCAAGAACTATGTGGGACGCTGGGCTGAAGGGAGTTGTAGTTTTCATTAAGCAAATAGTCAACCTAGTTCAGCGCAGAAATGTGATAATTAACCTCAATGTCCATACCCCATTGCACCAGTTTTTTTCCACCTCAGACAGATCAGAGAGGAAGAGGCGAAGTGAAAGGTTTCACTCTCGCCAGAATCTGTCCAAAATAAGCCCAATGCATTTCTATGGGCTTATTTTGGACCTCAGCTTGTCGCCTGCCTTCCCTCATTTGAGACAACGACTCCCAATGTCAGAGCAGAGACATGAGCATCTTGTTATTATATACAGACCTCTGGACATGATACACTTTTACATCTGCTACGTTAGGTTAGATACACACAGACCGCATGAGGAATGTACATAACGACGAAAGAGAGACAGACAGTTRGTGAAAGTATGCCTAATCTACTTTGAAGAACTAGTAAAATGACATCGTCAGACAGCTCTGCAGCTGAACTGAAATGTTTTATTATTGCATAGTAATTTCCAATGTGGACCCGATCAGAGACAATGGAATATTTTCTATGTTTTTCAATTGAATTTTCACAATTGTAGGCTTTGGAATTTCCATAAAAAATCTCAAACTCCAGGCCTCCCGAGTGCTGTAGTTATCTAAGGCACTGCATCACAGTGCTAGAGGCATCACTACAGACCCGGGTTCGACCCCGGGCTGTATCACAACCGGCCGTGATCGGGAGTCCCATAGCCCAGCACAATTAGCCCAGCGTCGTCCACGTTAGAGGAGGGTTTTGCCGGGGAGGCTTCACTTGGTTCATCGCACTCTAGCGACTCCTTGTGGTGGGCCGGGTGCCTGCAGGCTTAACTCGGTTGTCAGTTGAACAGTGTTTCCTCCGACACTGCTGGTTTGTGGGTTAAGCGGGCGGGTGGTCAGAAACGCAGAATGGTGGGGTCATGTTTTTGGACGCATGACTCGACATTCGCCTCCTGAGCCCGTTGGGGAGTTGCAGCGATGAGACAAGAACGAAATTGGGGAGAAAAAGGGGATAAAATACACAATAACATTTTCCACAAATATATATATATTAAAAAAAAAAGCTCTAAATGCATAGTAAATGTCATTATTTTATAATGAATTTCATGTTTTAAAAAATGTGCGAAACCGAAAACGTTATTTTTTAACAATCGAACASTAACCGAACTGACCTCAAAAAGCACCAAATCGCTCAGCTCTAAATTAAACCCTATTTGCAAAAATACTGCACTTCTATAGAGCCCTGTAAATGACTCCCTATTACATATATAGTACATTACTATAGACATCTATAACTGAAACCATGTTCTCCATACTAGACTGTTATAAGCACCTTATGACACCCCAATCCACATAATAGTATACTGTAGAGCAGGTAGGCCAAATAAAAATGTTTTAAAAATTCACATTTTCAAACAGTCCATTTATATTTTCCAACGGGMCTATACATTTGGATGAAGTTTATTTCTCCCCTGAGTAGCCTCGTTTTACTGCCAAAAATCAAATTAAACCATCTAGTGTTCAGCGAAATAACAACACTATGTCAAATACAGGTAGCCTAGTTAAATAATTAACATCCAATCACATTAACCGCTACCCTCTCGCGTGAATTCCACTAACGGTCCGTATGTAGCCAAACGTAGCTGCAGCTCATTCCGTTTGCTTGAAAATTGATAAATGGTTACTTTTTTTAAAGGTCCACATCCATAAGACCCATACCAGCTCTACTGGTAGTACTACACCTGCACCTGTCGACGACACAAGTTCTGCTTCCACGAGCACATCCAATGCTAGCGTCAGTAATCCTACATTTGTTGTTAGCCCAGCTAGCATGGACACAGTTGTGAATCTGATGCAGCCGAAGAGCTACTGCCCCCTTACCCGGGAAAGCACCGAACAACAGACGGACGTTGGACCATCGAAGAGACGCAAATATGATGAGAACTACATTGATTTGGGGWTCACTTATATTGGGAGTAGTGCCTTTCCTCAGCCACAGTGTGTTATATGTGCAAAAGTACTCTCTCACAACTTGATGAAACCTTCACTCTTGCGCAGACATTTAGAAACGAAACATGCCCATTTGAAAAAGGACCACAGGAGTTTTTTCCAGCGAGAATTAAGACGACGTTAGAGTAGTAAGACATGTACAGTTGAAGTCGGAAGTTTACATACACTTAGGTTGGAGTCATTAAGACMAATTTTTCAACCACTCCACAAATTTCTTGTTAACAAACTATAGTTTTGTCAGTTAGGACATCTACTTTGTGCATGACAAGTCATTTTTCCAACAATTGTTTACAGACAGATTATTTCACTTGGCTCCGTAAGAAGCATCTCAAGGTCCTGGAGTGGCCTAGCCAGTCTKCAGACCTGAACCCAATAGAAAATCTTTGGAGGGAGCTGAAAGTCCGTATTGCCCCCGACAGCCCCTGTGTGCAAATGTCAAATGTGATATAGCGAAGCACCTGAGTGAGTTGGGTGCGCAATTACGCAGGTACTTTCCCGAAAAGAACGACACAAATAACTGGATTCGTTAACCCTTTCATGCCCTGCCTCCAGTCCACTTACCGATATCTGAACAAGAGAGCCTCATTGAAATTGCAAAAAGCGGTTCTGTGAAAATGTAATTCAATCAGAAGCCACTGCCAGATTTCTGGATTGGGCTGCGCTGAGTATCCTGCCTTGGCAAATCGTGCTGTTAAGACACCGATGCCCTTTGCAACCACGTACCTATGTGAGAGTGAATTCTCAGCCCTCACTAGCATGAAAACTAAATACAGGCACAGACTGTGTTTAGAAAATGATTTAAGACAGACTCCAATACAACCCAACATTGCAGAGCTATGTGCATCCTTTCAAGCACACCCTTCTCATTAACCTGTAGTGAGTTATTCACAATTTTTAATGAACAAATAAAGTTTTATATGTAAGATGGCTAAATGAAGAGCAAAATGATTGATTATTATAATATTATTATTTGTGCATTGGACTATAAGAGCTCTTTGTCACTTTCCACGAGCCAGGTTGTGACAAAAACTCACACTCATTCTTATGTTTAATACATGTATCGTATAGTGTGTGTGTGGCAGGCTTACAATGATGGCAAAAAAAACAAAATTTGAGAGTGCGCTGACCCTGGTGCTAGAGGGGGTACGCAGCTGGAGGTTGAATGTTTGAAGGAGTACGGGACTATAAAAAGTTTGGGAACCACCGCTGTAGAGTACTCACCTCGGTAACAAATTTCTGCTGGTGGTCTTTCTTAAGTATTTCTATTTCTGTCTGCGGGAGAAACATGCACAAGTCAGTTCAGCAAAAATGAATACACCCAAATGAACTATAGTTTGTATTCTCTCTCTGTCTCTCTTACCAGGATGGTGTTCATCTTGGCTTCCAAAGCAGAATTAAATACCGACGCGCCATCCTGCAGAAGGAGTTGACAAACTTTATTGTACAATCCAGGAGTAGGTTACATATGCAGAGCGTCAATGCAGCATCCTTTCAAATCAAGAGAAAGATGATAGAGAGATGATTGGCGGGTATGTGGTCCTATCAGATCCTACCATAGCCTTGGGAGGCAGACTGAAGACAGGGGGTGGAGTCGGGGTGATGACTGGTCGGTTCAGGGTCATAGTCGGAGTCAGGGTGGACCATACTAAGGGTGCAAGGTGCCAGCAGCCTAGCAGAGAGAAGCAGAATAGACCTGAATACGCCAAGGGGCACAGTATCGTACAGGTTACACAGACAACATTTAGATGTGTGAACATTATTGTGTCTACATTATTGGTCGTACAGTATGTGTTGTACTTCTGTTAGTGCCATTTTATACGTTCCCTCAGTGAATTAAATCGCCAGTAAGTACTATGGTTAGGGATGTCATGTGTGGACAATTTACTGCTAGCACCAATAAAGTAAAAGTGCAAGTGTTGGTTTTCATGGCAGTTCTATATAACTATAGACTGTATGATTATGGGGTGTGATGCCACTCACCAAAAGTCAAGAGGAGGAGGAAGGCAATTAGAATGGCCTTCCCCACACCGGCAGGGACAAACGGGGGGGCTACAGGAGGAGACCGAGTTAAAAAATCATTGAGACAAGCTAATGCTAACAAACAGACTACAAGCATAGAAACAAGCTAATGCTAACAAACAAGCTTCAAGCATATAGACAAGCTAACGCTATGCTAATGCTAACAAACAAGCACACACCCACACATTACTCACTCCAGCTGGCGCTGGCGCTTTTCCTGTTGGCGCCAGAGCTCTGGCTGGCGCTAGCCCTTTGTCCGTATAAAGAGGTGTATCCAGAGTATCCTTTGAAACATCTTGCCTCTGAAGAGGAGTAACCAGAGCTGTCCACGGCGCTGCTCTGGCTCTGGGCCTGGTTAAGGCTGGTCTGGCAGGAGGGGAAGCCCCTGGGGCTAGGAGCCAGATTCAGGCTGGGGGCTGGTGCTGGAGCCACACTTTGAGGCTCCTGGAAGGTCTTCCTCCTCTGAGCCAAACTTGAGACCACTGAGAGGCAAGGGTTGCGGGGAGAAAGAGAGAGAGTCAGATGGTCAGTTTTGAATAGATAACTATAAACATAGACAGAAAAGGCTTGCCAGCTGGCTAACTAACAACAACAAAAAGCAGCTACCCTAGCTATGTAACTACAATTCAACGCTAACCTACCTAGCTAGCTCACTGCAATACAACACATACAGTACTGAGTATACAGTAGAGGGTGAAAGTAACTGAGGGAGTGTCATTGGGACAGTGGATGCAGAAAGTGGGGTGAACCGTACCAATGTAYTCCTCAGCATTACTGAGTGGCTCCATCGTGCTAGCAATGCTAGCGGTGCTAGCCACGCTGTTGGCCCGGCTGGAGGTACGAGAGGAGGCCACTTTATGACCCCCTCTCTTCCTCTTGGTAAAGACCCTGAGAGAAGAGAGAAAGAGAAATGAGGTTGATGAGAAATAGAGGAGAGAAGAGAGAGGGAGAGTTTGACATGGTGTTAAAGCAACTATTAGGCCTACGGTATAAGGCTATACTGTACAAGATGGAAGACACACACACACACACACACACCTCACAGGGCTCTCCCTGTAGGAAACTGAGGAGGATTCGTCATCCTCGGAGGATTGGTTGTAGTATCCCCCTAAAACCAGCCTCATACTCCGTCGCGACATGTCTGACAGAGAGAGAAACAGATTAGTGTCAATGCCACATATAGGCTACTGTGTGACAAGCTGATTTAATTGGAGGAATCACTCACACATATATCAATAATAGCACACTTTGTAACATTCACTTGGTTTATAGGTCTTCACACGTAGGACTTTATTTACAGTAACGGTCAAATAAAAGTTGTTAACACAGAGTTTTAAKAAATATTTWAAAAATCCAAGAAATAGCCTAGCCTAGTACCTAAGGGTACCCTAGAGCTATTGGTAGGAGAGCTCTCTGGCAGATGCTCTCCTGTATAACCTCTAATCCAGTTACTCCCTAGCACCTCACATTGCTCTCTCTCTCTCTCTCACACACACACGCTCTGGGCATGGTACAACGGGTGGGAGTGTGTGTTACAGTGTGCAATAAAAAGGTTTCTCAGTAGATCTTGTGTAGGTTTGAATACAACACAGGTAGCATTGGTATAGTCATATGAAAAGGCTAGAGCTACCAAATCCTTTTTGCTCAGACAGCATACAAAGCCAGGCTGTGTGGGAATGAATTTCAACTTCCAAACAGGGCTAACACTGATTAGAATTAGCAGACGAGAACTGCGGAGAAGCTCAAATACCCGGAAAAACACYGTCGGAGTGAGATGAMGTGTGTTTGTATGTTCACAGAGACAGGAASCCAGAGCGTGTATCTGTGTGAGTGATATGCACATTTAGAGGACAGAGTAGACAGCGAAAAGGAAGTTGACTCACWCTAATCACCAGGTTTAACTACAGTAACAAGTTTAGGTTGCTTAGGCCGCTAGTAGGCCGGACACAGTGTATGTTAGTTTCCATGGTTACTGACAGACAAACAGTCACTGGTAGGACTAGTGACCAAGTGGGATAGAGCCAACACCATGAGCTCCTAAAATAATAACCAGCAGGGTGTGCATTCAGTTCATTAAAGTTCAAACGTTTTACTAGCCTACATTGTGTGACAGTTTGTACTGAAGGACACGTTTCCCCAAAACAGTGCACCCTGTTCTTCAACAATCCTTATGGTAGCCTTTTTGCTCCCGTTTGGTGGGTGTGGCCGGCCGATCAATATGGGTAACCATTTGAAATAGCAAAACTCGTGCAGCACACCATACACAATCGCCCTCAACTGGTCGTTCAGAAGAGCGCCGTTTCCGTTTAATTAAACGTTGCACACCGTTCTGTCCTGCTGAAGTCGCCCCAGGCTCTCTTGTCCCTCTACAGCAGACAATATGGTGAGCAATATTTTGAAACATCGAATCGCAATAAAATCACAGTATCAAATTGCAAAATAGAATCGTCCGAATCGCAATACATACATCGGCATCTAAGTATCGTGATAAAGCTTATTGTGAGGTCCCTTTGTAATTCCCAGCCCTATTACCTTCCTCTGGGTATGTAATAACCTTTATTTTCACTGAGAGTGGAACATATTGTACTGTAATTCTCTCAAATCTCCTCTATTCCACTGAAAAGGACACTGATACAAAAGACACGAACAAACACGTGAATGTGTTGCCATAACAACTTGAAGCTGATCCTAATAAGTACATTGAATGATGAGGAGGACCTAGGTGAACTACAGCGGAGAGAGTGAGGGTTTGAAAGTGAGGGCTCTGTGTTCAGGGTGGGGTCGAACGGGGAAGCCATTGAAGGCATAGATAGGATGACTACTGGCATAAAGCCAGGTAAGAGACCACCACACACATACAGACATACATAGTGTGCACAGCAATGCACATATAACGACACACAAACTGAGAAACAACATCCATGAATGCATCGCTTGTACATATTTTGGCTAACTTTTTAGATATGTGGTTCTGTGTACAAATCTAATAAGATTGCATGGCTCATTTGACAAAACAATGCATATATCGGCTGTAGCAGCTTGCAAGATGGTTATTACCGTCACAAGTCCTCTTGACGAGTGGAAATATTTACAGTTCGTTCTAACCAGCAACATAGCTTTATAGATAACCAGCTAACGTTAGTTAGCAACATTTTATCAACTAACTGATGCTGGACCTTAMCAGACGCTGTCTGTCCGGACATAAACAAACGCACCATCAACAAAAGAGGGGGAAAAAGTCCTTCATCTGCTTGCTAACTAGTAAGCTTACAGCACATCATGAGTTCACAGCATAGCTGGTGTAGTACAATTAAAAGTGCATAAACAAAGTTGGTGTAAACAAACTGAGATATTTGTCCTGACTTACCCCGTTGTTGGGGCGCCTTCGTGGGCAAGGCATAAGCAGCGAGCTGTCAAACCACTTCCAATTTGAAAGATAACTTGGCCAGTTGCAACCATGCAGCCCAATACATTTCCAACCACTAACCTATCGGCAGAACGGGGTAATAATGAGCCAACCACTTTTACAAACAAATCCAATCTGATACAGTATTTACTAGCACAAAGCAAACGGAACTTGATTTAACGCCAACAGTTACTACATGGACAGCTACATGAAGGTTGCTGTACTGACAGCTTGGAAGAGGAGGAGCCGGCGGGCCAGAAGTCGCAAAACACACATGCCTGTTGGCTTCTCATCGCTACAACAGAAAACAGGACAATGTACGCCACCCTGTGGCAATATCGTGTCAGCAACAGTTTTCCCAATTTCTCTTGATAGATTAATCATCGTGGCAATTTTCCATTGAATCTTGCAAGTTAAAATGAATTAACCAAAAGTGTGAGACATGCCCATGTAAAATCAGGGACATCACATCTAGAAAATATTACCGTAATCTTGTACAATCTCCTCAGTCAAGCAGATACCTGACTTGGGTTGTTGCACCAACAATATCCATACGAAACGTGATATTGTGTTGTGTTACATGTATGTTATGTTGTGTTTTTTATTTTATTCACGCAATTCAGTGAGATGCTTGACGTCATAATCAGTTGATTATGACGTCAGGCGTTTGTCCACAGGCCTAGGCAGAAATACACACAATGAAGAGTTTGTGAATTTATTTCTAAATGATAATAGCGTATACCACAAACTTGCAGCAGTGTCTGTGTATTAACAGATTTAAGAGTTCAGTAGGCCTACTCTTTAGGAAAAACGAATTATTTTTTATTGGGAATAGGCCTTTTGGAGAAAGTGAAAAACATGAGAGGACAGTCCTTTCTCCAAAAGTGATTGTCAGACATAGCCTTGACGAGCTCATTTTCAAAATACCCAGTATTCCMACAGTAGACCTATTGAGGATGTAACATCTGGAAGGGAGTAGGCTCCTTCGTCAGGATGTATGCAGTGTTCATGTGCTAGTCGGAACTACTCTGAAATGTAAACTCTGCTGTATGTGTGGGGCCGGTTAATGCAGGTGCTTACTGGGACTTAGGCAGCAAAAAATATACACTGCTCAAAAAAATAAAGGGAACACTAAAATAACACATCCTAGATCTGAATGAATGAAATATTCTTATTAAATACTTTTTTCTTTACATAGTTGAATGTGCTGACAACAAAATCACACAAAAATGATCAATGGAAATCAAATTTATCCAATACCCATGGAGGTCTGGATTTGGAGTCACACTCAAAATTAAAGTGGAAAACCACACTACAGGCTGATCCAACTTTGATGTAATGTCCTTAAAACAAGTCAAATGAGGCTCAGTAGTGTGTGCTGCCACTCCGTCCTGTATGACTCCCTACACAGCCTGGGCATGCTCCTGATGAGGTGGCGGATGGTTTCCTGAGGGATCTCTCCCAGACCTGGACTAAAGCATCCGCCAACTCCTGGACAGTCTGTGGTGCAACGTGGCGTTGGTGGATGGCGGCGAGACATGATGTCCCAGATGTGCTCAATTGGATTCAGGTCTGGGGAACGGGCGGGCCAGTCCATAGCATCAATGCCTTCCTCTTGCAGGAACTGCTGACACACTCCAGCCACATGAGGTCTACGCATTGTCTTGATTAGGAGAACCCAGGGCCACCGAGCAGCATATGGGTCTCACAAGGGGTCTGAGGATCTCATCTCGGGTACCTTAAGTCAGGCTACCTCTGGCGAGCACATGGAGGGCTGTGCGGCCCCCCAAAGAATGCCACCCCACACCACTGACTCCACCGCCAAACCGGTCATGCTGGAGGATGTTGCAGGCAGCAGAACGTTCTCCACGGCGTCTTCAGACTCTGTCACGTCTGTCACATGGCGTGTGAACCTGCTTTCATCTGTGAAGAGCACAGGGCGCCAGTGGCGAATTTGCCAATCTTGGTGTTCTCTGGCAAATGCCAAACGTCCTGCACGGTGTTGGGCTGTAAGCACAACCCCCACCTGTGGATGTCGGGCCCTCATACCACCCTCATGGAGTCTGTTTCTGACCGTTTGAGCAGACACATGCACATTTGTGGCCTGCTGGAGGTCATTTTGCAGGGCTCTGGCAGTGCTCCTCCTTGCACAAAGGCGGAGGTAGCGGTCCTGCTGCTGGGTTGTTGCCCTCCTACGGCCTCCTCCACGTCTCCTGATGTCTGGCCTGTCTCCTGGTAGCGCCTCCATGCTCTGGACACACGCTGACAGACACAGCAAACTTCTCGCCACAGCTCGCATTGATGTGCCATCCTGGATGAGCTGCACTACCTGAGCCACTTGTGTGGGTTGTAGACTCCGTCTCATGCTACCACTAGAGTGAAAGCACCGCCAGCATTCAAAGTGACCAAAACATCAGCCAGGAAGCATAGGAACTGAGAAGTGGTCTGTGGTCACCACCTTCAGAACCACTCCTTTATTGGGGTGTCTTGCTAATTGCCTATAATTTCCCACTCTTTGTCTATTCCATTTGCACAACAACAGCATGTGAAATTTATTGTCAATCAGTGTTGCTTCCTAAGTGGACAGTTTGATTTCACAGAAGTGTGATTGGCTTGGAGTTACATTGTGTTGTTTAAGTGTTCCCTTTATTTTTTTGAGCAGTGTATATATATATTTTATACTAATTGGTGTGTTAGTGTAAAGTTAAAACTTTATATTAATAAATAAATGTGACTGATCAATATTTTGGATGAAATCAAATCCAATTTTATTTGTCACATGCTCCGAATACAACAGGTGTAGGTAGACCTGATCAATTCTATGCGAAGGAGATGTGTCGCACCGCATTTGGCAAATAAATGGTGGTCAAAACAGATAATGCCTGGTTTTCTGATCCACGCTCCTACCTTTTTRTTTAAGGTGTCTGGCCAACAGATGCATATCTGTATTCCCAGTTATGTGAAATCCATAGATTAGGCCCTAATGAATTTATTTCAATTGACTGATTTCCTTATATGAACTGTAACTCTAAAATGTTGAAATTGTTGCATGTTGCATTCATATTTTTGTTCAGAGTGTTTTTCATTTTTTTTATTTTACCGTTATTTTACCAGGTAAGTTGACTGAGAACACATTCTCATTTACAGCAACGACCTGGGGAATAGTTACATGGGAGAGGAGGGGGATGAATGAGACAAGTGTAAGCTGATGCCTATATGTGTAGCCTATATCACCCCCAGCCTGTGTGTGGGTGTAATGTTGTTGCTCTGATCCTACCCTCATTTGAATATGGGCACTTGAAGGGCCAATCAAATTTCCCCATTTTCCTGGATTTTGATCTTTCAGTCTGTCCTCCAAACAATATGTGCTTACTTTGGTAGAAATGGGTATGATAAAAAATTAATAGGTTTATGGTGACAGCGACACAGCAGATATTATAGACTTACATTGTAGACACTACAAGCAACACTATATCAAATGTTTTTTAAAAACTAACACAATGTAGAGGATAACCTTTATCAGTGATTGGATAGTCTGTCCTCTCTGACCTAATTGTGTGTGTTTGTGTTGTGGTTGACAGAGCAGTGGATTAACAATTAGAGGCTGKGTGGCAATGATCAATAATGGCAGTGCTCAGCTCACAAGTTAATTTACAGGGCAAACATATAAAACTGGAATAAAATGTACAATCTTACTTTAGACCATTTGCTGSGTGTTGCGTTTAGAAATTCTCGGTATTGGGTTTGGAATTTAGGAGATCGATAAGTCTACATGTGAATTGACAGCCTTGTGTGACTGAATCCCTTTTTTGACYGCGTGTAACTTCTCCGGTGCACACGGTGGCAGTAGCTTTGGTAGCGTACAGGGATTCAATTGGGTGCCATTTCATTAACGTAGAATAAGTAACGTATCGACACGATTACYTCGGGTGAGTGACCTGGTCCGTCCTCCAACATAAAATCAAAGAAACTCTGATCAAGTTATTAATCTGACAGCGAGTCATATCAGGTAAAGAGCAATAACATCATGGTTTTCGAGGAGAAAATGATCCTGAACGGGGAACCCGAAGATGTAAGACATTAATTAACAATTTTCCATTCAATATGTGGTTAAATAATGAACGGAACCGTGTGTTTAAGGCCTAGGTTTGCTACTATAGCTAACAGGAGAGACGCAGTGTCTAGCCAGCCGGTATGTCAGCTAACGTTAACTAGCATAGTTAGCCAATAATCTGCTCAGTTGTTTTCGCGCAACCAGTGGCAATAAATAGCATGCAAGTTAGCTAACTAGCTTGGCTAACAACAGCCTTGGCAAGTAGTCCAGTGTGTTATATCGGTGTCATGTTTCGAGTGCTTTAAAATGTGTTTTTCTTTCAGGAAGAGGAGGAAGAAGAGGAGGAAGACATGGTGGTATGTATCGATTTGGTATGATGCAACGTAATCTGCCCACCTTGCATTGGTTCTGAAACCTAAAGAATCTTTTGTCAACTAGCCAACTAGTTAGTTGTCATGCAACTGGGGGGAATAAATAGCCCGCCTCATATCTATTTGTGCTATAGCCAAGTCCAATGTATGGTTGTTTGTTATGCCAGACATGTTGGTTATAGCACAAACAGATCTGGGACCAGGCTAGGGAATAGATGACTTATGTTCTCAGTAGCCCTGGTCCTTCTGTTCCAGGACCCCCTTGACACAGTGCGGGACAAGTGTGCACAGGCAGAGCACTGCATCCACACCCGGGCAAAACTAGAGGACTGCGAGTCCAGGGTCAGCTCCAAGTCCGAGACCGCAGAGGACTGCACTGAAGAGCTTTTCGACTTTCTCCATGCCCGGGACCACTGTGTACGTGAGATCTACCCAGACACTGTCACCAGCAGTTAACCATGGGGTGCAATGGAGAACATACAACCAGGCATGAGTGGATGTTAAAGCAACGAGCTGATAAAGCTAGCAGTTCTTGATAGAATGTTACAGCAGGTTGGATCTCGCTTAGTCTGCCAAGAAATAACCTGAGACTGAGTCTGGTTGTCAGACTGCCAAGAGAGATGTCAGTGGGTCCAACTCCTTGTCTCCTCAGTCATCTGTGCGGTTCCCCCCACCGCTACGTACCACAACTGATACACAAATACATTTGTGTGACTGAACATTTAAACTTCTACAGACAGATGATACCAATTTTCAGGAGTCAGTGATTTGTATTAACTCTATAGCATGCTTCTCCATTGTTAAGTTCTTCATGACTGGAGAGCTTAGAATTTGAGTGCAATAGTTGGATGATGGAGCAGGACAGAAGGATGTGGAGAAATGGGTAAAGAAAAGCAGACCGACCCTCATATGGTTTTACGGTTGTATGCTTTGTCACTGGACGAGGAATGAAGAGAAAATCATTTTGATGGTATAACTAGCTACTTTAGGAGACGTGTCACTCACTTTGCATACTTGACAGTTTGCAATAACTTTACCTTTCATTTCTGTCCCCCAGGTGGCACACAAAGTCTTCCATTCTGTCAAATAAAGTCCATCCAGGTCCCTGCACTACTGGCAGAAATTCCCTGTCAGATATAGAAACGAGTACCTGGTTTGAAAGGAAACCTCTATGGATCTATGTTGTAACCTCAAATACACACTCTGTTCATGTGAATAAATTGTAAATTAAGTGTTGAATCAGTGTTTTTTGTAACTGGTTGGATTTCATTAAGTTATATACTTTTGTTAGTTGTGACGCATCTAATCTCGTCTACCAGCTGGCGGGAGCTATTGAGACTGGGAACGAGGTTATGCTGTATCAATGTGGCAAGTGCAGCATAAATTAACTTGGTCATTGGTCTCACAACAACTGGATAATTGCAAAGAATTACAATTGCTTTATGTTCCGCTTAAATGCAATTTCACATAATGGAAACCTTGTATAGCATGCCTCCATGCAATCAACAACCCCTGGTAAAATCTTACTTTTTGTAGTGTGCAATAAAAGCTGTCACGAGTTCCTCGCCTACTTGCTATTGTTTGGCGAAGATTATCTAGACTTTGCCTCTTCTATTGGATAGCCTCGAGCCCATCCCTGTGTTGTGATGAGATGACACAAGAAGGGTGCAGTTTCCCCACATGTACAGCAGCTTCGTGAGTTTGGAACGTGCGTTGTCCTAGCTGGATAGCTGTCGATTTGCAGTGGTCATAAGCTGTACAGCACAAGCGGAGAAGAGGTCTGAGCAAATTGTAATTGTGAATGCAGCTGAACGTTTCTTTGTGATTTCACAACCGAGGCCTTGCAAGAAATCCTGTTGGCAAATGTTCTGACCTCACAGGTCCCTTAGCCCGTGTAGGGATGTATTTTGGAATATACTGTGATTACAGCTGGTGGCTGTAATGCACTGTTAACATTGGATGCCAACCACCCTTAAAACCCCTACGAATAAGGTGTGGGGAGAAGCCCCTGACTGCAGTTCGGGGCCGGGCTCACTGTGGGCGGAGTCAAACGCATTTAACCCGAACCCTTCGAGAATCTTTGAAGTGTACTTGAAAGTAGGAGGTGGAAGATAGCTGTCAGAGCGGAAGTAGGAGGTGGAAGATAGCTGTCAGAGCGTTGTGGACAGAATGGACAACTTTAAACAAGTAATTTTTGGGGCAGAGCCGAATTGGACAGCGATTCTGACAGCCACTGCATGCGGTACAGGTGCATTGATGCTTTTTCAGAATTGGTTCGGACACAAACAGTCGTGGAAGAAAATTCAGAGGGCAAAAGCCCGAAGAGAAACGTCACTGCAACAGGCAGAGCTCGCTGTCCTTCAGTTCAACGAATCTGTAAGTTTGACTTTAGTTTAGCAAACGCTAGCTAACAACCTCAACGAATGAACATTCAACCCTGCTGATAAGTAAGTCAGACACAGCTGTGACTCTAACTTGCAGATAGTACTGGGGTGGCTATCACATCTTCATGTTCAAACCAGTTGCCACTTAGTCATGCATGCATGTATTGAAAGGAGGATTAAGTGTATGCAGAGGACCTTACCTTATTGACTGAGATAGCATGACATTTCATTTTGATTTTCAGAGGGTAGCGAGATCGATATCTGGTGGTGTACCGAATGTTCAGTCTCTTCCCTCTCCCATGTCAGCACCCTGAAACAGACACCTCTCTCATCCTCTCACTGTCCCTGGCTGAGCTGTCCAAACAACTGAAGGGTGGAACACTAACTCCACAAGCTGTGTTCCACACATACATGGAAAAGGTAATGCACAATTCAATCAACACCCCAGCAATCACATATTTTATTTKTTTTATTTCACCTTTATTTAACCAGGTAGGCAAGTTGAGAACAAGTTCTCATTTACAATTGCGAGRTGGCCAAGATAAAGCAAAGCAGTTCGACACATACAACAACAGAGTTACACATGGAGTAAAACAAACATACAGTCAATAATACAGTAGAAAAATAAGTGTATATACAATGTCAGCAAATGAGGTGAGATAAGGGAGGTAAAGGCAAAAAATGCCATGGTGACGAAGTAAATACAATATAGCAAGTAAAACACTGCAATGGTAGAMTTMCAGTGGAAGAATGTGCTAAGTAGAAATATAAATAATGGGGTGCAAAGGAGCTAAATAAATACAGTAGGGGAAGAGGTAGTTGCTTGGGCTAAATTATAGATGGGCTATGTACAGGTGCAGTAATCTATGAGCTCCTCTGACAGTTGGTGCTTAAAGCTAGTGAGGGAGATAAGTGTTTCAGAGATTTTTGTAGTTCGTTCCAGTCATTGGCAGCAGAGAACTGGAAGGAGAGGTGGCCAAAGGAGGAATTGGCTTTGGGGGTGACCAGAGAMATATACCTGCTGGAGCTCGTGCTACAGGTGGGTGCTGCTATGGTGACCAGCGAGCTCAGATAAGGGGGGACTTTACCTAGCAGGGTCTTGTAGATGACCTGGAGCCAGTGGGTTTGGCGACGAGTATGAAGCTGATCCAGCCAACGAGAGCATACAGGTCAGTGGTGGGTAGTATATGGGCTTTGGTGACAAAACGGATGGCACTGTGATAGACTGCATCCAATTTATTGAGTAGGGTATTGGAGGCTATTTTGTAAATGACATCGCCGAAGTCGAGGATCGGTAGGATGGTCAGTTTTACGAGGGTATGTTTAGCAGCATGAGTGAAGGATGCTTTGTTGCGAAATAGGAAGCCAATTCTAGATTTAACTTTTGATTGGAGATGTTTGATGTGAGTCTGGAAGGAGAGTTTACAGTCTAACCAGACACCTAGATATTTGTAGTTTCCACATATTTGAAGTCAGAACTGTCCAGAGTAGTGATGCTGGACGCGGCAGGTGCAGGCAGCGATCGGTTGAAGAGCATGCATTTAGTTTTACATGCATTTAAGAGCAGTTGGAGGCCACGGAAGGAGAGTTGTATGCATTAAGCTTGTCTGGAGGGTTGTTAACACAGTGTCCAAAGAAGGGCCAGAAGTATACAGAATGGTGTCGTCTGTGTAGAGGTGGATCAAGGACTCACCAGCAGCAAGAGCGACAACAATGATGTATACAGAGAGAAGTCGGCCCAAGAATTGAACCTGTGCACCCCCATAGAGACTGCCAGAGGTCGGACAACAGCCCCCAATTTGACACACTGAACTCGATCAGAGAAGTAGTTGGTGAACCAGGGGAGGCAATCATTTGAGAAACCAAGGCTATCGAGTCTGCCGATGAGGATGTGGTGATTGACAGAGTCGAAACCTGGCCAGGTCAATTAATACAGCTGCACAGTATTGTTTCTTATCGATGGGTTAAGATATAGTTTAGGACCTTGAGCGTGGCTGAGGTGCACCCATGACCAGCTCTGAAACCAGATTGCATAGCGGAGAAGGTGCGGTGGGATTCGAAATGGTCGGTAATCTGTTTGTTGACTTGGATTTCGAAGACCTTAGAAAGCAGGTAGGATAGAGATAGGTCTGTAGCGTTTGGCAAGTGTCCCCCCCTTTGAAGAGGGGGATGACCGCAGCTGCTTTCCAATCTTTGGGAATCTCAGACGACACGAGAGGTTGAACAGGCTAGTAATAGGGGTTGCAACAATTTCGGCAGATAATTTTAGAAAGAGAGGGTCCAGATTGTCTAGCCCGGCTGATTTGTAGGGGTCCAGATTTTGCWGCTCTTTCAGAACATCAGCTGACTGGATTTGGGAGAAGGAGAAATGGGGAAGGCTTGTGCGAGTTGCTGTGGGGGGTGCAGTGCTGTTGACCGGGGTAGCCAGGTGGAAAGCATGGCCAGCCGTAGAAAAATGCTTATTGAAATTCTCAACTATAGTGGATTTATCGGTGGTGAGTTTCCTATCCTCAGTGCAGTGGGCAGCTGGGAGGAGGTGTTCTTATTCCCATGGACTTTACAGTGTCCCAGAACTTTTTAGAGTTTGTTGCAGGAAGTAAATTTCTGCTTGAAAAAGCTAGCCTTGGCTTTTCTAACTGCCTGTGTATATTGGTTTCTAACTTCCCTGAAAAGCTGCATATCACGGGGGCTGTTCGATGCTAATGCAGAACGCCACAGGATGTTTTTGTGTTGGTCAAGGGCAGTCAGGTCTGGAGAGAACCAAGGGCTATATCTGTTCCTGCTTCTAAATGTATTGAATGGGGCATGCTAATTTAAGATGGTGAGGAAGGCATTTAAAAAAAATAACCAGGCATCCTCTACTGACGGGATGAGGTCAATATCCTTCCAGGATACCCGGGCCAGGTCGATTAGAAAGGCCTGCTCGCTGAAGTGTTACAGGGAGCGTTTGACAGTGATGAGTGGAGGTCGTTTGACCGCTGACCCATTACGGATGCAGGCAGTGATCGCTGAGTTCTTGGTTGTCAACAGCAGAGGTGTATTTAGAGGGCAAGTTGGTTAGGATGATATCTATGAGGGTGCCCGTGTTTATGGCTTTGGGGTGGTACCTGGTAGGCTCATTGATAATTTGTGTGAGATTGAGGGCATATACTGTAGGTTACACCAGCTTTTTGTAATGTGCATGTTGTGGAATGTTGTGGACTGCATTATTTCTATAGGTGGTGTCATTTGTTTTCACTGCAAGCATTGGTGACATATCGTACTCCTGCAATGTTTTCTGCAAACCATTAACCACCTTTAACCTGTTTACGTATTTAAATCGGAAGTCACAGCTAGGGTTGCAAAGGGTCTGAAACTTTCCGGAAATGTTCCATGGGACGTTAAGACCTGGAATTTGGGGAATTTTCCTTAAATTCATCAAAAAAGTTAGCTTATAACAGTGAACCTTTTTTTGTAYGATACACATAAGGAAATTCTAGGTCTTGTAGCATATTTTGGTTAAACTATCCCCAATTCAATGGAATTGCAACCATCACATTTGCAGTGCACTCTTCCATCATATGTACAGCTGATTTTCAAGATCTTGCACACTAATGAGATGCTATAGATCCCACACTAATACACTGTCTGAGCCAAGAACTACATGCTTTCTGGTAAGTTTTGATTACAATACTGGCTGGGGTGAATATATTTTATGACATTTCTTTTGTTAATTATAAATAGTATCCTACAGCAAAGTGTGTGTAAATCATTTCTAACTTGTTAACAATTTCTGCTAGTTAGTTTTTGCTACCATGTGGGTTTTAGCTTGCTTGAGCCTGCTAACATAGGAGTGTTAATTCACCTGTTCCATACATGTTTCATTTTAAAACATGTATCTTACAAAGGAGTTGTTTATTGGGCTCAATGGGATTGAGATCCAGGCTCTTTGCTGGCCATGGCAGGCCATGGAAATCATGCACAGAACGAGCAGTATGGCTGGTGGCATTGTCATGCTGGAGGGTCATGTCAGGATGAGCCTGCAGGAAGGGTACCACATGAGGGAGGAGGATGTCTTCCCTGTAACACACAGCGTTGAGATTGCCTGTAATGACAACAAGCTCAGTCCGGGGATGCTGTGACACACCGCCCCAGACCATGACGGACCCTCCACCTCCAAATCGATCCCGCTCCAGAGTACAGGCCTCGGTGTAACGCTCATTCCTTCGATGATGAACGCAAATCCGACCATCACCGCTGGTGAGACAAAACCGCGACTAGTCAGTGTAGAGCACTAATTACCAGTCCAGTCTGTTCCAGCGACGTTGGTTTGTGCCCATAAGCGACGTTGTTGCCAGTGATGTCTGGTGAGGACCTGCCTTACAACAGGCCTACAAGCACCTCTGTCCAGCCTCTCTCAGCCTATTGCGGACAGTCTGAGCACTGATGGAGGGATTGTGCGTTCCTGGTGTAACTTGGGCAGTTGTTGCCATCCTGTACCTGTCCCGCAGGTGTGATGTTCGGATGTACCGATCCTGTGCAGGTGTTGTTACACATGGTCTGCCACTGCAAGGATGAACAGCTGTCTMTCCTGTCTCCCTGTAGTGCTGTCTTAGGCATTTCACAGTACGGACATTGCAATTTATTGCCCTGGCCACATCTGCTTGCCTCCTTGCAGCATGCCAAAGGCATGCTCACACATATGAGCACGCTCACACCCTTTTCAATGAAGATCTGTGAAGTTATTTGGGTTTTTACGAATTATCTTTGAAAGACAGGGTCCTGAAAAAGGGACGTTTCTTTTTTTGCTGAGATTATTTATATGTAACTGGAATTGTATTATTTTTTTTGTAATTGTTTAAATCCTATTCTTTACAGGAAAATGCCACGGGCACTATCTGATGTGTGGAGACCTTTCACTGCAGCTAATGTAGAAGGAAAAGCTGTGTACATTTGCAAATACTGTGCCAAATTAAATGTGTAGAATGTAAGATGCAGAATCATCTGGCCAAGTGCATAAAGTTCTCTCAGCGTTCACAACAAGCAACCACTGACAAAAGTCACTCTACTTCTATTCGAGGTGTAAATGATGAATCAGACACCTTATCATTAGCAACAGCTCATGGTTCTCCTGGAATCAAGTTTTTTTTTTTTTACTCAATGGAGGAACGTAGTAAGACAAATGCTGATGAATGTCTTAAGCTTTGTATGCAACTGGTTCACCTCTGATGCTCACAGGCAATGTGTATTGGAAGAGATTTCTGAATGTTCTTCGCCCAGCATGCACCCTTCCAACCAGACATGCTTTATCTACTCATTTGCTGGATGCAGAGTTCAACAGAGTAGACTAGGTCAAGCAAATCATAGACCGTATTGCAATCATATCTGAATGGTGGTTGACTGATTGTGGGAAAGGAATAATTAACTACATCTCCACCCCTCAACCAGTATTCCACAAGAGCACAAACATACAGTTGAAGTCAGAAGTTTACACACCTTAGCCAAATACATTTAAACTCAGTTTTTCACAATTCCTGACATTTAAGCCTTGTAACAATTCCCTGTTTTAGGTCAGTTAGGATCACCACTTTATTTTAAGAAAGTGAAATGTCAGAATAATAGTAGAGAATGACTTATTTCAGCTTTTATTTCTTTCATCACATTCCCAGTGGGTCAGAAGTTTACATACACTCTAAGTATTTGGTAGCAGTGCCTTTCAATTGTTGAACTTGGGTAAAATGTTTCTGGTAGCCTTCCACAAGCTTCCCACAATAAGTTGGGTGAATTTTGGCCCATTCCTCCTGACAGAGCTGGTGTAACTGAGTCAGGTTTGTAGGCCTCCTTGCTCGCACACGCTTTTTCAGTTCTGCCACAATTTTCTATAGGATTGAGGTCAGGGCTTTGTTATGGCCACTCCAATACCTTGACTTTGTTGTCTTTTGGCTATTTTGCCAAAACTTTGGTAGTAACCTTGGGGTCATTGTCCATTTGGAAGACCCATTTGTGACCAAGCTTTAACTTCCTGACTGATGTCTTGAGATGTTGCTTCAATATATCCACATAATTTTCCTGCCTCATGATGCCATCCACTTTGTGAAGTCCTGCAGCAAAGCACCCTCACAACATGATGCTGCCACCCCCGTGCTTCACGGTTGGGATGGTGTTCTTCAGCTTGCAAGCATCCCCCTTTTTCCTCCAAACATAATGATGGTCATTATGGCCAAACAGTTATATTTTTGTTTCATCAGACCAGAGGACATTTCTCCAAAAAGTACAATCTTTGTCCCCATGTGTAGTTGCAAACCGTAGTCTGGCTTTTTTTATGTCGGTTTTGGAGCAGTGGCTTCTTCCTTGCTGAGCGGCCTTTCAGGTTATGTCGAGATAGGACTCGTGTGGTATAGATACTTTTGTACCTGTTTCCTCCTGCATCTTCACAAGGTCCTTTGCTGTTGTTCTGGGATTGATTTGCACTTTTTGCACCAGAGTACGTTCATCTCTAGGAGACAGAACATACCTGAGCTGTATGACGGCTGCGTGGTCCCATGGTGTTTATACTTGCATACTATTGTTTGTACAGATGAACGTGATACCTTTAGGCATTTGGAAATTGCTCCCAAGGATGAACCAGACTTCCTGAGGTCTTGGCTGATTTCTTTTGATTTTCCCATGATGTCAAGCAAAGAGGCACTGAGTTTGAAGGTAGGCCTTGAAATACATCCACAGGTACACCCCCAATTGACTCAAATAATGTTAATTAGCCTATCAGAAGCTTCTAAAGCCATTACATCATTTTCTGGAATTTTCCAAGCTGTTTAAAGGCACAATCAACTTAGTGTATGTAAACTTCTGACCCACTGGAATTGTTATTAAGTGAAATAATTTGTCTGTAAACAATTGTTGGAAAAATGATTTGTGTCATGCACAAAGTAGATGTCCTAACCGACTTGCCAAAACTATAGTTTGTTAACAAGAAATTTGTGGAGTGGTTGAAAAACGTGTTTTAATGACTCCAACCTAAGTGTATGTTAACTTCCGACTTCAACTGTATCTCATCAGCCAGCTGGTGAAAGGGACTTTGTGGATCTGAGGCTTTTRCCCCCATCATCCTCCAAATCCCACCAACATCAGCCACCTCAGAGGGCAACTGGTCCTAGTTTGGGAACACACACCAAAGCACGCAACAGGCTGACCATTACAAGTATTGAAAAATTGGTGGCCATCCTGGCAACTTTGAGGCTTTTTGACCCTGACAACGAGCCATCCTCAAGGTTTGAAGGTGACCGTGAAGATGAGGCCTCAGAGTCGGATGTTCAAGAGGTGGACATTGAGGAGGTCAAGGGAGAAGACATGGAAGCCTGAGAGGAAGACAACCAAAGCTTTAGTTTCTAGACTATAATTTTACAGATCTATGTTGAATATGTTTTTGGGCGATGTGATGGATCATTCAATATTCCCTTTATTTTGCTGTTCAGTGAAATCATCCCATGTGAAGATMAAACTAATGTCAAGGTCGTAAATAAAAGGTTTTTCTTATTTCTGTTGGAAGGATTTAATCATTTGCAATTGTCTATTTATGATAAGGTAAAATGTTTATGTTTCTGTCTCCATATGATATMGTAAATATATCCAATGCAAAAAAACATCTACATTGAAATGCTATTAATATTAATTTCTGTGAATTCCCATTAATTCCCACAAAGTTTCCACCTCTGAATATTCCCCAAAATGTGCAATCCAAGTCTGAGCCAACACAGCCCTGAAAAGGCCTATGCATTTATGATGACATGCCTGGATTATATTTGCACTGTTTACAAAACAATGCAGCATGATCAGTCATTGAATGGCTTTCACATAATAGGCATCATGTATTTTGGGGCATGCTGGCGTGGTGATCAATCTGTCCTGTTCCCAGAACTGTTTGGGATCTGTTTTGTGCTCTTGTTGTAGCAATGGCTATAGGAGTTGGCAAGACAACACAAACTGATCTGGGACCAGGCTACTAGAACTTTCAATCTACAAGTGCTCCCATTGATTTTTCACATGTTGTGTTCCCACAGACATTGGAGGTGAATAGGAGACTGAACTGTTGCACTGAGGTCCTGCTGGAGAGTTGGGATCAGCTGGAGGATATTGGCTCTCACAAGGATGGTCTCCTTTATGGGGTCCCTGTCAGCATCAAGGAAAATATTGGATACAAGGTGTTGATTAGGTGTCACTTCAGTGTCTTTCATTAATTGTCATTTTTCCRTGTAAATATAGCAGGGGTTTCCAGGTCAGATTAAACATGGGCCTAGTCCTGGACCAAATCACTTTKAATAGAGATTCTCCATTGAGCATGCTTGTGTTAGGTTCGTTCCTTTCCTCCTTGTCAATCATCATTGGCTCATTGGTGAAATTAGCATTATGACAATATCTTTAATCATTCAAAAACCTTTTATTAATGCAATTGCAGACAGAAGTTGACAAACAGGGACATAGCAACATTCGTGCCATGTCCCGAGTAAGTTCTGCGTCAAACGAAAGGTCTCAAGTTGTTTTATTAAACCGAAGTCCCGCCTTAGTGATGTCACTGACTACGTCATTACCTTTTTTCTCCTGAGACCAAAACCCTGCATCCATAGCTATACAAACATAAACACTGAAACTCTGTCTAAAAGCTAGGCAATAAGTTGATTTCTTGTGGAATGTCTGAGTCGTCTCTTATCTCCCACACTCCCCTGCAGAGTTCTGTCTCAGTCACACATAAGAGAGAGCGAAAGAAAGAGCAAACTGTGGAACAATTCTAAAACTATATAATGAATATATATATTGTTAATCTGTAGTCTAGGACCCTATAAATGTAAGGAGGGAGGGGTCTTATATTAATAGAAGGGGAGGGGTTATAACATAAGCATAATCAATTATTTGAATACATCAAACATTTGTACAGACCCAAATCATGACCCCTAGGTGAATCCTGACACTTGTTAGCCCAGGACATTGGCTTAATCTGTGTCCAGAAAACCACCCCATAGTAGGCTTGTGTCTTTGTRTGTGAACTTCAAGTCGAGTCTCTCGTGAGGGCCTACCAGTAACATAGTTCTGGGTTCAGAGATGTGCATGTCTACTGAAAGAGTTTTTTATTTTTTTATGAATGATTTACTTTTTTGATCTTCCTGTTTTTGTATTTAGGGTCATGACTCTACATGTGGCGTGATCTGTAAGTTGGACCTTCCTGCCACAGGGGACAGTGTGCTGGTTGAAGTGCTGAAGAGACAAGGCGCCATTCCCTTCGTCAAGACCAACGTACCCCAAAGCCTGCTAAGGTGAATAGTTGTTTTATTCTTGTGAATGCATCGAATGAGATTCAGAATATAATTTGTCTACCATATACAATGTCAACTGATGAATAAACATAATACACTAGCAGTACATTGACATAGATCGGGTAACAATGCCTTTAATGTGCCACATACCACATTAGGTGATGTAATTTAGTGCAAGAGCTATGACTTGAGCAATGTGATTGAGGAGTTTGTGAAGACGGTCATCATCAAAGTCCAATGGCCAGACTAGTCGGCACCCAGAGTAAAGCTGATTGGTCACCCCATGACTCATGTTGTTCTTAGCAATCAGTGTTTTCACCCACATCTGTCTTGTCCCCATGTCCAGCTACGACTGCGGCAATCCCATCTACGGTCTGACTCTGAATCCCCATAACCCTCAAAAGACGCCCGGGGGTTCATCGGGCGGGGAGGGAGCGCTGATCGGAGGAGGGGGCTCGGTCCTGGGCATGGGCTCCGACATTGGGGGCAGCATACGCATCCCTTCATCCTTCTGTGGGATCTGTGGCTTTAAGCCCACGGCCAACAGGCTGAGGTGAGTGGATGAGTAAGGGGGGGGGGGGTCTGTCAGTGTGTCGTGTAACTCTTAGGATGTGTCAGTGAATATGTGAGTCATGGTGACAACCTGTGAGGCCTTCAGTAATCTTTTACAATGTTGCTAACCTTGAGGAGAGTTCAAGAATGAGTGCATCACAAMACATTTATTTCCCCCGTAAAAGCATAGTTGTGTGTTTGAGTGAGTTACTGAGTGYGTTATTGACCTGATTGGCTTGGTTAGATATTGACTGACTATTTTCTTTCTTTKTTTTTTTTTTCAGTTCGCGAGGTGCTGTCTCCTGTAGCCGGGGCCAAAAGTCAGGCAAGGCTCAAACGTACAACTTTCCACCCTGCACATGTATAGCTAAATAAATTGATGAACGTTTTCTTGACCCCCGCCGTCATAACGCCTATATACATAGACAAAATAMGGTGCGGAGCTCTTCTGTGAAAAAATGTAGAAATGGAATCAAAAGGATGCTCATTGCATTACATGTGGTAACGACATAGTAACAGATGTTATTGTTAACTTTTAACAACTGACTCTCCACTGTCAGGATGACTCCGATTGTTTGTGTTGTTCCAGTGCTGTCGTCCTTTGGGCCCATGGCAAGGGACGTGGATAGCCTGGCTCTCTGTATGCAAGCTCTGCTCTGTGACCACATGTTCAGACTGGACCCTACTGTTCCCCCAATCCCATTCAACCAACAGGTGGGATCTCTCTCTGTCATAGGGAGTAGGGTGATGTTGCCCCTAGATGCTGATCTTGAGACAGTTTTGTTGTTGTTGTGGGAGGTGAAGCTGATCCTAGATCTGTACATAAAGGAAACTTCATCCTGGAGCCTTTCGTAGGATACGTATCATCGTTCAATGGATATCCCTGAAGAAAAAAAAATGATATCCTTAAATACATTATTATTATATTTAGTGACGGGCACCCTTTTGTAAAATCTATAATGATATCAGTTGCAATTGTTTTATTATAACATAACAATACATATTGATTTTACACAAAACATTGCAACTGTCTGAATGTTCCAGCTGCTTGTTGATGTTCTGGGAATGTTTTGATCTGAATGTTCTAGGAGCTTAACCTACTCAACCAGTTTGAATACAATGAGAAGCCCATGAACGGTTGATGGCTCATCAGCAGGCAATTTYAGTATGATTATGATAAGTTGACAGCCCGTGAGAAGGTCTGTTGGGAGGGTTTTGTGCATGCAGGAACAGTCACGTATGCTTTTTTACATAATAGTTTAGGTTGACAAGAAGAATAAACCGATATAACAATATGCCTTGCTCTTATCGATATCAAACAATAGTGTCCATATCAAATTATTGATATTGGATGCCAATATCCATTATTATAAGGTYCATTATGCAGAAAGGACCTATACACATTCAAACCCCCGGCAATCTACATTCTCTATGTATCAATACTGTGTTCTTCCTCTGTTCTCCAGGTATACCAGCGTTCCAATCCCCTGAGGATCGGGTACTATGAGAACGACGGCTATGCCATGCCGTCTCCAAGCATGGGCCGAGCCCTGAGGGAGACCAAGGCGTTGTTGGAGAGAGCAGGGCACACGGTGAGTAACCTCCAGCTCCAGACTGATCTACTTTGCCGTCAAAGAGTATTCACACCCCTTGACTTTATCCACATTTTGWGTTAGACTGAATTTAAAATGGATTAAATTAAGATTTTGTGTCACTGGCCTACACGCTATAATGTCAAAGTGGAATTATGTTTTCAGAAATGTTAACAGATTGTATTTAAAAATGAAAAGCTGAAATGTCTTGAGTCAATAAGTATTCAACAACCCCTTTGTTATGGGAAGCCTAAGATTCAGGAGTAAAAATGTGCTTACAAGTCACATAAGTTATACCGACTCACTCGGTGTGCACTAAGTGTTTAACATTATTTTTTAATGTCATCTCTGTACCCCACACATACAATTATCCGTAAGGTCCCTCAATCAAGCAGTGAATTTCAAACAAAGATTCTYTGGGATTATAATGACAGAACTACMTGAGTTTGTATTTTGAATTTCGTGGTCGCGCATTGAGATTTGTGGTTGCAAGTYCGATTTSCAAATGTGTAATTTATTTTGCATYTTTGTATAATGTGTGAAAGATTTTAACAATGGTCGCTAACTTGACATTTGAACACATTCAATAAGATTTGCAAGCATAATTTATTTTCTGAATTATGACAAGTCTATTTCCAACTATGAATATACTGCTGTGAATCAAAAATACTCTTGCAGGAGAGGGCCTAGAACCGAGCCCTGGGYGACACCAGTAGTGTGAGTATGTGGTGCAGACATAGATACTCTCCACATCACCTGGTAGGAGCGGGCTGCCAGGTAGGATGAAATCCAAGAGTGTGCAGAGCCTGAGACACCCAGCCCTGAGAGGGAGGAGAGGAGGATCTTATGGTTCACTGTGTCGAAGGCAGCGGATAGATCTAGGAGAATGAGAACAGAGGAGAGAGAGTCAGCTTTGGCAGTGCGAGACAGAGCCTCTGTGTCACAAAGAAGAGCAATCTCATTTGAGTAACCCGTCTTGAAGCCTGAGTGGTTAGGGTCAAGAAGATTGTTCTGAGAGAGATAATGAGAGAGTTGATAAGAGAGAGCACGCTCAAGTGTTTTGGAAAGAAAAGAAAGAAGGGATACAGGTCTATAGTTTTGGATGTCAGATGAGTCAAGTGTTGGTTTCTTGAGGAGGGGAGAAACTCAGGACATTTTGAAATCAGAGGGAATGCGATGAATTGATGAGGGAAGTGAGGAATGGGAGAAGGTCTCCAGAGATGGTGTGGAAGAGGGGATGGGGTCGAGCGGGCAGGTTGTCGGGCAGCCAGACCTCACTAGTCACAGAATTTAATCTGGGGAGAAAGAGGTCAAGGTGTATGGWAGTTCTGTGTGAGTGAGACCAGTGGACTCAATAGGCTGAGTGAATGAGTAGCGGATGTTGTCAACCTTTTTTTCAAAGTGGTTGACAAAGTCGTCCGCAGAGAGAGAGGGGTGGAGGATTAAGGTGGGAGGAGAAGGGGGAAAATAGTTTAAAGGATAGGGTTAGAGACGGAAGCTTGAAATGTTGTGGTAGAAAGTGGCTTTGGCAGCGGATACAGAGGAAGAGAAGGTAGAGAGGAGGGAGTGACAGGATGATTGGTCCTCCGGAAGTTTAGTTTTCCTCCATTTTCTTTCAGCTGCCCACAGCCCTGTTCTGTAAGCTCGCAATGATTCACTCCGCCACGGAGCAAGAGAGGGCAGAGCCGGCTGGGAGGAAAGAGGACAGTYCTAGTCATAGGATGCGGAAAGGGAAGAGAGTGGTCGAAGAGGCAGAATCAGGAGGGAGAAGGATTTAGCAGAAGGGAGAGATGATAGAAGAGGWGAGAGTGAGTGAAAATTGCGATGGCACATGACCTTCTGGGTAGGGGCCTAGTGTTTAGGGTTGGAGGAAAGGGAGACATAAAAGGAAACAAAGTAGTGATCAGATCTGTAATCATTCTTAAATGAAATGATGCTTGCAAGTCTTATTGAATGTATTCAAAATTAAAGATACAACAAATCTTTTACTAATCGTGATAAAAGTTTGCGAAATTAAAATACATATTTGGGAGTCGTACGTGCAACCACTAATCTCAATGTGCGACCACGAAACTCAAAATACAAACTCATGTAGTTCTGTCATCTTTATAATCCCCAAAGATTCAACCACAAAGACCATGAAGCTTTTCCAATGCCTCACAAAGAAGGACACCTATTGGTTAAAAAAAGCAGACATTGAATATCCCTTTTGAGCATGGTTTAATTTATTAATTACACTTTGGATGGTGTATCAATACACCCAGTCACTACAAAGATAGACTACCTTCCTAACTCAGTTGCCGGAGAGTAAGGAAACCGCTCAGGGAGTTCACCATGAGGCCAATGGTGACTTTAAAACAGTTACGGAGTTTAATGGCTGTGATAGGAGAAAACTAGGGATGGATCAACAACATTGTTGTTACTCCACAATACAAGTACTAACCTAAATGACAGAGTGAAAAGAAGGAAGTCTGTACAGAATAAAAAATATTCCAAAACATGTATCCTGTTTGCAATAAGGCACTAAAGTAAAASTGCCCCCCATAAATGTGGCAAAGAAATGAACTTTATGTCCTGAATACAAGGCATTATGTTTGGGGGGYAAATCTGACACATGATTCTGACATGTATTGACTCAGTGGTGTGATTACTTATGTACATTTGCTAACATTTCTAAGAACACGTTTTCACTTTGTCATTTATGAGGTATTGTGTCTAGATGGGTCAGACAAAAATATATATTTAATACATTTTGAATTCAGGCTGTAACACAACAAAATGTGGAATAAGTCAAGGGGTATGAATACTTTCTGAAGGCACTATATGACCAGAGCTTGGTTGAACACTTTTATTTATCAGAGACAGATTTACTTGGACTGCCGAAATAACAGAAYCAAAATAATGTGGATGTTAATTCCTTTACAGGTCGGTCCATGACTGTGTTGATATTAAGTTGTATTTCTCTCTGTCTATCTCATCTCACTCTCTGTAGTTGGTTCCCTTCAGTCTCCCCAGGCTGAGCTATGCCATGCATGAGCTGGTTATCAGGGGAATCGCAGGCGATGGATGCGCTACCCTGCTCAGCAACCTGTGAGTCAGTCAAATCACCCTGGATTGTGTTCAGWTGGGCACACCATAGTAAAACATTTTGAAATGCGAAGCGAAAATGTGTATTTCTTATTGCAGTCAATGTAGTCCCTCCCTGTTTCAATCCGTTTTCATCCGTTTAGTTCTAATGAATGAACACAACCCCCTAATGAACACAACCCAGGTTCTCCCAATGAGTTAAACCAGCACATCCCTGGGAGAGAAATGAACTATRCAGTATTCACACTAAAATGATTAAAAAAGTAACTTTGTTGTTTGGTGTTATTGTAGGAAAGGAGGGCCTGTCGACCCGTCTCTGCGGGTTCAGATTATTCCGTACGGTCTACCTCGCACTGTGAAGAAAATYCTCTCCATTCTGATCAAGCCCATAGTGAGTGCTCTCCAAGTCCGCAGCATACAGAGAGGGAGGTTAAAACTGTATCTGGGGAGCTTTGTGATGTYTATCAGACTGCTCATGTTATATTTGGCTGATACTTCTATGTTTGTCAATGGTCTTTTTTTCCCCCTTCAGTTTCCTCGTATTGGTGCCTCTATGGAAAGCCTGTGTGGAGCTAGGTGAGAAGAACCTATGTCTATTCTTCCTATTGGATTCATATAATCATCAATAATTATAATACCTAACATCTGATTTGGACCATAATTCTTAATAACAACGAGTAAGACTTGACAAATTCCCCAAAATTGTCAAAAGCCACCCAGTGACCCCCCCCACACCCAATGCCAATCCCACCCCAGGGAAACATTTACATAGGATGAAGAAGCAATAGTCCAAGCCGCAGCTCCATACTACTTGTCGAACATAGATAACTGATACTGTATATGTGTTGTTGGGGTGGTAGGCGTGAGGTTTGGGGGGCGTCCGTGGGTGGCTTTTGACAATAACATTTTTGTTTCTGGACACTTTCTGTTGTTGATATTGCTACTWTGCAAGTAACCACTTCACTGTATCGTTTACACCTTCTGTATCCTGTGCATGTGACAAATGTAGATTTTATAGATTTGATATAGCGTTTGTTTACKACATGGCCTCACGTGAATCCTTAAAGAGATGGGTGGGGCTAAGGCTTAAGAGGGTGTGAACGATGCTGAATAGGTGTAGACAAAGAAGAGCTCTCCGGTATTGTAGGTGTACCAAAACATTCAAGTGGGGTTACAAGTTTATCAACTTTCAAAGCAGAATTACTTTCCCATTGTTCCTCAACTGTAGTGTATGATATACCATTTTCTAGCTCTGAGTCTCTACTTTTTTCCAATGTAAAAAAAAACACCATTTAAAATGTGGCTACATAAGACAGAATCGAGGTGGTCAGTCACATTTTATCGAATTCCCCATTTCTTAGTCAATGGTAGGTATATGTTTGGTTCCAATTGGATGTTGGGTACTATWTTTATTGAATATTATGTGAATCCTAAAACTTAAACTGGCCAATTTTTGGGTGCAATCAAATAGCAACTAAATTTCAACAAAATAAAGTTGCAGGAATGCTAATCTTATCTGTTTTTAACTCCAGAGATTYTTWRYWAARAATCTGAGATGGTGGATGTCATGGCTTGCTGAAATGACATGGAATGACTCTTTATTATAWTTCGATGCCATGGTATGAAATGCAGAATCTTAATGATTCCATCACTTCCTTTTTCACCAGCTCTGTGCAAGACCTGTGGAGACAGCATGCAGATGTGGAGGTACTAGACATTTTGAAGTTGTGCCATCTCTAAGAGTTTCCTGATGGTCCGAGAGGAGGCYCAAATCGTATCCTGTAAATGTATTATTTAAATGTCTTCATTAATCTGGTCTCTTGTTGTAATGCAGAAAAACAGAATGGCATGGATTATTGTGTCAGTCATTGGCAATGTTATATTGTTCAACTAGGTTGTTGGCCTAAGCTTGCAGCATGATAATCAATTTGACAAAAACCTTRGAGAGAATGTTGTGTGGAAATCAGTGCTCTGAGGAAAATGTACAGTAGTTCTGTCTGTGTTCCAAGGACTACATGCATGAGGTGATGGCAGAGTGGAGAAGGTGTGAGCTGGACGTGCTGCTCTGTCCCATGATGGGTCCCGCCTACAACCATAACTACCCTGGGAAACTCACCAGTACCCATCTCTCCTRTCTGATCTCTCTTATCAAATGGAATATAGATTTAACTAGCTCTTTTTATTTTTATGAGGCTTGTTTTTTTTTTTGCAGTCATGACCATTTTTTAAAATGTAGAATCACCAGTTGGAATTGTTATGAATTCACCTGCTTTATTGAACTATGGGTGGATGGATTATTGACTCAGTGCCCCCGCCCCACCCCTTTTCTCTCTTCAGGTGCGTTATCTTACACCACTATCTACAACCTCCTTAACTTCCCTGCTGGGGTGGTCCCTGTCTCCACGGTAACAGCAGAGGACGAGGAGGAACTCAGGCACTACAAGGGCAACTATGGGGACCTCTGGGACAAGCTCTACAGAAAGGTACAGTCAAAGTCACAAACACACTCTTCCTCTTAAAATATTTACAGGATATTTAGCTATTTCCAAACTTATTTCCGTCTTACCGCCATCCTGACTTGAAGTGGCCATTTTGTCCATGCCAGATGTCACAACCTGTAGCCTAACCGGTGAATCTTAACCTGTAGTTCCATTGTAACCAGTAGATGGAAGCAGAGGCCTGTCCTGGTTGCTTGGAGTTCAGGCCACTGGGGCCCGTATTCAAAAATAATTTCAGAGTAGTAGTGCTGATCTAGGATCAGCCCCCCCCCCCGTCCATATAATTGTATATATTATTCTCTAAAAAGGAAAACTGATCCTATACCAGCACTCCTATTGAGATTATTTGTGAATACGGTCCCTAGTCAACATGCGTTTGGTTGGGACTGACTGTTTGTGTGTGTTTACAGGCGGTGACTGGTGGAGAGGGGCTGCCGGTGGCCGTACAGTGTGTGGCCCTGCCCTGGCAGGACGAGCTCTGTCTGCGCTTCATGAGAGAGGTGGAGAGGCTGTTCGGAGAGAAGAAGAAATMAGAGATTGATGTACTAAGAGGTGGAGAGAGATAAGTTCAGTCTATMGACAGAAAGAATGGTAAAAAGGACCTGTTCAATCAAGCAGTCAAAATAATCAATATAAGAAAAAGTCACTTTTTGAAGTAGTAAAAGGAATATATAACATTATTCTTATGCTGCAAGGTAACTTGAATAGGGCCCCCTGGCCCAAATAATTGTAAATGTCCTCAGAAAGCAGGTTGGAGGAAGGACTGATCCAAGTGCACTGAGAAACACAAATGACTGTTCCTTGGCTGCTAACAGTTCACCTGACCTCAAATAGGGATACAAATACATGCATATTTTCTTACACACTCAAGAAAATTGGGAAATTCTGTTTACCTCAGTCGATTTAAAAAAAACGCACTAATGAAATATGAAATGACTTGGTATTTTTAAATAATAGTCAATTTATGCACTTATTYTTATATAGGAAAATCAATCTAAATATACACTATGTCTGTGATTTTCATGTCTCAAATTAAAAACGTTTTAAATKTATCCCTCTATGTAGTGCTGTTTGTGTCTGCATGGTTTAGGAATGAGAACATMTATCATGGATTTCTCCCCTTGAGGTCAAGTGTCTACCAAATGTGACATGCAATGCTTTTAGATATCTGAGATATAATATGGTCACTTATGTACTTTTCAATACGTGCTGCAATTTTAATACGGAAGGAAAGTTGTCTGTTGACCGTCATTTATTCATCCAATACCATCGATCGMGATCTTGTCCATTAGTGGGCTGTGCGAATGAACCCAGGACAATAGTAACAGCCTCTCCCACTCTTCTCCTGAGTCAATCACTAACATTCCGATTCCTTTTAATATCTCAGCCAATGTAGCATGAACAGGCACAACAACATTAAGGGGTAGAAGTTGTGTAGCTGGCGTCTTGCTAACATCAGACYCTCTGGAAAATGACGACGCAGTCTGTCTCGGTTACTCAGACAATCGTATTGGACATGTCTAATGAGGAAATGGCGTTTACTGTATATACAGGTAGCTGCCAAAATGAAGGAAACACTTGAGTAAATGAGCGATACAAAGTATATTGAAAGCAGGTGCTTCCAAACAGGTGTGGTTCCTGACTTAATTAAGCAATTAAAACAACCCTTCCATGCTTAGGGTCATGTGTAAAAAATGCCCATCTCAGTGACTTTGAAAGAGGGGTCTCAAAGGAGCATAGGGGGTATAAGTCTGTAGGTGTCTGTCACCAGGTCCAATTGAACACATATGGGAGATTCTGGAGGGGCGCCTGAGGGTTTTCAACCACCATCAACAAAACACCAAATGATGGAATTTCTCATAGAAAAATGGTGTCGCATCCCTCCAGTAGAGTTAGACACTTGTAGAATCTATGCCAAGGGTCATTGAAGCTATTCTGGTGGCTTTGGAGTCTCATGGTGGCCCAACGCCCTATTAAGACACTTCCTGTTGGTGTTTCCTTTATTTATTATTATTAGAATTCTTTTTTATATTTAAAAAAAATTGTATGCCCCTTTTTTCTCACCAATTTCGTGGTATCAATTTGGTGGTTACAGTCCTGTCCCATCGCTGCAACTCCCGTACGGACTCGGGAGAGTCCCCTAACCCGGACGACGCTGGGCCAATTGTGCGCCGCCCCGTGGGTCTCCCGGTCGCAGCCGGCTGCGACAGAGCCTGGATTCGAACCAGGATCTCTAGTGGCACAGCTAGCACTTCGATGCAGTGCCTTAGACCACTGCGCCGCTCGGGAGGCGCGTTTCCTTTATTTTGGCAGTTGCTTTTCCTCCATCTGCATTTCTGCTACCGTATCTCTATGTTTGGCCCTTCTAGAGTTCTGCTGTCCTCTCTCTCTTACTCTGTGTTTTTGCTTCACTTCTACCTCTTTTTCTCTTGCCCCTTTCTGCCATAGCTCTCCTACTTCTACCTCTCTCCCTTTCCACCTCGGCTTCCCCCCTTCCCCTCTCTTCTATATTCCCTTCTCTTTTTATTTCTCTCCCCTTTACCCCTGGCCATAGTTGGCCTGCTCTTTCCCTCATAGTCCCTCCTCTCTCAATGTTTACCCTCTTCTCTCCTCTCTCCATCTTGGTGCCACAGATGAGTAGCACAGATCATTTTCCCTGTGAGTGATTACTGCATCGCCTCAATAACAGGACATGTCTTTAGCGCAGCAAAGATAAGGGGGACCTAATGACACATAGCGTTTCCATTGGCAMGGCCAGCGCGCTGCGGCCGCCGCGTATTGTGATTACCCCCCCAAGTATATTGTAAATATGTGTTTTCGATTTTACATAAATTTAAAATTTTTTAAAAACTCTCCTGGGATGGGAGGCCATTAGGGGACAATGCATTTTGTTTTCCATCATCGTGGTGCATTCCTATTCTCTTTGCCATTCCATTATTGAATATGAAATCATATCTGTTAGAGTGAGGTAGACACATTAGGCAGGCGAGGAGGAGAGTGTAGATTGAGAGGTAGGGTTATTAGTGTTATCTGTGTCAGAGAGATTCTGGCTGTTTCATTCAGTCAGGGAGCATTAAGCAGTAAGAGGCAGGGGAGGGGGTCTCCGGTCTCTTCAGAAGAACGCAAATCCCTACAGTAACAGTGTGACACACACTCGTTCTTGCTCTCTCACTCTTTGTCGGTCTCTAACACGGCATTAAAAGTGTTCTCCTTATTTTTATTTAACCTTTTATTTTAAGAGTCATGCTGAGACCAAGGCCTCTTTCACAAATGAGCCCTGTATACATATAAAATGCTTGATTTCAAACTGTAATCAGGAAGATGTCATTGTTCAATAACGTTAGCTGATTGTAGTTCTGACTTGTGTTTTAGTAAGACTATATTAGGACCGCCTCAGTTTCAGCACAACTTTTTTTTCAATCTCAGCAGGGCTAATTCTACGTTTCGATGGTACAAGGAAGACGCAAACTGGGTGTCATTGTTTTCAATGAGAGCGCGACGGTGAATGCCGTTGGCCACCACAGTAGACGGGACTTGCCACCAGAGTTCCAATATTTCAACTTTTGCCGTCTGCTGTGGAGTTGTTTGCTACCAGATGTTTGATTTGCGCTGTGTGTTTAATGAAATCACCATAGCAACGCATACGGTCGTGCTGGCTTGCTTTTGCAGTCACCCTCTTTCTTGCTTTCTTGTCCGGCTATGCCGACTGGTATGACAGTTTTTGCTTCCCTCGTCTAAACGCAGCATTAGATTGAAAGAAGTTGTGCTGAGACCGAGGCTTCACTAATATGGACGTTTTCATATGTAATAAGGAGTTTTCAGAGTTAGATCTCAACACTCAACTGCAGATTTACCTGGCTCCAGACCAAGAAAACAGAACATAACAGGCCATCTAACAGGGAACCTCTACCAGTGCCTCTATGTTCCAGCTCATTGGTAGGAAGTCCAAACGCCTCATTTACAGAAATCTCAGGCTATGAGATCAGGTACTTTAAAAGCCATCCCAACCCATTCACACCCCGTTCGGGTGCAAACAAATAAAAATACGATATTGCCCCAACTAAACTAGGATGATTCTGTCTTAATGTGCCATTTCAGGGACCAAGGAGCCCCTTGGTCATTATAGTGCCGTAGACTCTCAGGTAGTAATGTCTGTCGCAACACGACTCTTGCCTTCCAGATGATCAAAGTCACGAGTTCTGCCTCTGAGACCTGAAAGCCACTTCCAAAGGGATATTGGATGGAGTGAGATTGGCAGCTTTCAGGACTTTGGTCCATTTCATCCGCCATTACTCCCCAATAGGAAGAGCCAGCATGTGGAGAGATGGAGGGAGGAGAGGAATGGGAGATTACCAGACAGCTCATACAGGTGTACATGGAGTAGCGCAAGTAGCGTACAGGGGCCTTTTTCTTTACACCAGCCCACGCACAGTGCTTCTTGCATGGGGGCTGGGATCTCTGAGGTATATGCTCACCAATTTCTCTATGACAGGATTAGCCAAGAGCTCTGAATGATTTCCTCCAATTCTGTGACTCAACAATTCCGTGATCCAGGTTCTAGCGGCTTTAAGAGCCGCTATCCCAACTTTGAAAAGCTTACCCTCTGGACAAGGGACACTCTGTTTTTTTGTTTTTTTCCCCGAGATGGTTCCGCTTCCCTTTTTCTGCTGCTTTCAGGCGTTCATCAACCCCCCTTTCCCTCCTTTCCCTCTCTCCATCCCTCTTCTCACTACCTCACCATCTCTTTCCCCTCTTGTACATCTGCTAGGTTCAGTTGTTTTTTTTCCTTTCTTCCCTCTGGCGGCTCGCTTGGCCCACGGCCCTTATAGCCAAATTGGTTTACATTGGGGAGTTAAACGCACTGCAAATGCGCTTAAACACGTACAGTCAAAAATGCAGACAGTGCGTGTCAGGATTAGCACCGAAGTCAGGGGGAGAAAGGAGAGCGTCTCGGCTGCACAAAGCTGGGGAGCAGCTAGCGAAGCCGGCAGCTACAGGCCGTCTCATCCACTTTTCAGAAGAAAGAGAGAAGGATTTAGCATTTGCATGCAAGTCTGTAATTCCAGGAATTATAGGAACTTGTCGGCCAACAATCAAACTCCTTACGCTGTATTGTGAAAGTATTGTTTCACACGTGTGAGCAGACCTGGGAGTTACTATACGCCGCTGGTGGAGGGAGTCTTGGGGAGTTGGCCTAGTAGCTGTTCTAGGATCAGTTTCCCTGGTCTTGGTGATGCTCTATAGGGGAATTAGAAGCAGCCCATACCCTGACCTAGGGATAGTTTGTGATTTTGGCTTCCCCAGAGTCAGGTAAAGTTGCGGATACCATTTTTATGTATCTGCGTGCAGTTTGAAGGAAGTTGCTAACTAGCGTTAGCATTTGGTTACTGTTGCTAACTAACTATCATGCTAGCTGTTCCTGTAGACCAATCATTGCGCTAACACTAGTTAGCATTGGCTCGCGAAATTGCCTCTAACTTCCTTCACATTGGACGCAGATACATAAAAATGGTACAATCCAAACTATCCCTTTAACCACAAAGTGGTTATTACCTAACCTTAATAGGAATGTGCATGTGTAATCGAGTGCTTGAGTACTCGAACGGACTTGAACCATCCATAACCAGAGATCAATTATTTTTTTATACTGTAATACTATTTGTGTGATTTTATTTCTTAACTCTGGTCAAAATAAAAAAAATTGTTATATTGAGATGGAGTGGGTTAACTATCACAATACAACTTCTTTATTTAGTGATTCACTTTGCAGAAATCGCTCCGCCATTTCTCGGTTGCTAAATTTAGAAAAGTTTGGCAAATTTTTGTTTGTGACAAAACAAGCAATTATAGTGTAGTAGAGAATCATTGTACCATCTACACTGCTTTGAAATGTATTTTCCATACCCATAATATTGTATTTTTAGCTGTTTTAGGTGTCTAGCGGGAAGTAGGCACTATCAGCATGGCGGCCAAAACGCAGCGAGGTTTGGAAGTGTTTTGATCAAACTGATGAAACCCATGTGTAATGCAAACTATGCAATATCAAGCTCTCCTTTTCACAGCACAACTAGCTTCATTAGGAATCATATGCTTATCAAGCATAAAGAAACGTTCTTGGAGTGGGACAAGCTGCACCAATCTCTCATGACATCTTTTGCCACTGCAAAGCACCTTGACCGCGTCAGAGCCGAGCAGCTAACGCCTCATTACAGTTTCAATMAATTATTCTCAAATGACACTTAGTTTTTATTGACTGAATATACACTGCTCAAAAAAATAAAGGGAACACTTAAACAACACAATGTAACTCCAAGTCAATCACACTTCTGTGAAATCAAACTTGTGTCACTTAGGAAGCAACACTGATTGACAATAAATTTCACATGCTGTTGTGCAAATGGAATAAACAACAGGTGGAAATTATAGGCAATTAGCAAGACACCCCCAATAAAGGAGTGGTTCTGCAGGTGGTGACCACAGACAACTTCTCAGTTCTATGCTTCCTGGCTGATGTTTTGGTCACTTTTGAATGCTGGCGGTGCTTTCACTCTAGTGGTAGCAGAGACGGAGTCTACAACCCACACAAGTGGCTCAGGTAGTGCAGCTCATCCAGGATGGCACATCAATGCGAGCTGTGGCAAGAAGGTTTGCTGTGTCTGTCAGCGTAGTGTCCAGAGCATGGAGGCGCTACCAGGAGACAGCCAGTACATCAGGAGACGTGGAGGAGGCCGTAGGGGGCAACAACCCAGCAGCAGGACCGCTACCTCCGCCTTTGTGCAAGGAGGAGCACTGCCAGAGCCCTGCAAAATGACCTCCAGCAGGCCACAAATGTGCATTGTCAGCATATGGTCTCACAAGGGTCTGAGGATCTCATCTCGGTACCTAATGGCAGTCAGGCTACCTCTGGCGAGCACATGGAGGGCTGTACGGCCCCACAAAGAAATGCCACCCAATGCTCGCACACACTTTTTCAATTTCTGCCACCAATTATCTATATGATTGAGGTCAGGGCTTGTGATGGCCACTCCAATACCTTGACTTTTGTTGTCCTTAAGCCATTTTGCCACAACTTTGGAAGTATGCTTGGGGTCATTGTCCATTTGGAAGACTCATTTGCGACCAAGCTTCAATATATCAATATATCCACATAATTTTCCTGCCTCATGATGCCATCTATTTTGTGAAGTGGACCAGTCCCTCCTGCAGCAAAGCACCCTCACAACATGATGCTGCCACCCCCGTGCTTCATGGTTGGGATGGTGTTCTTCAGCTTGCAAGCCTCCCCCTTTTTCCTCCAAACATAACGATGGTCATTATGGCCAAACAGTTATATTTTTGTTTCATCAGACCAGAGGACATTTCTCCAAAAAGTACAATCTTTGTCCCCAGGTGTAGTTGCAAACTGTAGTCTGGCTTTTTTTATGTCGGTTTTGGAGCAGTGGCTTCTTCCTTGCTGAGCGGCCTTTCAGGTTATGTCGAGATAGGACTCGTTTTACTGTAGATATAGATACTTTTGTACCTGTTTCCTCCTGCATCTTCACAAGGTCCTTTGCTGTTGTTCTCGGATTGATTTGCACTATTCGTACCAAGTACGTTCATCTCTAGGAGACAGAACGCGTCTCCTTCCTGAGCGGTATGACGGCTGCGTGGTCCCATGGTGTTTATACTTGCGTACTATTGTTTGTACAGATGAACGTGGTACCTTCAGGCGTTTGGAAATTGCTCCGAAGGATGAAGCAGACTTGAGGTCTACAATTTGTTTTCTGAGGTCTTGGCCTATTTATTTTGATTTTCCCYTGATGTCAAGCAAAGAGGCACTGAGTTTGAAGGTATGCCTTGAAATACATCCACAGGTACACCTCCAATAGGCTAATTGACATTATTTTTTAAATATTATTATTTATTTATTTTGACCCCCTTGTTCTCCCCAATTTCGTGGTATCCAATTGTTAGTTACTGTCTTGTCTCATCGCTACAACTCCCGTACGGGCTCGGGAGAGACGAAGGTCGAGAGCCACGCGTCCACCGAAACACAACCCAACCAAGCCACACTGCTTCTTAACACAGCGCGCATTCAACCCGGAAGCCAGCCGCACCAATGTGTAGGAGGAAACACCGTACACCTAGCGACCTGGTCAGCGTGCGCCCGGCCCGCCACAYGAGTCGCTAGTGCGCAATGAGACAAGGATATCCCTACCAGCCAAACCCTCCCTAACCTGGATGACGCTAMGCCAATTGTGCGTCGCTCCATGGACCTCAGGGCTCGAACCCAGAGTCTCTGGTGGCGTAATTGACATAATTTGAGTCAATCAGAAGCTTCTAAAGCCATGACATAATTTTCTGGAATTGTCCAAGCTGTTTAAAGGCACAGTCAACTTAGTGTATGTAAACTTCTGACCCARTGGAATTGTGATGCAGTGAATTATAGTGAAATAATCTGTCTGTAAACAATTGTTGGAAAAATTACTTGTGTCATGCACAAAGTAGATGTCCTAACCGACTTGCCAAAACTATAGTTTGTTAGAAATTTGTGGAGTGGTTGACAAACAAGTTTTGTTGACTCCAACCTAAGTGTATGTAAACTTCCGACTTCAACTGTGTATGYGGCAATTAGGATTTGTTATCTCTAATGGTTATCATAAATTGGGCATTGTTGTGCACTGTTGACATAAATAAATGTGCTATTTCGTTTCCATTGCYTGCCTTGTGTTCAAGTACTCTGAAAAAAATGTGGGTAGGCTACAACCCAGGCTACAGTAGGGGTTCCCAAACTTTTTCACTCAGGCCCCCCTTCCACACCCCCCTGTCGGCCCCTCTACGGGGTGCGTCCCACTGTTTGGGAACCACAGGGCTCCTGGAACTGTGAAATTATTTCAAATGGCCATCCCTAAACCTTAACCCTTCGTAGTRCTTACGTCCTTGAAGTCATGATTTTGACGAGAAATTGTTATAATTTTGACAAGACGCGTCTCCCCTTTGGAACATCATATTTTGATTTTCCCWAAATCCGTTGGATAAACGTTGACTATCAACCTGAGCTTGTTAAGAAGTCACGATGKAAAACAATTAAGTTTGCGTTGTGAGATGTGCTGACAGTCAGCATCAGATCCTAACCAAGCTAGCAAAGAACCTTCCCATCATGGTCCCTTAAGGTTCTCCTTTGGTTATTTGAAATATAACTTTTCCACAACATTCTGGGAACCAAAATGTGTTAGCTGAGAAGTGACCAAGACATATATAATATATAATGTCTTGGACTCTAGATGAATGCGTAAGTCAGTTGTGGGACTGTGTCATAACGAAAGGGGTGTGGATTTGGATAGTTCTCCTTGTTTAACACTATATCACATTGTAGAGAGAGGTTAATTGGCAAAGAGCTCAATGCAAATATAGACCCAGTCCTGGCGGAGGGAGAGTGGGTGGTGCTGAATGCAGCGTCGCTAACCTTTGACCCCTGTCATGGTGACGTTTCTCAGATTCTCAGCGGTGAACAAGGAGAAGTCAGTYAAGTAATCCTGTGGTCATGGCTGTGGGTCCATTCACATGAATAATAAAGTCATATATGAACTATTCATGTCATTGTCTTCTATGTACTCTAGTCAGATGCACAACCCATCAGGTTGCACAACCCATCAGGTAAACCACGTAGTTGAGTAAAAGAAACACAAACCACCTACTGTTGTTGAGTTAATAACTCAGCCCATGTAATCGAACACTTCTTACTTTCCGGAGTCGACCAAACATCAGCGATTATAATGTTCTACTACAAGACAAGGTTCTCAGGACACTTCCCTTCACCTGATGTTGTTCCTCTTTGTGGGGACACCACCATGCCCGCCGCCTCCCTGTCCGGTAGCGTCAGTGTAACACCCCTCACCATGCACAGCCAGTGGGGGTGTTGGTGTGCGCATGTGTAACCTCCCAAAGAGACCGTAGTCATTCACCCAGCACCCCTCCTTCTCCTCATCCCCTTTCTAACCCACCCCTCCCTCCGTATCCACGCCTCTAGACCTCCCAACACAATGCCCCAGCACAGCCTGAGCACACCCAATATCATAGTGCACCATTCATTCAATCATTGTTTTTTTCCCCCTCTTTCACCCCCTTCATGGGCCTACTAAAGGTTTTAGCTGGGCAGAGGAGGGCTGTCACCCAGGGAACCTTAGCCCATTGATGAAGTGACAGGCGCTGCCAGAATATGATCCTAATCCTGTTTCCAGCATTATCTTAGCCCGCTGGCATCGCAATTCCTCCACACATTCTCCGAGCTGTCAACGATGAAAATCCCTCTAATAGCGCATTGCCCAGATACACATCAAAGAGCTCCTGGAAACCTTCCTTCAGTGGCTTAGCAGCGCCGTAGACACACAAACACACACACACATACATGATCTCACACACGCACGCAAAAGTGTGCACGCACACAAACAAGTGTGTGTGTGTGTACACACACACACACACAGCATTCGCATAAACCATTTCGCACACAACTCACAATATACAAAGTTGTGTACACGCACAAACCCCATTGGTTGACAACATAATCATACAGGCTTGAACATCTTTTAAACCCAATATTTCTATGCCAGGATTTTTTATATCAACAAATGATTTTTAATGACATAGCTAGGARGTTGTTTTTTCCTTCAAATAATTATTTTGTACACTAACTTGATAGCCTTCAGTTAAAACTGGATAGAGAGATTTCTGATTGTATGGGTTGTTGAGGGAGTGAGAGAGAAAGGAAGAAAGAGGGAGAGAGGGACCAGAGAAAACAGGTGTCTGAACTTTGCTGACTCTAGGAACCTTTTCAGTTCTATTTCATCTTATTCTATTCTTACTTAATCCATCGATATCCCAACCCAAGTTAATCTTATTATGGCAAAGCATTCTGTTTCGGTGTAGCCGAACCTCGGATGACAGGGCCGAGAAGGGGAGTGGGGGATTGGGGACTCTTTAGAGCCTGACACTGTGCTTCAGTCATTTCATTTAGGATTAGTTACTCTGCATTCGGTGAACAAGTGGCAGGAGCTGTGTGTGTGTGTGGACGTGTTTAACTATACTTGTGGGGACCAGAAGTAAACAAACAAAAAAATATCAGACATTTTGTTAGTTCCCACAGGGTCAAATGCTATTTCTAGGTGGGTTTAAGGTTAGATGTAGTCTTAGGGTTAGAATTGGGTTCATGGTTAGGAGCTAGGGTTAGTGTTAGGAGCTAGGGTTAGGTTTTGCGGTTAATGGTTTAGGGTTAGGGAAAATTGGATTTTGAACGGGACTGAATTGTGTGTCCCCAAAAGGTTAGTTATATGAGACTTTGTGTGTGTACTGTTTGACATGAATGTCCTTAAACAGGGACTTCAGTGCTCTGTACATAGGCGTTGGGTGATGGAAAGAATTCCTACGTTTTTAAAACTTTTAGAAATACGTTTTTGTAAGACTGTGTGTGTGCACACCTGCAGGAGCACATGCATGCCTGTGTTTTAGTGTGTTCGTGTGTTTGTTTGTTTGTTTTCTGTAGGCCAGGTTCCCTGCTGTGATAGTGATTTCACACTGCAGGGTGGTGGGAGGTGGGTGAAGCCTCCTGCTGTGTGATCCTCCATGGTTCAGGAGTTGTTCTGGTAGTCTGGTGAGCCACTCTGACCTAGCTGCTCCACCAGGTAGCCACCCATGGTCCCAAAGCTCTGGTAAGTACGGTAGCCCTAAAGGGCAAACTACACAAAAATATAAACGCAACATGCATGTAATATAAACGCAAAAAGTGTTGGTCCCATGTTTCATGGATTGAAATAAAAGATCCCAGAAATGTTCCATAAGCACAAAAAGCTTATTTCTCCCAAATGTTGTCCACAAATTAGTATACATCCCTGTTAATAAGCATTTAATCCCTTCACCTGACAGGTGTGGAATATCAAGAAGCTGATTAAACCACATGGTCATTACACAGGTGCACCTTGTGCCGGGGACAATAAAAGGCCACTCTAAAATGTGCAGTTTTGTCATGCAACAATGCCACAGATGTCTCAAGTTTTGAGGGAGCGTGCAATAGGCATGCTGACTGCAGGAATGTCCACCAGAGCTGTTTCCAGATAATTTAATGTTCATTTCTGTGCCATAAGCCGCCTCATCGTTTAAAAAACTGTGGCTGTATGTCCAACCGGCCTCACAACCGCAGAACTGCGGGATCGTCAGAGGGGGGAGGGCGGGGTGCTGAAGAGTATTTCTGTTTGTAATAAAGCCCTTTTGTGGGGAAGAACTCATTCTGATTGGCTGGGCCTGGCTCCCCAGTGGGTGGGCCTATGCCCTCCCCACCCATGGCTGCCCCCCTGCCCAGTCATGTGAAATCCATAGATTAGGGCCTAATGAAKTMATTTAAATTGAATTATTTCCTCATGAACTGTAACTCAGCAAAATCTTTTAAATTGTTCCATGTTGCGTTTACATTTTTGTTCAGTATAGTTTTCAAAACACAAGAGTAGAAAAAAAGGCTTTCACATATAAACATGCAAATTGTCTCTGTTGTCTGTGATGTATTCACAACATAATTATTCATAAATTATATTGCATGATTTAAATTATCGTCTAAAATAATAATCTCATTCACCAATCGATCTTCATACACGTGGTTTATTCCCTTGCATTTTAACAGATAAATTACTCACATTTAAGTAAACAATTGAGAAATACATGTCTGGGATCTACAATGATAAAATACATACAGCGTTGGTCTGGGTGCCAGTGTGTTTCTGCTTAAGTCGATAACACCATTTTTTTTTTGTCACTGTCTTGACTCCGTAAAGATGTAGCGCTCTTAAACGCATGCAGAAACAACCTGGTACACAGGCGAACATAACATCGCTAGATTAAACAGATTCATATTTGAACGTCGCTCTGTTCCCACCGTAGACTATAATCTTTACCCCAGCAGGTATTGGCTCATTCTACTGTAGGTCCTTTGCATAAAGCCACAATGGAACAATTCAAAAATAGCTTGAATGTTTCCTGTTTAAGTCCTCGACACAAAAGGAGACACTGATTTATACTCCCTAACCAAGCAGATGGGATGGGAACAAACAAGGAGGAATATTTACAGTACAATGTGGAATAAATTCTTGCAGGTGGGATGTAGCTCTTTAACAAGAAGTACCGTCCATCTGCCAGGTGCAGGGCATTGTGGGAGTTGTAGGGCCAGTCTGTGCTGTTGTAAATCTTTTGAATGGGTTTGATCTGAGGCTGGAATCTTGGTTCAATCTTTGTGCCGTTGTAATCCTTGTCTCAGGATGCATGCAAAGCTCATCTTTAATATTACTGTCACTCTCGCCAGCTCTAGTGTTGAGATCATCAGATACTGTAAACRGCCATGCATTTGCCCCAGTATGAGATGACGGCTTTGTGATATAGGAGTGTAGCTTTGAGTTCTCTGATCCACATGGTTTGGTGGGTAGCAGTAGTGAGATTGGACTGGGTCTATGCATCTAACCTGCGAGGGATCAAATAAGCAGTGTCCAGTAGTGTATTGATAAAATGTCCAGTCCCAGTGTCCAAAACTGATGCAGTGTCTATAAWGTCCAGTCAGTGAAGATGTCAGTAGTAGAGGTCATAATGTCTGGCTGCGTCCTTGGTAGCTGCCCTGCACTGGGGGGGGAGGGGTCAGGTCAGTTGGGTAGTGTGTCCAGGCCCAGGGAGGCTGCGTGCTGCTTGGCCCTCAGACGCAGGTTCTCGATGCTYGTGGTCTTGCTGTTGAGGCTGGGCATGCTGCCCGGAGGAGCCTGGAGACCTGCCAGGGGGCTGTTCCACACTTGCTGGGCCTGGGACAGGGATGCCTGGGACATGGACTGGTAGTAGGATTGGCAGGGCAGGGAGCTCAGGGGGGAGGGCATGTTGACGTTCATGCCTAGGTAGGGCAGGGAGGAGGGGGTACCCATGTCGAAGGAGGGGTAGTGGACCATGTTGTTGGTGGCGGCCATGTGCTGGCGGAACTGCTCCTGCAGGCGGAAGAGGCTGAGGGGGGACGAGGCGTAGGAGCCCTGGGACAGACCACTGCTGCCCATGCCACCACTGGAGGAAGGGAGGGAGGGAGAGCCCAGGGGAGAGTCTGATGATGAGAGAGGGAGAAGAAGATTTTGGTTTTAGTTAGGTCAAAAGATAATTGTWAACCGGGTAGTTTGGGTCCTGGTTGCTGATTTMGCTGAAACAGCATTTCAGRACCTCGGGGTTCGTGGTATATAGCCAATATACCATAGCTAAGGATTGTATCCAGGTACTCCGCTTTGTGTTGTGCATAAAGAACAGCCCTTAGCTGTGGTATATTTAAGCAATAAGGCCAGAGGGGCTGTGGCATATGACCAATGTACCACGGCTAAGGGCTGTTCTTACARGCAACGCAACGCGGAATGCCTGGACACAGCCATTAGCAGTGGTATATTGGACATATATCACAAATCCCAGAGGTGCCTTATTGCTGTTATAAACTGGTTACCAATGTAAGAGCAGTAAAGAGCAGTAAAAAATAAATGCTTTGTCATACCCGTGGTATACGGTCTGATATACTACAGCTGTCAGCCAATCACCATTCAGGGCTTGAACCACCCAGTTTATAATGGCCAATTTTCCACACCCCTTTGGGTCTAATTGCATAAATAACCACCACTGTTTATGTATTGTTTAGTGTTTGTTGCAAAGACTATTAAAAGACAATTCCGTTTTGTAAGCTGGCTCACAGTCTCTATGTATGGCCCAATATCTGTGACTGTGATAGAGGAGTTCATACCTGATGTGGAGCTGAGGCGTTTGCAGGACGGAGAGCCGCCTCCCGGCTGCAGCCCTGCATCCCCCTGCTGCATCTCCCCCTGAAGCTGCTGCTGCGTTTCCTCCTGCAGCCTCTCCCTCCTCAGCTCTTCCTCTCCCTCACCGTTGTCTTCGGCGGCCGACTCGCTGTCTGAGGGCTCCGGGGAGGTGACGTTCACCTCCACGTTCATCTCTGCAGGCTGGGGCTGCTTCGACTCCAAGGTGGAGGACGAGGGAGGTGAAGGGCTCTGGGTGGAGGGCACACTTGTGGTGGAGGTGTCCTTGGTCTTGACATCCTCCTTGTCACCCCCCTCTCCGTTGGCCTCCTTCTGTTTCTGGAGCTGCTCCTTCTGGAGGCTGCGCTGCTTCTTGCGGAACTTGGCGCGGCGATTTTTGAACCACACCTGATGAGAGGAAGGATTTCAGTTGATTTACAGTAATAAAGCAATGTCATTACTTTTCAATCTCAGATGATCTTTTGGCTGAAATGTATTGCTACGAAAACTGTAAATCTCTATAATAGCCAAGGCTTCTGATAATGTCAATATTGGTAATTTTGATTTTATATACAGTACCAGTCAAAAGTTTGTACACACCTACCCATTCAAGGGTTTTTCTTTATTTTTACTATTTTCTACATTGTAGAATAATAGTGAAAACATCAAAACTATTAAATAACACATATGGAATCATGTAGTAATCAAAAAAGTGTTAAACAAATACAAATATTTTATATTTGAGATTCTTCAAAGTAGCCACCCTTTGCCTTGATGATAGCTTTGCAAACTCTTGGCATTCTCTCAACCAGCTTCACCTGGAATGCTTTTCAACAGTCTTCAAGGAGTTCCCACATATGCTGGGCACTTGTTGGCTGCTTTTCCTTTACTCTGCGGTCCAACTCATCCCAAACCATCTCAATTAGGTTGTGGTCGGATGATTGTGGAGGCCAGGTCATCTGATGCAGCACTACATCACTCTCCTTCTTGGTCAAATAGCCCTTACATAGCCTGGAGGTGTGTTGGGTCATTGTCCTGTTGAAAAACAAATGATAGTCCCACTAAGTGCAAACCAGATGTGATGGCGTATCGCTGCAGAATGCTGTGGTAGCCATGCTAGTTAAGTGTGCCTTGAATTCTAAATAAATAACTGACAGTGTCACCAGCAAAGCACCCCCCATACCATCACACCTCCTCCTCCATGCTTCACAGTGGGATCTACACATGCAGAGATCATCCGTTCACCTACTCTGTCTCACAAAGACACCGCGGTTGGAACCAAAAATCTCACATTTGGACTCATCAGACCAAAGGACAGATTTCCACCAGTCAAATGTCCATTGCTCGTGTTTCTTGGTCCAAGCAAGTCTCTTCTTATTATTGGTTTCCTTTAATAGTGGGTTATTTGCAGCAATTGGACCATTAAGGCCTGATTCATTCAGTCTCCTCTTAACAGTTGATGTTGAGATGTGTCTGTTACTTAAACTCTGAAGCATTTATTTGGGCTGCAATCTGAGGTGCAGTTAACTCTAATGAACTTATCTTCTGCAGCAGAGGTAAATCTGGGTCTTCCTTTCCTGTGGCAGTCCTCATGAGAGCCAGTTTCATCATAGCTCTTGATGGTTTTTGCGACTACACTTGAAGAAATGTTTCTAAGTTCTTGAAYTTTTCCGTATTGACTGACCTTCGTGTCTTAAAGTAATGATGGACTGTCGTTTCTCTTTACTTATTTGAGCTGTTCTTGCCATAATATGGACTTGGTATTTTACCAAATAGGGTTATCTTCTGTATACCACCCCTACCTTGTCACAACACAACTGATTGGCTCAAACGCATTAAAGAAAGAAATTCCACAAATTAACTTTTAACAATGCACACCTGTTAATTGAAATTCATTCCAGGTGACTACCTCATGAAGCTGGTTGAGAGAATGCCAAGAGTGTGCAAAGCTGTCATCAAGGCAAAGGGTGGCTACTTTGAAGAATCTCAAATATAAAATATAAAACACTTTTTTGGCTACTACATGATTCCATGTGTGTTATTTCATAGTTAGGATATCTTGACTATTATTCTACAATGTAGAAAATAGTAAAAATATACATCTTTGATGCATCCAATGTGTATATTGTTGATTCTTACAAATATAATTTTAACTAATAACACATTTACTTCTACACTGAATAAAAATATAAACACAACATGCAACAATTTCAAAGATTTTACTGAGTTACAGTTCATATAAGGAAATCAGTCAATTTAAATAAATTCATTGGGCCTAATCTATGGATTTCACATGACTGGTAWTACTGATATGCATCTGTTGGTCACAGATGCCTTAAAAGAAAGGTAGACTTGTAACCAACTCAAGCATGGCCCTTCAATAACAAATACTTATTCACAGCTTCAACTGCTGTTCAGACAAAAAATACTCAGAAAACCAGTATCTGGTGTGGCCACCATTTGCCTCATGTTGCGCGACACATCTCCTTCGCATAGAGTTGATCAGGCTGTTGATTGTGGCCTGTGGAATGTTGTCCCACTRCTCTTCAATGGCTGTGCGAAGTTACTGGATAGTGGCGGGAACTGGAGCACGCTGTCATACATCGTGATCCAGAGCATCCCAAAAATGCTCAATGGTTGACATGTCTGGTGAGTATGCAGGCCATGGAAGAACTGGGATATTTTCAGCTTCCAGGAATTGTSTACAGATCCTTGAGACATGGGGCTGTGCATTATCATGCTAAAACACAAGTTGATGGTGGCGGATGAATGGCACGACAACGGGCCTCAGGATCTCGTCACGGTATCTCTGTGCATTCAAATTGCCATCGATAAAATGCAATTGAGTTCATTGTCCGTAGCTCATGCCTGCCCATACCATAATCACACCGCCAGCATGGGTCACTCTGTTCACAACGTTGACATCAGCAAACTGCTCGCCCACATGACGCCATACACGCTATCTGCCATCTGCCCGGTACAGTTGAAACCYSGATTCATCCGTGAAGAGCACACTTCTCCAGCATGCATAGTGGCCATCGAAGGTGAGCATTTGCCTACTGAAGTTGGTTACGACGCCAAACTGCAGTCAGGTCAAGACTCTGGTGAGGACAATGAGCTCACAGATGAGCTTCCCTGAGACGGTTTCTGACAGTTTGTGCAGAAATTCTTRGGTTGTGCAAACCCACAGWWTCATCAGCTGTCCTGGTGGCCTGAAGGTAAAGAAGCCGGGTGTGGAGGTCCTGGGCTAGTGTGGTTACACGTGGTCTGCGGTTGTGAGGCCGGTTGGACGTACTGCCAAATTCTCTAAAACGACTTTGGAGGCCGGCTTATGGTAGAGAAATGAACATTAAAAATTATCTGGCAAGATCTCTGGTGGACATTCCTGCAGTCAGCATGCCAATTGAACACTCCCTCAAAACCGTGACAAAACTGCACATTTTAGAGTTGCCTTTTATTGTCATCAACACAAGGTGCACCTGTGTAATGATCTTGCTGTTTAATCAGCTTCTTGATATGCCACACKTGTCAGGTGGATGGATTATCTTGGCAAAGGAGAAATGCTCACTAACAGGGATGTACACAAATTTGTGCACAATTTGAGAGAAATAAGCTTTTTGTGAGTATGGAAAATTTCTGGGATCTTTTTATTTCAGCTAATGAAACATGAGACCAACATTTCATATGTTGCGTTTATATTTTTGTCCAGTATATATTGCTCTTCCTGTCTGCAGAACTCAAAAACATCCACTAGTCATGGCCAGAAAAAAATGTATCTGCCCAAGACCGACATCATTGGAGATCTTTGGTATGGGCCCTGGAGAGGATTAAGTAAGTATTGCTCTTTATCATCCTCACTCCCACTCACTCCACCCCAGAAGATTAGAACCTTGTGAAATATTTCCTTTCTTTCGACTCTGTAGTATCCTCACCTGTACACGGGCCTCTGGCAGGTTGGTGCACATGGCCAGGCGCTCACGCATCACCACGTCAGGGTAGTGGGTCTTCTGGAAGGTCTTTTCCAGGGCTTCCAGCTGCTGGGCAGTGAAGGCTGTGCGACTGCGCCGCTGCTTCCGGTGCTGGGAGCCATACCGGGCCTCGAGGATGATGTCTTGAAATGTGCAGCCGTTGAAGGAAAAGAGACGGGGCCAATTTAATTGAGAGTCTGGCTCTGAATATGGATTTAAGTAAATGCTTCAATTTATTGTGTAAGACACTTAGTTCGACTACTTCAAYAGCCCTTTAACACAAGGCAACAGACTTGACCATCACATAGCATTAGCCTAATTGTATTGTAAATATTTCTGACTTATGGACAGATTTAAGCTATATATTCAGAAAATGTGCAACCAGTTCTTACCAGCCAGCCTCTCTGCCAGGGTGAGCGCGTGCACGGACGGCCGGTAGTCAGGGGCGTGCTGGGCCTGCTGCGCCGCCTGCTGGTGGAGGTTGTACATGGCGCTTAGCGAGTTCATGGCGTGGAGAGAATATCCATTCACTCCGTAGTGCTGCATGGCTCCCGTCAACTTAAAAAAAAAAAAGTGGGAAAAGTTGTTTATGGGCATTTGTAATTACACAAGTTTGAGGTTAAATGTAGCTACAAGTCAAACAATGTATTGTTATTGTTGAATTATAGCCTAAAACCATAGTGTAATATCAGTGTGGATTGATCAAGGCTATAGTCTTGTTAATAGCCTGTAGATGTAGATTAATAGATAATTCAAAGATCAAGTAGGCTTAAGTTATTATCACCTATTTTTTTATTATATCTTCATTTCCTATTTCCATACATTTTATCAAAACTATTTCGCCTATCAATAGCTGACTTCTAATACCTTTAATTGGGCACCTGCTTTTGGACATGATCCAATATTGCATCAGCTATTATAGGGCTATAACTGTAAATATTTGTATTTGTAAAGATTAAAGCTGAGAGTGAGACATTATAATATAATGGCATTGAGAAGCCAAGCCAGCCTCCACGAACCCTAACCCTCTGTTCCCACGCAAAGCTCGCTATTTAACCAGCCTGTCCCAAGAGAGTTCCCNCCCACTAAAGCCCCAGGGGCTGTATGAAATAATTAGCCTATTCTCCTGTGTTATCGCAACATTAATGCTGATATTGATATTCATTAATTTAATGTCGCACTTGACGTTGTGCCTGAAAGCAAAGCGACGTGGGCCTACTAAATAGGCTAAATATAGCATTAGCTGAAGTTAAAAACGCCAACGAAACGTCAACAGAAAACTACACAATAATCAGAAATTAATCGGGGACTTTGCTCTGAAAAATCACACAAAAGCAAATAACTTGGCGTGACCAGCAGACGAAATAAATTATTAAATTCTATAATGTTTTCATTAAGAGTCCTATTAATTGCAGACTTATTGTCATATCCATAATGTGTAGCAAATTAGCGCATTTAATAGCCTAGCTAATTTGTATTCACACATAGATTACGATAAAATGATCCAAGCCTACGACTTAAATCTAAAAATTGTCAGTGCGTTGAGAATTTAATCGTAAACTGCTCATAAAACAAGTCACGACGAATCATGTTTATTTTTGTTATTATTTGTATTATTTATTAAGACAAGTTGGCCTAGCTTCATGTGCATATTGCGTTCATAATTTGGAATACTGACTGCAATGTTGTTATTTTAAGAATAATAATTGTAAGTAGGCCTMCAATAATATTTGTTTGAATATAATTTCAACCCCTCAAATGGGTGGATTCGCCTGTTTTGGATCTATTTATTTGCTATATTTAGCAGTCTTGCACTATGTCCAAAAGATCATATAGCCTACGGTATTTGATGTGCTCTTGGGAATGAAAGCCCTAAGGGTGACAGCGGGAATGTGTAGGCTAACACAACAATCTAAATACAGAAGCCTAAATGATAGTGTCAGACCCCTATCACGTTAACATTTCATCTTGTCATTCATAAAGCAGAAATGTAGAATGTATGAAGTGAAATTATTAAAATTGGTAATAAAAGTTGAATTTAATAATAAAAATATTATTAATAATAATAGTAATTGAACGCTTATAACCATAGGCCTATATACGTTATATCGATATCATCCATATTTTCACTTTCATATATTGTCACCAAATGCAGGAGCGTGAACATTTATCAAGATCTAACAATATCTGAATGTTTGAATACTGCAAATCTTGATTTATCCGTTAGGATGGAAGCCTATAGGCTACCTATTATAAATTGACAAATGTTTTGCCATGCCAATAATACAGTAGTGTAATGACAAGGTAATTTCAGACACATTTACAGGGATTATCATAGGCCTAAAATACAGCCTATACCAGATAATATACTGTAATGTATTTGATAAAACATGTTTTAAAATTACAATAAAATGAGTTACAATAAACTGGAATATGCCATAGCCCATAGGTCAAGGAATCTGTTTTTCTGTATTTGCTAGCGAGTCTTTGCCAGCCAGCCATGAGGGAACACTTTACATTGGCCCCGACRGGGACAGAATGTGCATTGCTAAATATTTACTTATCTCCCTGAGTATTTGAGTTAAATGGGAGCCGTTTCTCCCGATCTTTGGCTGCTCGCGTCCCACTGCCCGGAGGCTTGCTGTGGCGGGGAGATGTATGAGGGCTCTTCAGTGAAATATGGTGATCCCCAGTTGGCTACCCCGTCTAATGTAGGTGKAAATAGGTTTCAAATGCTAGGCTATTTCATTTGTCATTCGTTCTGACACGTGCAAGGCGTGTGTGTGATTAATAATGTCKATTTTTGAATATGACAGTTCATCTTCCTATAAGTGCCATTGCCTGTAGCCTACATATGGTTTACAATTGGTTTGAGGATGTTTAAATGTTAATATCTCCATGTGGAGAGAGTCAGTTAGCCTTGGGTATCTGATTTAAGCCTCATTATGCTAATTGCCGTGGATGTATATGTTCTACCCCAGACACTGAAGAGGCTATATAGGCCTATCGCCCAGGGGCCGCCGATATGTCRGTACAAGCGACACGCTCTTCTACGTGCATGCACCCCTGATTCAAGTTATGGCCAAACCCACGCTAATATACATGGATAATTTAATAAACTGTTCAGGAGATTAACATTTCATAAAATAATGTTGACATTTTAGSTAAGTTTAGGCGTTTCCGCTTATAATAAATGCATCTTCATAAGACTGCAACAATATTTTGCTCCAAGGTTTAAATTGTTCAGCAATTATGACAGGCAAACTTTAGAACGGTATTTTTCTAACATGGTCCATCCCTGATTTGTTTTACTGACGCATGCCCTTCAAAAAGTTATTACCTATTGCACACGCCGCTCCTGGGGTCTTTGAGTGTTGTAGCCGATGTCCCGCTGTTTTCAAATGGAATATTAGCGTTCAAAGTATCACCTCGTGCGTTTACTTATCAATTCCGTGCTGTTTAATCCTGTATACTCATTTTTTGAACTAGTGTCCAAACTCCTCAAAACGCTGTCTTCTTTCAGGAATACAGTAGTCCGTTTTCTGTGCGCGGTGCTCTCGCTCTCCTGTRGTTCTCCGGAGTGTGGAAGAATCCAGAGTACTGCCATATATCAGGCTCGCGCACGAGGTAAGGGCTTTAAAGAACTCGAGCGCCCGGTGAGGTCATGCAAGATTTCAAATGGTTCTTTGCTGTGCCAATCAAAAGAGGTTTCTTCTACTCCTGTCTTTCTCATGACTGATTTAGAGTTCATTTCTGAATCAATTTCTGGACATGAATGTTAGCGTAATATTATACAGGAAAAAAATGTGTATGTGGKTCTGTGATAATTAGAAGTCTTAATTTAGAATACTGACATTGGCAAGGTATTGTCATATTTACTCTATCAAATATCGAAACGATCAAATGGTGTTATTAMTAGTATTAGTATTTTCATCCTCTTAACTTGTAGGGCCATTGCTGTATGGGTCGTTCCACGAAATGCGTGCCCTTTGCGCCCCTTTTATATTTTAAGTAGAAATTGTGCGCCAATTTGGAATTTTAAAAGCCTATTATATTCAATGAAGTGCCCTTTAATATCTCCACGTGGAGATTTCAATACATCATTTTTTTATATGAATAAAGACTAGCTAAAGTGTCAAAATTCAGCACTTTGACATGTTACTTCATGCACCCTCTGACTTCCAGGAAGATTTTAACCCACTTCACCCCAACAGTTCTCCAAGTTTTCACCATCATTGTAAAGCCTTAGTTATTTCGTTGCTTTGTCAAAGTTATTTCTGAATATTATTTATTTACAATTACAATTGGCTCATTCATCCCCCTCCTCTCCCCTGTAACTATTCCCCAGGTCGTTGCTGCAAATGAGAACGTGTTCTCAGTCAACTTACCTGGTAAAATAACGGTAAAATAAAAAAAAATAAAAAAAAAATAAAACATTTCATGTGATTGGGTGGTCTTTGGCAATTGTTTAATTTTATTGTTAAAAAAAATAACTTTCCCTKATTTTAAGGTTGTTACCTGAACTGTACTCTCGTTTTAATATGATGAAACTGTTCCTTTAAAAAAGAAATCTAAATAAAATGTGAACATTTAATAGCCAAATCATACTGCATAAGCAGGTGAGCTGGCTCTACTCTTTTTGGCAATTTTCTAGTGTTTTGTGGTGGAAYACTGAGTGTGTCGAGCACTAGTCAATTCTGTTACCCATAGAAATGTTTAAACAAGTGATCTTTTTGTGAAGCTTGCATRCAATTGCRCCTCCTTGCTGCACACAACAAGCTTCCATTCCCCCTGTCACAAGGGGATTCATGGCTGACTTAAGATAAAATCTTCAACCGTGTTATGTCAACCCTTATATGGTCAACRCTGTTACTTTATTTGGCACATAAAGGCCCAATGCAGCCGTTTTTATATCAATATAAAATAATTTCTGCGTAACAATTAAGCACCTTATTGTAATAGATTTCCATTAAAATAAACAAAATGAGCTTTTTTTAAACTAAAAACTATTTCTCAAGCAAGAATTTTGCTTGGACTGTGGGAGTGGTCTGAGTGGAGATGGGAAAACTGAAAACAAGCTGTTATTGGCAGAGGGGTTTGGAACTCTCTGTTATTGGTCTATTTAAGCTCATTTACCCGTGGTGATGTCACCATGCAAAGACTAAACTCCCCCCATGCAAACCTGCTGATTAGAAGGTCCTGTGTATGTAGATTGTATTTCAACCAGCAACTACACAGATATTTTTTTTCTCACACTTTTACAGTTTTAGTTTCATCAGCTGTTGTACAATATAATATAACACGTATGAAAATATTGACTGTACTGGGCCTTTAATAGGCACATACCATAGTTTAAAAAAATGTGTATTTAACCTCTTGAGATTGGAAAACGTGTTTTATTTTGAACATGTGCTCTTTATGACAGAATGTTAAAATTAGGTGAAATCATGCAATAAGGAATCTCACATGTTYCTCAGTCTATAATTTAATATGCAGAAATTAAGGCTGTCAGAGTTCATCTGTTAACTCGAGTGAATTTCTTGTCATTTTAGTGCACTCTTTTTTTTCAATCATGATTAATTGTATTGTCTCAAAGCGTTCAAAATAATCAAAATATAGCATCTATACAGCTAAAAACAACATTGCATGTTAAAACAAGTTGACATTGASGTCAAAMAAAGTGTGCTTCATCAATTTACCTGATTCTGCTTACCATTAGTCTACMTTGGACAAAATCAAGACATCAATATTATTGTAATGCTTTTTGTATAAAACGTCTTAAATTACAGCTCATTTTGAGCGAATTCTGCATTTGTGATTAATTATGATTAATGAAGTCAAATCCTGCGATTAACTCGATCACATTTTTAATCGTTTGACAGCCTTAGCAGAAATATAGACTAAGTGTTTCTTTCCTTCAGTCTCATTTTCTTAATTAAAATATAGCCTACATTTGACAATTGCTTTGCATTTCGGCCTAAGCACTTTGTAGCCTATATCTTTGATCAATGTCCAGTCTATTTTCAAATGGAACTTGGAACATCGACTAAAATCCACTATCCCATTTTGCAAACCCATGCAGTATTATATTAGCCTATATGTAATAACCTAAAAGGGTAGCTATAATAAATCATATGTTTGTTCACTCAAGAAGTGCCAATGGCTTCAATAACGCTTTGATTACAATGGTTTGCATGCAGGTTTTGGGTTGTTTTAAAGGGTRGATTTACTCATGCAATAATTGTATTTGCTTTTTGACTTTGTCGAGCCATTTGCTGAGGAGACTGCGGTGGAGAGATGGGTAATAGATGCCAGGGTACTACTGCCTTTAGAAACTCTCCCGGCCTCAAGGGATTTAGGTTAGGATTGGGGAGACAAGACGCCATTTCAGCCTCTAAAAAAACTGTCTTAAAATGACTGCTGGTAAGAGGATTAAAACAATAATGCCCCCTCTCTTCTTCAAGGTTTTAAGAAAAGATTTCTTCTCCCGGAGAAAACCCGTTTAGGCTGGAATTAAGGGCAGCGAAATGTAGCCTTCTAATGTAGCCCAACGCTTGCATATTTTGTTGAATTTRTCCAAGAGAGGAGAGAAAGAGAAGGGAGGGTGTGAAATCTTAAACTCAATTTGATCTTTGACCATATTCATCCATAGAAGTTTAGACTTKGATCAAACACTGCATGAAAAGAAAACGTATGCACTCTCACGACTGAGTTTTACAATCCAGTCTTGATGTGAAATGCCAATAACGACTTTTCCTGGGAAATCCAGTCGAACATGGGCGCAAAACTCAAGGCGAATATGCTGTTGTTCTATTTTCTTTGTAGGTTGTGTAATTCTCACATCTTAATTGATTAAATGTATTTCATGTAATACATCAACTTGTAATAACAGGGTATGGGAGACAATTGGGAAACCTCTGACGCAAATAGGGAAAATTATAGGTCTATTAAATGGTTGTAGATAATGAATAAACCGTGTTGGCGTAGCCTGGTGGATTGAGCAGGTTGGCAGGACGCCATGTGACATCTGTACACAGTGAATTTATCAGAAACAACTTACTGCTGTCATTTATGCATCACGCCTCGCGCCCCCAGGAGTGCATTACSCGCAACAGATTGCCTTGTTCAATATGTCTTACCAATGTTCTTGTTTGTTTGTAATCCTTCATTACATTACGTAAAACAATGATCTATGCAGCTCTAGTATTTTCAATGATGGGTTTAAGCAACATCAGAATTGRTTTTTGATGGAACGCAGGCCTTCTCTTGTTTAAAAATGTCGATTTAGTGACACAATTTGGCATTAYGACATAGTTCATTATTCGGGTCTTGAGACTCCAAAACTATGATGATGTGATTACTTAACAGTCATGAAATTCCATTTCATAATAATGGCAAGGATATAACCCTAATTGTCATTTTCAATATTCAATGAATAAGCCTTTTAACTTATAATTAATGATAGGGTTAATCATGAAAATAAGGACAACACATTTAGCAATTTAATAATAAAACAGATTTGTGACTTAATTKGTATAAATTCACATTCGTTTCCAATTGTTTTGTTCTTATTTTGGGGGAAGTTTTTAATGCTTCAAGCCGACCCTCTGTTCCTCTCCGTCTTTTGTCAGCACAATATATCACTGAGTATTTGGGTCTGGGAGAGAAATCGGATTAACTTGTGAACCGATAGAAATAAGAACTTAAACGGGAGGTAAATCTGGGCAATGTCTCTTTGTGGAAACCGTTTCTAAAGCAATTAAAGCGAGAAGGCATTCCTCTCAGCTGCTCTTCCTCAAATCAGCTTTCCACATAACTTAATGCAGGCTAATGTCCAGCGCGTTTGAGGTGTTTAAAGCCAAGTGTACGTCGAAGACGTACTCATATTAGAGCAATATTACTGCCACCACTGGTATCTCTCTCTCTCTCTCCCTCTCCCTCTCCCTCTCCCTCTCTCTCTCTCTCTCTCTCTCTCTCTCTCTCACTCCGTCCTCTCTATCCCCTCTCTCGCTCTCATCCTAACACCCTCTAACTTTTCTAGCCCTTATTTCGAAATTCATCTCAGATTTCCACGGATTTGGCACTAGCGCTCATTGTTCTCCGCATACCCGGCAACGGCTCCTTTCAGACTTTATCATGTATAAGCCTCGACTGACGTGAATTATCGTCTTTGCTCTCCATCATCTCTGAATGACGGATAGGCCCGCATGCTTTCAGGATCTAAAACTTTATCCAGTCATATCAGGACTTTGGCAGTCTATGCCTTCATAAACCAACTCGAGCGGTAAAACACTATGCAAACACTAAACGATTTTCGGTTACAGTTTAATCGTGTTTATCATGCACAAGCGTGTGTAATTTTTACTCCTAAAAAATTAAGCAGAGTTTCGACTGATATTTTGCATAAAATCGAGTGGAAAGTTGAGTCTCTCAAAGCAGAGTCATCGTTAGGTTTTCACAACTTCATGAATACATTATTCTTCCAATCCTCTAGCTTTTAGCCTRACCTGCTCTCAGTCAAGGGTATCCAGGCCTGTGCTCATTTAGGCGAAATTAATCATTTTGATGTATGGGGAAGAATTGAGTACTACCTGGGGACGTGTTTGACAAGAGTAACAAAGCAACTTGCCAGGAGTAATCTTTCAGACATGTTATTAGCAGGGCCTTCACCTTAAAGATTTCCCCCCCATCTGTAAGATACCTGCTTTAAGGGGACAAACCCCCTTTACTTTATCGAAACCTCTGTTTTATTTTTGAACTACATGAAATGGAGTGGTGAGCAAGCCCCCYTCCACTTCTAGGGGGCTGTAGTGGAGTGGGTCAAGAGCTTCAAGTTCCTCTGTGTCCACATCCCTAAAGACTTACGAGCCTGGTCCTCCCAGGGTTTCTCCATTGGGCCCGACTAATAGGGAGTTTTTGCTCCTGGCTGCCGTAAACCGTCTCAAACGTGGTTAGCTCCAAGGAGTACAGGCTGGGTCAAGGGAACCATTGAAGTACAACTGTACCCCGCCATCCATCCCCGATATGGATCGTCATGGTCCTTTCACACCAGCACGGCGTGAAGACCGCTAAACAGCGCCTCTTCCCCCTCATGAGGTTGAAAAGATTTGGAATGGCCTCTCAGATACTCAAAAGTTCTATAGCTGCACCATTGAGAGCATCTTGACTGGCTGCACCACCACTTGGTATGGCAACTGCACCGCCCTCAATTGCAAGGCTGTACAGAGGGTGGGGCAGACTGCCCAGTACATCACTGGGGCCGAGCTCCCTGCCATCRAGGACCTCTATACCAGGCAGTGTCAGAGGAAGGCCCGGAAAATTGTGAAAGACCTCAGCCACCCAAGCCATAGTCTGTTCACTCTGCTACCGCATGGCAAGTGGTACTGGAGCGCCAAGATTGGGACAAAAAAGCCCCTGAACAGCTGTTACCCCCAAGCCATAAGACMGCCTAAAAGTTAATCAAATGGCTACCTTGACTTTTGCATTGATCTTTTTTTGCACTGAACGTCTTACACTGACTCTATGCAGTGTAAGACATTCACACCCACACATTCACACCAACACACTCACACACATTTACACTGACACTCCAACACACACACACACACACACTGCATACGCTCACACACACGAAATACACACATGCATATTGATGCCACACACACACACACACATGGTCACACTCTCCACATACGCTGCTACTACTCTGATTATCTATCCTGATTGCCTAGTCACTTTACGCCTACCTACATGTAGTTGAAGTCGGAATACACCTTAGCCAAATACATTTAAACTCAGTTTTTCACAATTCCTGACACTTAATCCTAGTAAAAATTCCCTCTTAGGTCAGTTAGGATCACCACTTTATTTTAAGAATGTGAAATGTSAACTATAGTAGAGCTTTTATTTCTTTCATCACATTCCCAGTTTGTCAGAAGTTTACATACACTCAATTAGTATTTGGTAGCATTGCCTTTAAATWGTTTAACTTGGGTCAAACATTTCTGGTAGCCTTCCACAAGCTTCCCACAATAAGMTGGGTGAATTTTGGCCCATTCCTCCTGACAGAGCTGGTGTAACTGAGTCAGGTTTGTAGGCCACCTTGCTCGCACACACTTTTTCAGTTCTGCCCACAAATGTTCTATAGGATAGAGGTCAGGGCTTTGTGATGGCCACTCCAATACCTTGACTGTGTCTCCTTTAAGCCATTTTGCCACAACTTTGGAAGTATGCTTGGGTTTATTGTCCATTTGGAGACCCATTTGCGACCCAGCTTTAACTCCTGACTGATGTCTTGAGATGTTGATTCATATATCCACATTATTTTCCTCCCTCATGTAGCCATCTATTTTGTGAAGTGCACCAGTCCCTCCTGCAGCAAAGCACCCCACAACATGATGCTGCCACCCCCGTGCTTCCCGGTTGGGATGGTGTTGTCATGACGTTGGCCTGGGGGTAGGTTTAGACAGTCATAAATACCTCTTTCCCCCTTTTTCCCTCTCCCTACCATACTGATGTGACATAAGAAAACCCCTTGGTAACATAGAGATTCTGGGAACATCAGAAGTTGGGGGGAAATTAACTATATTCTGGTAACCGACCAACTGAACATTTGCGGTGGTACTTAAGGTATATATGTCAGTTCGTGCCTCTGACACATTCTCATCAATGATAGAATGACATAAACTCTACTGTGGAAAGTCAAACATCAGAGGTAATCGGATTCACATGGAATTGTTGTTTAATTCAAATGTTTGAATATGAAATTAATTTGTGAAGAGATTAAATGTAATTTAGCTTCCAAATGAAGATTTGGGTTTTCATAAGTTTGGGCCTCTGCTCAACCAGGGGCCCGCCCGCTGTGAAGAGACATGGGTTACACTTTCAGACACACCCCTCTCCCTCACTATATAAAGCCATTGACAAAATTATAACCTTCTTTTCGGTTACATTAGGATGACAATCCGATGTCAGAATGGTTCAAATAATAACTACAGAACTAAGCAACATCAGCATGGACTTTGGTTGTGAATGGTATGAACTTTGAACTCGTATTCACTACAGAAGTGATACTCCTAGCCGTTGAGTTAGCAACCGCTGCTACAAACGCAGGTTAGGAAGGACAGTCAGAGTATCCCGTCTACTACACAACGACGTTACTACGACAGTGACCACCAGACATTCTTCAAAGGACAGAGGACTCGGTTTGGCAATACGGTCTTCCATCTACACCAACCTACTGAAGCGCAGCTCAGAGTAAAATATTTATTGCATTTTTCTTTTTCCAAATGGGCGGTAATTTAGAATGCATAAAATACTGTATTTACGATAGCACAGCTTCGCCTCTGTTCCAGTCTCCCGCTCTTTCACAAAACCCAGCCCTTCCTTTGTGTAACAAGCTGTCAATTCTGTTCCGCCCGCTAGGACGTTTTCCTTTATGAGGCAATTTGTAATCAAGTTATGATTTAATTGTGTATGTGTGATTCTGTGTGATTATTAGGTATTTAGTAAATAAATAATTAAACCCAATTTTGTATTGCTGATTCAACTGTTAGCCAGGATTCTTGCAGATAACCAAGAATTTACAACTTTCAGAATATGAGACTGAAGTAAGATGCGATTAAATTGACTGCTATGTATGTAAAATATTACAAAATCTTTAAGAGTTTATTCGGAAGATTACAGCTCTATAAATATTCTTTCGTGTGTCCCTCTCTAGTTAATTACATTTACATGATTAGTTCAATCAGGTGATATTAATTACGGAGAATTATTTTATAGAATAGCATGTCGAGCAATAATCTGGCATAGCCAAAGACACGACAGTGTTCTTCGGCTTGCAAGCATCCCCCTTTTTCCTCCAAACATAACGATGGTATTATGGCCAAACAGTTCTATTTTGTTTCATCAGACCAGAGGACATTTTCTCCAAAAAGTACGATCTTTGTCCCCATGTGCAGTTGCAAACCGTAGTCTGGTTTTAATGGCGGTTTTGGAGCAGTGGCTTCTTCCTTGCTGAGCGGCCTTTCAGGTGAGGGTCGAGATAGGACTCGTTTTACTGTGGATATAGATACTTTTGTACCTGTTTCCTCCAGCATCTTCTTCCTTTGCTGTTGTTCTGGGATTGATATGCACTATTCGTACCAAAGTACGTTCATCTCTAGGAGACAGAACGCATCTCCTTGCTGAGCGGTATGACGGCTGCGTGGTCCCATGGTGTTTATACTTGCATACTATTGTTTGTACAGATGAACGTGGTACCTTCAGGCCTTTGGAAATTGCTCCCAAGGATGAACCAGACTTCTGGAGGTCTACAATTCTTTTTCTGAGGTCTTGGCTGATTTCTTTAGATTTTTCCCATAATGTCAAGRAAAGAGGCATTGAGTTTGAAGGTAGGCCTCGAAATACATCCACAGGTAACCCTCAAATTGACTCAAATGATGTCAATTAGCCTATCAGAAGCTCCTAAAGCCATGACATAATTTTATGGAATTTTCCAAGCTGTTTAAAGGCACAGTCAACTTAGTGTTTGTAAACTTCTGACCCACTGGAATTGTGAAATCATCTGTCTGTAAACATTTGTTGGAAATGAYAAAAATTACTTGTGTCATGCCCAAAGTAGATGTCCTAACCGACTTGCCAAAACTATAGTTTGTTAACAAGAAATTTGTGGAGTGGTTGAAAAACGAGTTTTAATGACTCCAACCTAAGTGTATGTAAACTTCCCGACTTCAACTGTACATATTACCTCAATTACCTCAACTGCCTCGTACTCCTGCACATTMACTCAGTACTCGTTATTGTTATTTATTGTGTTACTATTTTTTTGGGAAAATGTTCTTACTTTTTAACTCTGTATTGTTGGGAAAGGGCTCGTAAGTAAGCATTTCACTGGAAAAGTCTACACCTGTTGTATTCGGCGCATTTGACAAATAACATTTGATTTGATTTGAAATCGCTTTYCTGCATGTCAAGGACTGTAATGTCAAGTAGACCTGCTAGGCCTGTGTTTATCAAGCGGTGCTGATCTAGGYTCAGGTCKTCCCTGTCTATAGTAATCATATTAATTATGATCTTAAAGGCTAAACTGATCCTACATCAGCACTCCTACTCTGAGACACTTGATTAATATCAGTATTCCAGTATTAATATCAGTATTCCATCTGATTCTGAATCATCATTTTACCCTAGGCAGTAAAACTCTTAGGTTAGGCATAGACCTCATAGCAGCTCATCTCAACAGATGGGCAGGTTGAGATTCATTGGKGTGACAATGCTTACAATAACCTACATCAATAGGACACGGATACCCTTATTAGCACTGTAAAGTAAGTGTCACTAGATAAGTCGGGCATATTTTTGATTTAAACTCATATTGGGTAGTAGTGATGGATATTCTGTGGCATTGGCACCCTGGAAGAGTGTGACTTAACTAATCCAATGGACCCTGTAGAATTTAGATATAACCATATTGCGTAACCTACAGACCACCATACATGCGCCACGGCTACTCTGTCGAACGGTTCCTCTGGCCAACTTGACATATTGAAGTTGGCAGGTTTGTTTCCTCCCTTTTTCCCTGAGCCAGTGTTTGGTTGTCCCCCTCGGGCTGCGGCCTAGCACAAGGGCCCCTATTGTAGCCGCCTAATCCAGGGGCAACACAGCTTTAGCAACATGGAGGGATAAAAGCCTATCAAACCACTACTTTATGGGGGCAAATCTTCCCTAATCCCTCGCTTTATCTAAACAAAAGGAGAGAAACAAGAGGATAGAAAGAAATGGTGCAGACACAGGGCAAGACCTGGAGCTATAAGATGCAAAGAAGTAGTTTCACTGGAGAAGCTAACCATTTCTGACAGGCTTTCACCTCCACACTGACAAAAAACGGGCACCAGGATTCCAAAAGGACCATGGCGTGTTTCCCCCCCCCCCCCAAGCATATGCTTTAGGATCCCAAATAAAGTTGGGTAAAACATTAGMCTAACATTGTTTCTAGTAAAAATAAGTGTGAATACGTGAATGATTCAGTATATCGTTTAACATTTTTTTTGCTTGAGGTAGTTGCATGTTAAATATGGCCGACGTTGTGTGATATGGACCCTTTTCTTTGCTCTTTTCTCAGTCCGAGACAAGGGACTACGGGAACTTTTCTGTCCCAGCACAAACACTGTTTAGCAAATCTGCTTCATCACCCCGAATCCCCGACACACCCTGACTTGTGTCCAAACTCTCCCGCAAATCCAGATTTGAACCAAAAACTTCAGTAAATTCCAGATCAGAGTGAACTCAGTAGAGTATCCTTAGACTAAGGAGATGTTGCAAGACCTGTTGAGAACTCTAGGGGAGTTACCGTATCATGTCGCAAAGACTGGGATCACATTCCTCCACTACCTATACAGCCATAATTCCATTGTTTTATTGGACCCCCTTCTGAACCAGAGGTATCTCCTCACACATGCTGCCTGTGTGTGTCAAGACCAAATCCCCTGACCCCATTCCATATCGGCTGCCAATTCCAATTGTCATCTTTGCGCCATATTGACTCACCCCGAATCCTAAGTGCAGCACCTGCAAATTACTCTGGGAGGGAATGAGGTAGGTAGGGGGTTCGGGATGACATTTTCTGCCGCAGCCCAAATGGTCCACAGGGGAACCATTTGGACTCAGACAGGAGGTAGAGATTGTGAACAAGACGGATTCTCTCTGGTCCCATGCATAAACTGCCCCCAGTCAGCAGGCTTTCAAACTGCCTCTCCATTTTGGTTTCATGGGACAAGGAGATGGTAGATGGTCYCTAAGTTAAACTCCATCTGAATGAACATCTGACAGAAAGGAACATAGCCAGATAAGGCAGAACACATTTGATCCCTTAAAAACAAGTAATAAGACATTAATACAGAACACATGAGATCTACTTCAACTGTGTGCGAACTAAACTTCCCAGAGTGCCCCCTGCTGGCCAGAATCTAGGCCTTTACTAGTGTGGGGGTAATTAGGGGATAATGGGCTGGGGATGCTCGTCAGGGACCTGGTGATTAGTATTTCATTACAGGGGCTTAGTTACTACCAGGAAGGGGAGAGTAGCGGGGGAACAGAGGGAGGAAGGGAGYATACACTGGCACAGCCTGACAAATAGCCAATGGATTTATCTGGGGTAATTAAACTATCAACCAGGGGAAAGAGGGGCAAGAGAGACTGCACTGGGACTAGCAGTACCCCAGAGTCAGTCACACAGTTACCACGGGGGGGGGGGGGGGGTGACCAACAGCAGGTTCTGTTATGTCAGGGTAGACAGTGAATTATGTGTCATTTAGGCTCTGGTTAACGTAATTAGTGTACACTCCTTTAAAGGGGAAGTTCACCCAAATTACAACATTTCATATTGGGTTCCTCATCGGTCTTACCTTGTCCACAGACTGCTTACAGYGTAAGTAAACCAATATGTAATTGAGGAATTTGGGTGAACTATCCCTTTAACATGATTGCACTTAAAAGTGGGGAGAACATTTGTAGAACAATCATCTGAACTCGATAGCACAAGTGGTACGAGATACGAATCTTCATTATAAATGTTCCAATTTAGTTGAACAAATTGAAATATATGTATGAAAAAGTACAGGGTGAGTTTACACCCCCAACTTCCACGTAGTCTCTCCAAAGCCAGCCTACCTCCCACATGTAATCCTCTCTGGGTGCGTATCAGTGTCAGAGCGCAGACTAGCACACTTACATGGAGAAGATGATTTTCTCCTACTGTTTTATCTGATTTGGGAGCACTTAGAAACGTCTCCAAGTCTTTTCTCAATTAAAGGAATGGGGTAAAACTGTACGGGTGTGATAATAATATAATAKCCCCTCGCCAGCTACCTCTCAGACCTCTACGTCTGTCTATAACTGCTAAATCTGATCTGAAGTGCTTTACAGCATCAGAGGTTTATCTGGTCCCCGACATTTAGAGAATTGAAGCTCGCCTGTAGAGTTTAAGTCACTGTACAGTTGCAATATGAACCACGTTTTGATCACAAAGATACGACAGCAGAACAGTAGCTCTGGTTTCGGCAGCTGTGTAAGCCCGTCTCTTGGAAGGAATTGCATAAATTATCTACACCTGAGAACTTGGTTGAAGTATGCTCCTAATGTAGGCCTAAGGAACCCCCCCCCCCCCCAACACTGACTCCTAGTAAATGTACTGATTATCTCTTAACTCATCCGCCATGAGCCTTGGCTCCAAGCAGCCAGTTCTTAGAATAAGTGTGATCCCACTATTGACCTGAACCTCAGCTACAGTGCCTACAGAGCCTAGCTATCTGAAGCTGTTTATTCAAGCCCAAACCCCTATAAGCTCAACTGTACAGTGTATTATGGAATGAACATAAGGGATTGTTTTATTGTTGTTCCCCTAATCTGGGRTTTATGCCTTGTCCTTACAAAAAGCCCTTTTTAAAGGCTTTAGCTCGGCTGGCATGTATAGTTCTCATCCTGCATTAACCCACTGACTGACCACTGCCTGAGTGGAGGGATGGAACCTACACTCCTAGAGAAAAAGATMAAGGTTCTTCGGCTGTCCCCATAGGATAACCCTTTGAAGAACCCCTTGGAGTTCCAGGTAGACAGAGGGTTCTACATGGAATCCAAAAGTGTTCTACTTGGAACCAAAAAGGGTTCTACATGTAACTTAAAAGGGTTATCCTATGGGGACAGCCGAAAGAACCCTTTTGGAACTATTTTTTCTAAGAGTGTACAGACAGGAAAGGAACAGAGAGAGGAGCCTAGAGGAGAACACCTTACTCAAATCAAAATGTTCTCAAATGCCTGCCAAGAAAACAGTGGTGTACATACTGTCGTAATACAGGCTGGGAATGTCAAATCATTTTAGCCCAGCATTTGATATTTCAGCATGTTATGAGATCTGCTGTATTCTGGTGCAATTAGGGTTGCAAAATGCTGGTAACTTCACAGATTTTCTGCTCATTCCCTGAARATTCRAGGAATKTTCCAACCATTTTMGGGAAGWTATCAGCATTTTACAACCCTAGGTSCAATGGTACATTTCAGTAGATATGTTATTTTATGGTATAACCTTGCCTGAAACCTGAAGCCTTGTGTTAGCTCCCCCAGRTTAGCGGGTAAATACAGTCTTGACGTGTGCAGGAGACCGGGGTTTCGAACCCTAGTTTGTCACCAACTAACCAGGTATGCTCCCAGCCATTTGACTCCAATTATAGTGCCGTGAAGGCCTCTGTAGAGCAGACAAGCCAGTGTGGAAATAGTGCTTAAGAAATTGCAGTATGAGTTGGCCTGAGGGCTTCAGTATCTCCACAGGAACCTTTTAGCCATCCACTTAACCTTGATACCTGCTCAAATGGATCACCGGAAACAGGGACAAACATAACCGTAATTTATTCTAAGGGGGAGATCAAGCTGATCCTATTCCTAATCGCTATAGGCCAATTTCTGTCTTTCCCTGTTTATCAAAAACGTTAAAAAAAACTTTATTGATGGCTTTCTTGATGTCTATAGTATTCTCTCTGGTATAAAATCTGGTTTCTGCTCAGGTTATGGGTCCTAAATGATGTCACCACTGCCCTTGACTCTAAGAATAGGTTGTGCTGCTATCTTTATTGACTTGGCCAAAGCTTTTGATACGGTAGACCATTCCATTCTTGTGGGTCGGCTAAGGAGTATTGGTGTCTCCGAGGGGTCTTTGGCCTGGTTTGCTAACTACCTCTCTCAAAGAGTAAAGTCAGAACATCTGCTGTCTCAGCCACTGCCTGTCATCAAGGGAGTACCCCAAGGCTCAATCATAGGCACCACGCTCTTCTCAATTTACATCAAGAACATAGCTCAGGCAGTAGGAAGCTCTCTCATTCATTTATATGCAGATGGTAGAGTCGTATACTCAGCTGGCCCCTCCCCGGATTTTGTGTTGAACACTCTACAACAAAGCTTTCATAGTGTCCAACAAGCTTTAGCGCCCGTGTACCTTGTGTTGAACACTGCTAACACAACAAAGCTTTCATAGTGTCCAACAAGCTTTCTCTGCCCATACCTTGTTCTGAACACCTCCAAAACAAAGGTCATGTGGTTCGGTAAGAAGAATGCCTCCCGGTGTGATTACTACTCTGAGGCCGTCCCTAGGAGGGGTGCGTCACAGAGGGGGTTGAATCTTCCTGTCTGAGTTGGCGCCCCCTTGTGTTGTGCCGTGGCGGAGATCTTTGTGGGCTGTACTCGGCCTTGTCTCAGGATGGTAAGTTGTGGTTGAAGAATATCCTCTAGTGGTGTGGGGGCTGTGCTTGGGCAAAGTGGGTGGGTTGTTATATCCTGCCTGTTTGGCCCTTCCGGGTGTATCGTCGGATGGGACCCAGTGTCTCCCGACCCCTCCTGTCTCAGCCTCAGTATTTATTCTGCAGTAGTTTATGTGTTGGGGGGCTAGGGTCAGTCTGTTACATTTGGAGGATTTCTCCTGTCTTATCCAGTGTCCTGTGTGAATTTAAGTATGCTCTCTCTAATTCTCTCCCCTCTCTCTCTCTTTCTCTCTCTCTTTCTTCTCTCGTTCTCTCTCTCGTCTTTCTTTCTTTCTTTCTTTCTTTTTCTTTCTTTCTTTCTTTTTCTTTCTTTCTTTCTTTCTTTCTTTCTTTCTTTCTTTCTTTCTTTCTTTCTTTCTTTCTTTCTTTCTTTCTTTCTTTCTTTTCTTCTTGGACCTGTTCACCGGACGTGCTACCTGTCCCAGACCTGCTGTTTTCAACTCTCTAGAGACAGCAGGAGCGGTAGAGATACTCTGAATGATCGGCTATGAAAAGCCAACTGACATTTACTCCTGAGGTGCTGACCTGTTGCACCCTCGACAACCACTGTGATTATTATTATTTGACCCTGCTGGTCATCTATGAACATTTGAACATATTGGCCATGTTCTGTTATAATCTCCACCCGGCACAGCCAGAAGAGGACTGGCCCCCCTGCCGTA